>NC_142461.1:8293030-8596060 GCF_049115385.1 Moschus berezovskii | reverse complement strand
AATGCCTCCATAATGAAAAATCATGGAATATTAAGTTTTGTAAATTGTTAAATTAAGTTTCTAGTTTTGTTAATTAAGGTCTAGTGTTTACTAAGACTCACTGCTAAGACAGTTCCTTGTTACGTGATACTGCGAAAAGATTTAATTAAGTTATTAAAAAGGACACTCTAGGTTAGTTTCTAAGGCTTATCTCAGTAACCAATCTTCAGATAAAGGTCAGATGCTCCATAATGTACAACCAGGAGATTAACACCAAGCTATAGTCAATTATTGTGATCCACACAGTCAAATGCTTTGGCATATTCAATGAAGCAGAAATAGATGTTTTTCTGAAACTCTCTTGCTTTCTCCATGATCCAGCGGATGTTGGCAATTTGATCTCTGGTGCCTCTGCCTTTTCTAAAACCTGCTTGAACATCTGGGAGATCACGGTTTACATACTGCTAAAGCCTGGCTTGGAGAATTTTGAGCATGACTTTACTAGCATGTGAGATGAGTGCAATAGTGCAGGAGTTTGAGCATTCTTTGGCATTGCCTTTCTTTGGGATTGGAATGAAGACTGACCTCTTCCAGTCCTGTGGCCACTGCTGAGTTTTCCAAATCTGCTGGCATATTGAGTGCAGCACTTTCACAGCATCATCTTTCAAGACTTGAAATAGCTCAACTGGAATTCCATCACCTCCACTAGCTTTGTTCGTAGTGATGCTTTCTAAGGCCCACTTGACTTCACATTCCAAGATGTCTGGCTCTAGGTCAGTGATCACGTTATCGTGACTATCTTGGTCGTGAAGATCTTTTTTGTACAGTTCTTCTGTGTATTCCTGCCACCTCTTCTTAATATCTTCTGCTTCTGTTAGGACCATACCATTTCTGTCCTTTATCGAGCCCATCTTTGCATGAAATGTTCCCTTGGAATCTTTAATTTTCTTGAACAGATCTCTTGTTTTTCCCATTCTGTTGTCTTCCTCTATTTCTTTGCATTGATCACTGAGGAAGTCTTCCTTATCTCTCCTTGCTATTCTTTGGAACTCTGCATTCAGATGCTTATATCTTTCCTTTTCTCCTTTGCTTTTCACCTCTCTTCTTTTCACAGCTATTTGAAAGGCCTCCTCAGACAGCCATTTCGCTCTTTTGCATTTCTTTTCCATGGGGATGGTCTTGGTCCCTGTCTCCTGTACAATGTCACGAACCTCCGTCCAGAGTTCATCAGGCAATCTATCAATCAGATCTAGTCCCTTAAATCTATTTCTCACTTCCACTGTATAATCATAAGGGATTTGATTGAGGTCATATCTGAATGGTCTAGTGGTTTTCCCTACTTTCTTCAAGTCTGAATTTTGCAATAAGGAGTTCATGATCTGAGCCACAGTCAGCTCCTGGTCTTGTTTTCGCTAACTGTATACAGCTTCTCCATCTTTGGTTGCAAAGAATATAATCAATCTGATTTCGGTGTTGACCATCTGGTGATGTCCATGTGTAGAGTCTTCTCTTGTGTTGTTGGAAACTGTGGAACATTCTGAAAGAGATGGGAATACCAGACCACCTGACCTGCCTCTTGAGAAACCTGTATGCAGGTCAGGAAACAACAGTTAGAACTGGACATGGAACAACAGACTGGTTCCAAATAGGAAAAGGTGTACGTCAAGGTTGTATATTGTCACCTTGCTTATTTAACTTATATGCAGAGTACATCATGAGGAACGCTGGGCTGGAAGAAGCACAAGCTGGAGTCAAGATTGCTGGGAGAAATATCAATAACCTCAGATATGCAGATGACACTACCCTTATGGCAGAAAGTGAAGAGGAACTCAAAAGCCTCTTGATGAAAGTGAAAGAGGAGAGTGAAAAGGTTGGCTTGAAGCTCAACATTCAGAAAACAAAGATCATGGCATCTGGTCCCATCACTTCATGGGAAATAGATGGAAAAACAGTGGAAACAGTGTCAGACTTTATTGTTTTGGGCTCCAAAATCACTGCAGATGCTGATTGCAGCCATGAAATGAAAAGACGCTTGCTCCTTGGAAGGAAAGTTATGACCAACCTTGATAGTATATTAAAAAGCAGAGACATTACTTTGCCAACCAAGGTCCGTCTAGTCAAGGCAATGGTTTTTCCCGTGGTCATGTATGGATGTGAGAGTTGGACTGTGAAGAAAGCTGATCGCTGAAGAATCGATGCTTTTGAACTGTGGTGTTGGAGAAGACTCTTGAGAGTCCCTTATACTGCAAGGAGATCCAACCAGTCCATTCTAAAGGAGATCAATCCTGGGTGTTCATTGGAGGGACTGATGCTAAAGCTGAAACTGCAATACTTTGGCCACCTCATGCGGCGAGTTGACTCACTGGAAAAGACTCTGATGCTGGGAAAGGTTGGGGGCGGGAGGAGAAGGGGACGACGGAGGATGAGATGGCTGGATGGCATCACCGACTCTGTGGACATGAGTTTGAGTGAACTCCGGGAGTTGGTGATGGACAGGGAGGCCTGGCGTGCTGTGATTCATGGGGTCGCAAGGAGTCGGACACGACTGAGCGACTGAACTGAACTGAACTGATAGTCAATTAACAAATGAAGTCAGGTGACTTGGGGTATACCAGGCTTTATCTAATAAAAGTTCTTGACTTATAATTCTTATTTTACTAATAACTGCTAGCTATGGCTATATTATTTTCTATGTCACTTGTTTCACTGAGCGTGTGATATAATGCTGATATGCAGTTCCATATGAGATCAATAATTGTAATAATGTGACTCTGGGTATGAGAAAAAGCAACAAGAGGGAATATTTTCCTGGACCAGGAGGCTAGTAAGACAGTGGTCCAGAGACTTTTGCTACTTGCAAGGCCTGGTCCAATTTTAGCACACTGAGTGGCCCATCACTTCCCTAGACCTGGGAATGAGCCTTCCCAGCATCGTGGGACACAATGGCCATGAAATGGTGTCACATGGTCAGATATGTGGCTATGAAGGGACCCTGCTGACTGGAAGTTGGTACTTGCCAGCTGCCTCTACAAAGATTACGTCACGACCATTGCAAGCTGCTGACCTTCAACACCCCCTGAAAGAAGTTCAGGGTGAAAATCAGGAATGAGGCACTCTGTGCTCTGAAAAAAAACCTGGCAGAACAGGCCTTCAGATAGTCAGATCTTTTCTGAAAAAGGTTTTATGAGTTCCAATTCTTGCATCTTCTCATACCTAGAAAAACACTAACATCATTAATGGTGACATCTGCTTTGGCTATTAAAAAAAAAAATTTTTTTTTTTTACAATTAAAACTCAAAATAGAGTAGCTATGGTTCAGACACCCTGGGAAATAACTATTTCCCAGATATCCTGAAAAATGAGATTATGGGTGTGATTTCAGATTAGATGCTGTGACCTAATGTAGAACTTAATGCTCCTGTAATGCATTTTTGCTTCTGTACTTTGCTTGCTGCTTGTAAAACCGAAGTTACTCCATTTTAAGATAAGGTTGTTTTTAAGTAAATATTCCTAAAATTGTTTTTGAATAAGGATGTATAATGATCCCTGGATCAAACTCTACCCACGGAGGAAGATTCCTCCGTTTGAACAACAGAAAAGGGGGGAATGTAAGAATGGGTTAGCATAAGAACGGCCATCTTAGAGGCTGGAAAAACCATTTTTACTGAGTATGTGACTTGAGGGAAGAAGAACTAGATAAAACCCGGGAGACAAGTTAATCTTAAGTACCAAGAATGTGGGCGGCTGCGACACTGAAAATTAGGTAAACAGGTCTGATAAGTTTATCTCGTTAAGACACCAGGATAGAGATATGCACAGCTGTGAGTTAGGTAATTTAGAAATATCATGATTTGAAAATGCTGTATAACCCCTTGGCTCTGAGTGCTCGGGGTCCTTGTTGAAACCCGCTGCGTTGGGCAGACACTTGGACCCCAGCTAGCTGGAAATAAACCTCGCTGTGTGTCTTGCATTATCCTGAGTGTCCTCTGTTCCTTTGAGGGAAGGGCGACTCCGGACCCTAACAGGGCAAGGGATGATAAGTCTTTTGGACATGTGCAGGGAGTGGAAAGTTTTCGGGCAGGGGGTGATAAGTCTTCAGGGCAGGTGTAGGGATTGGAAGGTTTCTGGACAGGGGGTGATAAGTCCCAGATAGATACAACCGGCCTGGAGCATCAGGGCGGCAACCTAAAGTTCTGTTTTGTTTTCTCCGAAGTTAGATTCAGCAAGGGCCTTTGAGACTGTTGTTTTCTTTTCTAGGCCCAAAAGACTCCTTCAATTACTGCCTTTGTAAATTGCTATCATAAAAATTGAAGCTCATGCAAATCAGACTGTGAATATCAAGGAAATGTTATAGACGACTTTGATGCTAAGGCTGCGACTCATGAGATTCCTAATATTCCAAAACTCTGTAATGAATGAACTCCACAAAGATGATCCAAACCAAATCACTTAAGATAACTTATTTGACAGACAAGCAAATGTATCTGTATTAGGAAACAAGAGTGGCACTGTTGTAGCCACACGTTCTGGGAAACAAACTCATTCAGAAGGACAATGCAGGTAGTGGAGTGCAGTTTATTACACTGGCAGGCCCAAGGCAGAGTCTCCTTTTAGCCAAGGACCCCGACCAGCATTTGTGAAAATCTTTATACCCCATGTGTATGTGTCCAAACCCACCACCCCAAATTCCTTGAGACTTACATAAACAAAGGAAGGGTGAATACAATCACGATAATCCCATCATTCATGTGTTAGGTGTTCAAACAGTTAATCAATAAGCCTGGTTACACTCCCAATAGACACAGAAAGAATTTATGATCTGTCCTAAGGCAGGGGTGATTAGAGTATGTTTTCTCTTAGGCGATGAGTGACCTGGATGTGATCTTCAAGACTCTCCTGTCCAGAGGGGGTCTTATCCTTCTATTGTAGTTTCCATGGGCACTAAGCACAGAGTTCAGAGTCCATTGGAGAGGTGACCGAGCATGATCAGCATGAACAGGCCTAAGATGGAGTCCAGGCCCTATGAGTTCCTTCTTCAGCACCAAGAACAGATGCAAATTTAATATGAAAAGAAGACTTGGGAAGGCCCTGGATGGTCATCTGGTGCTTCCTGAATCCCTCAGATTGCTATTATTATAAGCACTCCAATTGTTCACTGTGGGATTGACCAAATGATTCAAATTAGGAAACAATACTGCTGGGATAACTGTTCTAAGATGGTGTGAAGCATAATGCTTAACCAGCCAATCCCAGGACCTGGGTGAGTTCAGGAAAGGGGCTCCAGAACTTCTGCCTCACCATCTGGACCATTTGAACATTTGCATTTAGATTTCATTCCTTTGCCTCCTTCTGTGGGCCATCAATATGTGATTAATAGTATGCCTCAGAGAAGGCAGTGGCACCCTCTTCAGTATTCTTGCCTGGAAAATCCCATGGATGGAATTTTCTGGATGAGTAGAAGCTTTTCCATGTAGGAAAGCTGATGCTACCACTGTAGTAAAGAAATTACTAGAAAATGTTTTTCCCCTTTAGGGAATCTCACAGGACTGGAAAAGGTCAGTTTTCATTCCAATCCCAAAGAAAGGAAATGCCAAAGAATGCTCAATCAGTTCAGTTGAGTTCGGTCGCTCAGTCACGTCCGACTCTTTTTGACCCCATGAATCACAGCACGCCAGGCCTCCCTGTCCATCACCAACTCCTGGAGTTCACTAAAACTCACCTCCATTGAGTCGGTGATGCCATCCAGCCATCTCATTCTCTGTCGTCCCCTTCTCCTCCTGCCCCCAATTCTTTCCAGCATCAGAATCTTTTCCAGTGAGTCAACTCTTTGCATGAGGTGGCCAAAGTATTGGAGCTTCAGCTTTAGCATCAGTCCTTCCAATGAACACCCAGGACTGATCTCCTTTAGGATGGACTGGTTGGATCTCCTTGCAGTCCAAGGGACTCTCAAGAGTCTTCTCCAACACCACAGTTCAAAAGTATCAATTCTTCAGCGATCAGCTTTCTTCACAGTCCAACTCTTACATCCATACATGATCACTGGAAAAACCATAGCCTTGACTAGATGGACCTTGTTTAGCAAAGTAATGTCTCTGCTTTTTACTATGCTATCTAAAAATGCTCAAACTACCGCACAATTGCACTCATCTTAAGGCAGGTTTCAGCAATATGTGAACCGTGAACTTCCAGATGTTCAAGCTGGTTTTTAGAAAAGGTAGAGGAACCAGAGATCAATTTGCCAACATCCACTGGATCATCAAAAAAGCAAGAGAGTTCCAGTAAAACATCTATTTCTGCTTTATTAACTATGCCAAAGCCTTTGACTGTGTGGATCACAATAAACTGTGGAAAATTCTGAAAGAGATGGGAATACCAGACCACCTGACCTGCCTCCTGAGAAACCTTTATGCAGGTCAGGAAGCAACAGTTAGAACTGCACATGGAATAACAGACTGGTTCCAAATAGGAAAAGGAGTACGTCAAGGCTGTATATTGTCACCCTGCTTATTTAACTTATATGCAGAGTACATCATGAGGAACGCTGGGCTGGAGGAAGCACAAACTGGAATCAAGATTGCCAGGAGAAATATCAATAACCTCAGATATGCAGATGACACCACCCTTATGGCAGAAAGTGAAGAAGAACTAAAGAGCCTCTTGATGAAAGTGAAAGAGGAGAGTGAAAAAGTTGGCTTAAAGCTCAACATTCAGAAAACTAAGATCATGGCATCTGGTCCCATCACTTCATGGGAAATAGATGGGGAAACAGTGGAAACAGTGTCAGACTTTATTTTTTTGGGCTCCAAAATCACTGCGGATGCTGATTGCTGCCATGAAATTAAAAGAGCTTACTCCTTGGAAGGAAAATTATGACCAACCTAGATAGCTTCTTAAAAAGCAGAAACATTACTTTGCCAACCAAGGTCCATCTAGTCAGTTCAGTTTAGTTCAGTTCAGTCGCTCAGTCGTGTCCGACTATCTGCGACCCCATGAATCACAGCACGCCAGGCCTCCCTGTCCATCACCAACTCCCGGAGTTCACTCAAACTCATGTCCACAGAGTCGGTGATGCCATCCAGCCATCTCATTCTTGGTCGTCCCCTTCTTCTCCCGCCCCCAACCTTTTCCAGCATCAGAGTCTTTTCCAGCGAGTCAACTTGTCGCATGAGGTGGCCAAAGTATTGGAGTTTCAGCTTCAGCATCCGTCCCTCCAATGAACACCCAGGACCAATCTCCCTTAGAATGGACTGGTTGGATCTCCTTGCGGTCCAAGGGACTCTCAAGAGTCTTCTCCAACACCACAGTTCAAAAGCATCTATTCTTCGGTGCTCAGCGTTGGACTGTGAAGAAAGCTGATCGCCGAAGAATTGATGCTTTTGAACTGTGGTGTTGGAGAAGACTCTTGAGAGTCCCTTGGACCGCAAGGAGATCCAACCAGTCCATTCTAAAGGAGATCGGTCCTGGGTGTTCATTGGAAGGACTGATGCTAAAGCTGAAACTCCAATACTTTGGCCATCTGATGTGAAGAGCTGACTCATTGGAAAGACCCTGATGCTGGGAAAGATTGAGGGCGGGAGGAGAAGGGGACGACAGAAGATGAGATGGTTGGATGGCATCACCCACTCAATGGACATGGGTTTGGGTGGATTTCAGGAGTTGGTGATGGACAGGGAGACGTGGCATGCTGCGGTTCATGGGGTCACAAAGAGTCGGACACGACTGAGTGACTGAACTGAACTGAAACTTAATTTCAGGTGATAGATTCACTTTACTGGACAAATTATGAAACAACTAGATGGAGGGTAATGGCACTACTATTGGGACCATCATCCTCAATCTTCAAGAATGGCTGATGGTAGTGATGGCATTCTAAAATGAAAATTTGCAAAACTAACTGAAACCACAGTATTACCTTGGCCTAAAGTCTGGGAATAGATGTAAAAACAGTGGAAACAGTGTCAGACTTTATTTTTTTGGGCTCCAAAGTCACTGCAGATGCTGATTGCAGCCATGAAATTAAAAGACGCTTACTCCTTGGAAGGAAAGTTATGACCAACCTTGATAGTATATTAAGAAGCAGAGACATTACTTTGCCAACCAAGGTCCGTCTAGTCAAGGCTATGGTTTTTCCCGTGATCATGTATGGATGTGAGAGTTGGACTGTGAAGAAAGCTGATCGCCGAAGAATTGATGCTTTTGAACTGTGGTGTTGGAGAAGACTCTTGAGAGTTCCTTGTACTGCAAGGAGATCCAACCAGTCCATTCTAAGGGAGATTGATCCTGGGTGTTCATTGGAAGGACTGATGCTAAAACTGAGACTGCAATACTTTGGCCACTTCATGCGACGAGTTGACTCACTGGAAAAGACTCTGATGCTGGGAAGGGTTGGGGGCAGGAGGAGAAGGGGACGACCGAGGATGAGATGGCTGGATGGCATCACCGCCACTGTGGACTTGAGTCTGAGTGAGCTCCGGGAGTTGGTGATGGACAGGGAGGCCTGGTGTGCTGTGATTCATGGGGTCGTGGAGAGTCGGACACAACTGAGCGACTGAACTGTACTGAAAGTCCGGGAGTTGGTGATGGACAGGGAAGCCTGGCGTGCTGTGATTCATGGGGTCGCAAAGTCAGACACGACTGAGCGACTGAACTGAACTGAAAGTGTTACCTTTAACTCTTAAGACAGTAAGATCAGCACCTTTTGGGAAACAGAAGTTGATATCTGATGAAATCATTACCAGGCAACCCATGCCCTTAATGATAGAACCACACATGCTCAACCCGCTCTTATGAACTCTGATATGACCCTGTACTGTATTAGAAGCTTATTTCCAACATGTCAAAGAGGCCTTCAGAGACTGTCCACTTGATAAGGGTCTACCCCACACACTGGAACCCAGTGACAGTATTCAAGAAAAGACAGCAACCAAAAACTGTACTTGAACCTTGATGGAAAGAGCCCCATCAGGTTCTTTTAACCTATCAGATGGTAGTCAGATTACCGAGTGTTGAACCCTGGGTTCATAACTTTCAACTAAAAAGAGCTCCCTCTTGGGACTTGGTGCTCCAGTGGCTAAGCCTCTGCACTCCCAATGCAGAGTTAGATCCCAGGTGGGGAACTAGATCCCACACATCATGCCAAAACTGAGTTTGCATGCCGCACAGCCTTCCCCCACCGCCCCCACTAAAAAAGGGAGAATGGTTCTATTAAAAGATTAATGAAAGAGATTTAAAGGTGTCTTATGGACCTTTTCACACACCATCGACTCCCTTAACTTTCCTCCACCTTTAAACTGAGGCCCTGTGGCATCACGTGCCCTCCGCGATGTAAACAGAGTTGTAGTCCTGGCTCCCCTGAGTACCTGGGTGATCTCATATTTGAGAAATAACTCCTGGGAGGACAGAGGCTTGGGAAAGAACACTCAGTTTCCTTCTAGCTTCAGATGCTTGGGTGCCGAGGTGAAAAAGAAATTCCCCAAATATGGAGCACAGATCTTCTGGGGGAGAGAAAAGACATAAACAGAACAAATATTAACCAGAGGCATTTATCAGGTGTAGACAGAGAATAAGGGTGACTCAACCTACTAACAGTGTGGATGTGACCTTTCCCTCGTGGTAAACACAATGCCAGAAATAAGAAAAACAATACTGTAGCTTCCAGTGAAGAGAGAGGTCATTGAAAGCTTTGTCTTTGGAGCTAGGCGTACCTGAATTTAGTGCCTGCCTTGGTTACTGACTAGGCCTGTAATACTGAGCATGTGGTGTAACCTCTCCAAGCTGCAGTCTGTTTGGGTCTAAGCTCTACCCCTTCCACTGTGGGCTGTGATGAGAATTACATGAGTGTGGAAAAGGGATTTTCATAGTTCCTGGTACCAAGGAAAAGCTCAGTGGATATTTGCTGAGAGCTAGTAATCTCAAGAGCTCTCTGAGGGAGATAAGACCTTGGAATATGTGAAATGCAAGAGGAGGAGGGGGTCCCAGGGACACTATCGGAGGGACAGTAAGGCAGGGTGGTCAAAGTATAGGCTTTGGAGGCAGTCAGATCTGGGTTCAGATATCAGCTCTGTAGCCTCTAATACTATGAGCAGATCACCTAATTCTAAACTTTGTGAACGGTAAAAAAGAATTGAAGCAAAAATGGCAAACATCTTTTTTTTTAATTGCAGTAAAATATATACAACATTGGGCTTGTGTGCTCAGTCACTCAGTCACGTCTGACTCTTTACAACCCCATGGACTGCAGCACTTCAGCCTCCTCTGTCCTCTACTATCTCCCAGGGTTTGCTCAAAATTCACGCCCATTAAGTCAGTGATGCTGTCTAACCATCTCATCCCCTGCTGCCCCCTTCTCCTTTTGTCTTCTATCTTTCCCAGCATCAGGGTCTTTTCCAAGGAGTCAGCTCTTTGCATCAGCTGGTCAAAGTATTGGAGCTTCAGCATCAGTCTTTCCAATGCATTTTCAGGGTTGATTTAAGATTGACTGGTTTGATCTCCTTGCAGTCGAAGAGACTTTCAAGAGTTTTCTCCAGCACCACAATTGAAAAGCATCAGTTCTTTGGCACTCAGCCTTCTTTATGGTCCAACTTTTACATCCATATATGACTACTGGAAAAACTATAGTTTTAACTATTCGGACCTTTGTTGGCAAAGTGGTATCTCTGCTTTTTAATATGCTGTCTAGGTTTGTCATGTCTTTCCTTCCAAGGAACAAACATCTTTTAACCTCATGGCTGAAGTTATTGTCCGCAAGCCCAAGAAAAGAAGTTCCTCCCCAAAGAAAATCTGTCACTGTTTCCACTTTCTACTCTTCTGGGATGGGACTGGTTGCCATGATTTTTGCTTTTTTAACGTTGAGTTTCAAGCCAGCTTATTTGCTCTCCTCTTTCACTCTCATCGGGCTTTCTTGGTAGCTCAGCTGGTAAAGAATCTGCCTGCAATGTGGGAGAGCTGGGTTCGATCCCTGGGTTGGGAAGATTCCCTTGAGAAGCGAACAGCTATCCACTCCAGTATTCTAGCCTGGAGAATTCCATGGACTGTATAGTTCATGGGGGTCACAAAGAGTTGGACATGACTGAGTGACTTTCACTTCAGGCTCATCAAGAAGCTCTTTAGTTTCTCTTCGCTTTCTGCTATTAGAGTGGTATCATCTGTATGCCTGAGGTTGTTGATATTTCTCCCAGCAATCTTGATTCCAGCTTGTGATTCATTCAGCCCGGCACTGGGCAGTTGTCTCTCTGTTCCATATTGGGTCTCCACTCCCTCATCTTTACTCCACACAGCAGCCAGAGAGGCTTTAAAATGTCAGTCGGTTTCTATTTCTTCTGTTCTCCGTATGCTTCAGTGGCTTCTTCTCTTGTCGACTTGGATGCTGTGAGAGGCTTCATGCTCTTATCACTTATCACTCGCCCCCAGCTCATTCTGCTCCATCACACTGGCTTCCTTGCAGCCCTTGAAACACACTGCCCTCCTGCCCTAGAACCTTTGGCCCTGTCTTTTACCTAGAATGTTCCTCCTCTGCACAGCCACAGGCTCATGCCTTCACTCTTTTCTAGTCTCTGCTCAGATGTTACCTCTTAAGAGAGGCCTTACCTCCACCCTGTCTTGCATAGCAGCCGCCCCTACACACGTAAGTTGTCCACTTCCTCATTTGCTTTTTTTTTTAAATTCAAAATATGTATCACTACCTGACATTACAATCTACATCTTAATTTGTTTATTGTCTGTCTCTTATATTAGAAAACAAACTTCATGAGGTCAAGCACGTAGTACAGTTTGTTTATTGCTGTATCTTAGGCTCAAAGTTAGCACTCAATAAATATTGGTTAAATTAATTACTGAATAAAATAGTTTTGTTTTTTTTTACAAGGAAGTTGGATGTTAGGTAAGGGGAGTTAGGTAAGGTTAGGTAAGGTGGGTTCACGTTCTGGGACTCCTGAAATCCTAGATATCTTTATGTATATATAATTTTATTTGTTTATTTTTGGCTGCACTGCATCTTCCTTGCTCGGCAAAGGCTTTCTCTAGCTTTGGCGAGCTGAGGCTACTCTTCATTGCTGTGTGCAGGCTCTAGAGCACTCTGGCTCAAAGCTGTGGCGCACATGCTTAGTTGCTCCATGGGCACGTGGAGTCTTCCTGGGCCAGGAGGTCAACTCATGTCCCCTGCATTGGCAGGTAGACTCTTAACCACTGTAACCAGGGGGAGTCCACTAATATCTGATCCATTAAAATTTTATAATGTTTGTTAATAACTATTGTTATGGACTGAATTATATCTCTATGCCCACCCCCTGTGTAGCCCTAACCCTCATTATGACTATATTTGGAAACAGAGCCTCTAGGGAAATTATTAAGGTTAAGTGAGGTCATAACAGTGGGACTCTAATAGGACTGATGTCATTATTAAAAAGAGGAAGAGACAGATGCACACAGAGAAAAAGCCATGTGACTATACAGTGAGAAGGCAACCATCTGCAAGCTAGCAAGAGATGTCTCACGAAACCAACCCAGCTAACACCATGATCTCGGACGCCTAGCCTCCAGAACTGTGAACAAATACATTTCTGTGGTTTAAGCCACTCAGTCTCATTTAAATCACTATAAATGGTATCATCTTAGAAAATGAAGGGTAGTGAGGAAAACATCCCCATCGTGTTTTGTGGGTGGCTTCATATTAATTGTTTTATGTACTGTATAGGAAAAAAATCCATGAAATAAAATCGTATTATCAGTTGTAAATAATCAATAGATTGGTTCTCTTTAATTCAAATAACGTTCATCATTTTAAAATTTTGGAAAAATAAATTTACACTCAAATGTCACATGTGCAGCTACATTAATGTAAGTGAAATCTTGGTAACTGGGTAGCTCATTCATTTTTAATTTTTTTTTTAAGTGTTATGGAAACATTAAAGACCTTGGTCTGTCAGAGTTTTTCACAGAAACAACACTTTGGCCAAACCAAGTTTCCCCACAGTAATAACCTACATACAGCCATATTCAGTGATTAAATTGTTTTATGCTTTTATTAAGGAATGGAGTTCATTTTGACCATTTATCTAAACAAAATGAGACAGAGCAATAGAAAAGAAAAATGTAATGCTGGGATGCGTTTGCAGTCAATGCACAGAGCTGGGGCGTTAGCTTACAGAAGAGCATTTAAACACTGCCACACAGCGTCCATCCCCGTGTGCTGCAGTCGACCGACTACAGGGGCCTTTGGTCCCAAAGTCTGATCACAAGCACTGCTAGGCTCATAGGGCTGGTAATTCTGCCAAAACACCAAATAGACTTCAAAAAGGGAAGTATAAAAATCTTGACTAGTAGTGTATCCTAGCTAAAATTTCACGAAGCACGTAACTGTGGTTGCAGCAAGCAGTCTTTATGAGAATAGTTTGGCCACCTCATGCGACGAGTTGACTCACTGGAAGACTCTGATTCTGGGAGGGATTGGGGGCGGGAGAAGACGGGGACGACAGAGAATGAGATGGATGGATAGCATCACCAACTCTATGGACATGAGTTTGAGTGAACTCCGGGAGCTGGTGATGGAGAGGGAGGCCTGGCGTGCTGTGATTCATGGGGTCGCAAAGAGTGGGACACGACTGAGCGACTGAACTGAAGTAAGTAAATTCGCTCAGTCGTGTCTGACTCTGCGACCCCGTGGACTGTAGCCTACCAGGCTTCTCCATCCATGGGATTCTCCAGGCAAGAATACTGTAATGGGTTACCATTTTCTTCTCCAGGGGATCTTCCCAACCCAGAGATCGAACCCGGGTCTCCCGCATTGGAGGCAGACGCATTAACCTCTGAGCCACCAGGGAAGCCCTATGAGAACATATTTACTGTTAAAAAAAAAAAGTAGAAGCTCTGCCAGAAAGACTTTATATATTGTTTATTAAACTTATTAATGTTTGAACTTTTTATTTTACAAATTTCATAATATTCTCTCATTATCCATGTTAATTTTATGCAACGCTACATAGGACCTGCTGCTGCTGCTGCTAGGTCGCTTCAGTCGTGTCTGACTCTGTGCGACCCCATACACGACAGCCCACCAGGCTCTCCCGTCCCTGGGATTCTCCAGGCAAGAACACTGGAGTGGGTTGCCATTTCCTTCTCCAGTGCATGAAATTGAAAAGTGAAAGTGAAGTCGCTCAGTCGTGTGCGACTCTTAGCGACCCCATGGACTGCAGCCTGCCAGCTCCTCCGTCCATGGGATTTTCCAGGCAAGAGTACTGGAGTGGGGTGCCATTGCCTTCTCCAATCCTAATTCTCTGAAATAAGTGGTTCAAATAAAAGTATATCTGCCTTGGGAATTCCCTGGCCGTCCAGTGTTTAGGAGTTGTCACATTCACTGCTGAGTTCAATTCCTGGTCAGGGAACTAAGATCCCACAAGCCTCTAGGCACCCCACCCCCACCCCCCGCCAAAAAAATCTGGCATAAAGCATTTCTTTTTGGGCATGCAACATAAATTCAGTATTAACTCACTTTATTTTTCATTCATTTAAATACTGAAAATCAAATAAATACATAAATACTGAAAATCTCTATGGTGAGAGAGATGATGCTGCAGAAAAAAAGTAATACTAACTGGTCTCCTTTTGAACTCATGCTCACTCATTTCAAGTAATACCGAGCTGTCCTGCTCTGTCTAGTCCTTTCAGTGTAAAACATGGCATTGGGCCTTCTTCCTCTTCAGATCTTTCATATCTTCTGCCCCTCCTCATTCTACCTGTTTCTGACAAACTAGGCCCCTGTTGCTTGACAATGTTCACATTCATGGTTCCCCATAATGTGCCCTAACTCTGCAGCTTTATCTTCCAGAATCCCCCACCACAGACTCTTTGCTGTAGCCATGCTGGTTTATTTTCTGTACGCAAATTATAAAATGGGCAATTCTGTTTCCAACATTTTGCTAAGAGCTTTGTTCATGTCTAAAATATTCCTGGTACTTCCTGGCAGTCCAGTGGTTAAGACCCCATACCGGGTGTGTGTGTGTGTTCGATCCCTGGTTGAAACTTGGGAAACTAGGGAAACTAGGATCCTGTATGCCATGTGGCACAGCCAAAAAAAAAAAAAAAATTTCCCTTCCTTTCCTGGGAATTCCCTAGTGGTCCAGTGGTTAGGACATTGTGCTTTCATTGCCATGGGCCTGGGTTTGATCCGCTTGGGAAACTAAGATCCCACAAGCTTCAGCATGGCCAAAGCATACATATATACATACATAAATGAACAAATACATACTTCTTCTCCTTTCCCTCTGCCTGCCCTTCAAGGTTTATTTGAAAGGCTATTTCATTTGTTTATTCAGTAAACATCAATTGAGTGTTTTCCATGTGCAATATGGTGTCTGGAATATTGGGATACAGTGGAAACAAGCCTGTACTTATGTAGTTTATATTCCAGCAGGAAAATGACATATTACAAAATGAATTAAAATTTTATTACAATTGTGAGAAGTGCTACAAATATGAGGCACAGGAAAACAGGATAAACATATAATGGGGAAAATTAACTGGTCTGGGGGATCAGAAAGGGTTTCTTTCAGACATTGTTGCTTTTTGGAAACAATGCAGCGATATATTAAATCACACAGAATGATGATATATTAAATTACACAGAACTTTTAATCCAGAAATCCCACTTTTGAGACTTTATCATATAACATTAAAAGTACCAGTACTTAAAGTGGCTCAGTGTGACCCTGGCTCCTAGTGAAGTTGCAAGCAATGTAATGTGTACTATCCTGCAAAGCCAGGCTGGTGGATTGAGGAAAGGAAGTGAAAGTAATCCAGTGTGTCATGAAGAAATATTCAAGTACGTGGTCTCATCATGAGATGCACAGGACATTCCAGAGAATTCAGATTTAGGTCCAGCATATGAAAGCTTGCTATAAGGTCTCAGAGGAAGTCTCCCAGTAAAGACTTATTCATTAATAGGGTTTGGTGAAATGGTTGTTGAACATGGGGCAGTAGCCAGTCCTAGCTTCTCGGAGCATAGCTGGCCAAACCGGCCGATGTGTGGTCCTTTGCCTATTTGGAGGCAATTTGCTGTCTAAGATCCTGTTCTGTTGGTAAAACATCACAGTTGCACTGCTTTGTACCTTGAATAAAGGTCACCTGTTGTTAGACTGAGGGCAGAATAGATCATCTTTACATAGGGCAAGACAAGTGCTGAGTCTCGTGAGGTAATATCTGTGATTGTGTTATTGTTGAACCAAAGCTGCAAGAACTTGAGCATGGTCAATAAAGGCTGCGAAGGACTTGAGGGAGCAGGACACAGAGTAGATTGCAAGACATGTAAAGTTTGAAAAGGAAATCTCTTATAGTATCTATTTAGTAGCCTTGTGCAGTATTTCTCCTTTTTCTGTTCTTGACCTGCTGACATTCTCGTTATTACATTGCCTCTTACCGTGCCTTTACTGAGGTCAGATTCCTTGTGCAGGCCTTGTAACATGATCCACAGACGTGGATTAGTCATGGTTCCTCTGATGTTCAGGTGAGTATGGCCGAGACAGCTCATCTGATTCAGGAACAGCAGTCTGCTGAGCAAAAGTGTGCACTGACGAGCCCTATTGCTGTGCAGAGTAGAACAGGCCTCAAATGAACAATAGAGGTGGCCATTGGGCATGGGCTCAAATGTCACATTCCTAGTTAGCAGAGGCACAGATCAGTCTTTATCTTGTAATGACACCACCAGGAATCATAGCTTTCTGGGTTATCGGGAATGACACTGGGAGGCACACATCTGGATCTGTGTGCTGCTTGCTTGCTTTTCCTGGCCCTAACCCAGAAGCTAAATAACACGTACAGGAGACTTCCTAACACCTCTTGATGGTGGCTGCAATGGGGTCATGGTGGTCAGATTCCACGGTGATACCGCAGGTAACATTCTCACGGCAGGATGCAGAATTGCTAAGTTGCTACATCAAGGGGTGCCTCCCAAATAGTACTGAAGCCTGGTATTTCCATGCCAGAATTACCAACTCAAAAAACAGTCAAAACTCAAAAAAGGAGGAATAGTAGGAATAACAGCCTAGTTATATGCGGCCCTGGTGGCTCAGAGGTTAATGCGTCTGCCTCCAATGCGGGAGACCCGGGTTCGATCCCTGGGTCGGGAAGATCCCCTGGAGAAGGAAATGGTAACCCACTCCAGTATTCTTGCCTGGAGAATTCCATGGATGGAGAAGCCTGGTAGGCTACAGTCCACGGGGTCGCAAAGAGTCGGACACGACTGAGGGACTGAACAGAACAGAATAGTTATCACAGGCAATTAAGGGCGAGCTCACCTGGGGTAATGTAGGAACCAATGGCAGGAGTTCTTTGGGAGACCCTGGAAGACAGGAATGTCACATCAGACTGGAGTTTATTGATCTTTGTGCTAACTGCCTTGACTATAGCTAATGGTTCTAAAGCAGCTCTAATAACAGAGATGTCTCATCTCAACTCATCTCTAAGATAAATGAGTACGTCTTCTGTGTCAGGATTACTCAGAGCTCCATTTTCCTCTTCACAATTCTCACCCTCTAGATGAGCTCCATAGTGGCAAGCTCATCTTATCCTGTTTCTGAGAAAGCTAAGCTTACCCGCTGAGCTACTACCTCAGGTGTTTCGGAAGTAATCCTTTGAGTAGTGCTGGGTTTTAATTGCAATCAGCTCATCCAGGTTGTATTCTGGCTCTGATGACCCTGAAGCCATGTATTAGGATCCAGTGGAGGAGCTCTGCTCTGCAAATGCTCTGACATTTTTGGAATCTGACTTTGGGTCCAAGGCATAGGTTTTAGTGCTGGAAAAACTGGATAAACATGAATGTTCATGAATAAGGCATAGATTAATTTCTGGTCTTTCTAGACTATAGAATATTAGATAGCTGATTAGAAATAAATTAGATCTATATGCCTTATATTAAAGGATACTGATTGTAAAAGCAAATTTCAAATCAGTTTGTTCAGAAAGAGACCATCAGTTCAGTTCAGTTCGGTCGCTCAGTCGTGTTTGACTCTTTGCGACCCCATGAATCACACAGCACGCCAGGCCTCCCTGTCCATCACCAACTCCCGGAGTTCACTCAAACTCATGTCCACAGAGTCGGTGATGCCATCCAGCCATCTCATTCTCCTCCCACCCCCAATTCTTCCTAGCATCAGACTCTTTTCCAGTGAGTCAACTCATCACATGAGGTGGCCAAAGTATTGGAGTTTCAGCTTTAGCATCAGTCCTTCCAATGAACACCCAGGATTGATCTCCTTTAGAATGGACTGGTTGGATCTCCTTGCAGTCCAAGGGACTCTCAAGAGTCTTCTCCAACACCACAGTTCAAAAGCATCAATGCTTTGGTGCTCAGCTTTCTTCAGAGTCCAACTCTCACATCCATACATGACCACTGGAAAAACCATAGCCTTGACTAGATGGACCTTGGGTGGCAAACGAATGTCTCTGCTTTTTAATATACTATCTAGGTTGGTCATAACTTTCCTTCCAAGGAGTAAGTGTCTTTTAATTTCATGGCTGCAATCAGCATCTGCAGTGATTTTGGAGCCCAAAAAAATAAAGTCTGACACTGTTTCCACTGTTTCCCCATCTATTTCCCATGAAGTGATGGGACCAGATGCCATGATCTTCGTTTTCTGAATGTTGAGCTTTAAGCCAACCTTTTCACTCTCCTCTTTCACTTTCATCAAGAGGCTTTTTAGTTTCTCTTCCCTTTCTGCCATAAGGGTGGTGTCATCTGCATATCTGAGGTTATTGATATTTCTCCTGGCAATCTTGATTCCAGCTTGAGCTTCTTCCAGCCCAGCATTCCTCATGATGTACTCTGCATATAAGTTAAATAAGCAGGTGACAATATACAGCCTTGACGTACTCCTTTTCCTATTTGGAACCAGTCTGTTGTTCCATGTCCAGTTCTAACTGTTGCTTCCTGACCTGCATACAGGTTTCTCAGGAGGCAGGTTAGGTGGTCTGGTATTCCCATCTCTTTCAGAATTTTCCACAGCTTATTGTGATCCACACAGTCAAAGGCTTTGGCATAGTCAATGAAGCAGAAATAGATGTTTTTTCTGGAACTCTCTTGCTTTTTCGATGATCCAGCGGATGTTGGCAATTTGATCTCTGGTTCCTCTGCCTTTTCTAAAACCAGCTTGAACACGTGGAAGTTCACAGTTCACGTATTGCTGAGACCTGGCTTGGAGAATTTTGAGCATGACTTTACTAGCATGTGAGATGAGTGCAACTGTGTGGTAGTCACAAAAAATAGCATATTATATTTGAGAGAGTTTGAAATAGTTTGAATACGTTAACATGCTTTCTAAGTTATGGGGAAAACAATGTGGCCCTCTTTTATAGGATTCCATACTTATAGGAAATGTATTATTAGCTTTTATGTTATAGATCTTTGGATTTCCTTGCTTGTTACAAAATCAGCTGTTATTAAAATTAATGATAAAATTTAATTTTGGTACTAAAATTTTCTTAACATATCCAACAGCATCTAATATGATAAACATTCTATAAATATTTGTAGAAGGAGAGATGGGGTTTAAATATCTTTCATAGGGAGAAAAAGATAACTATTAAATCTTTAATGGTATGATGAAACACTGCAGAACCTCTACATGAACAGTGTGAGGAAGAGAGACTTGATCAGGTTGGCAAAATAAAATAGGAAAAAGTGAAAAAGGCAAAGTAAAATAAACAATAGGCTCCAATGGAAGAGATAAGGTCAATAATATAGTTACTCTGATGAATGTAAATTGGTTGAATTTACCTGTTAAATGAAACAAATCTTTAACGCTGGGTGTAAAAACTGACCTAGGTGTTACTCACCCAGCACAGCTAGATGTTGTGTGCCTTTCAAACACATAAAACAAACTGAACACTCAACAAGAAGGACCCTATTCAGGATCCACAAACATCATCACAATATCTTAGGAAACACTTAGCAAGGGAAGTGTAAGATATGTATGGATGAAGGCTATGAAACTTTAGTGTGTTAGCATTCTACTTCTTCAGCAACAACCAGCCCCAAACGTAGTGTCTTTTTGTTGGTGGTGGTCATTCAGTCATGCCCTACTCTTTGCGACCCCATGGACTGCAGCACGTCAGGCTTCCCTGTCCTTCACCATCTCCTGGAGCTTGCTCAAACTCATTCCATTGAGTCAGCAATGCCATCCAACTGTCTCATCCTCCTTTCCTCCTGCCTTCATTCTTTCCCAGCAAGCAACAGGGTCTTTTCGAATGAGTTGGCTCTTTGCATCAGTTGGCCAAAGTATTGCAGCTTCAGCAACAGTCCTTCCAGTGAATATTCAGGATTGATTTCCTTTAAGAGGGACTGGTTTGATCTCCTTGCAGTTCAAGAGACTCTTGTCAAGAGTCTTCTCCAACACCACAGTTCAAAAGCATCGATTCTTCAGTGCTCAGACTTTATGGTGCAACTCTCACATCCATATATGACTACTGGAAAAACCATAGCTTTGACTATATGGACCTTTGTTGGCAAAGTAATGTCTGCTTTTTTTTTTTTTAACTGTAATATAAATACATATATAACAAGGATAGCAGAACATGAAACAAAATTACATAACTGGTCGGATGGCATGATTCCACTCTGCCCTGCCCTGACGCATGAGATGGATGACTGCGTGGACACACAAGGTAGAAGTGTAAAGTCCAGGTGTGTGTAAAGACCCCCATCCCCACAGCACCAGAGGCTGTGGACTGAACCTTTGGGGAACTCAGTCCCTCCAGGTCAATGCACTGACTCCCTGACTGCCCAAGAGAGAGAGTCTGGCATGGTACTCCACCCCGCATGGCCTGGCTCGGGTCCAGGTTCAGAAAGCATGGCTGCTAAGAGGTGGCCGACTGCAGCCAGGCGGCTCCCTCGCGACACCAACTATGTGAGAGAAAACAAATGTCTTCAGTCTCTGGAGCAAGTGCCCTGGAGCCGTGCAGAAACTGCCCTTCACAGAGCAGCCTTGATCCTGGTCTGCCACCATCCATGCCGGACACCAGCATTCTCACCGTAGGTAATAGTCAATCGCAGCGGAGAAAGCGGCAAAACCGCCACAGCCAATGACCCCAGCCTTCAAGCCAGCTCTGAAACCAATGACTCCTCCAGTGATGCAGCCACTAATGACACTGTTCTTCCAATCTGATTTTCCCCGGTAAGATTCTACTAAACATTCAGTGCAAGAAAACATGGCACCCACAATGGCAAAATTTTTGGCATAGGACATTCCTCTCTGGCCCATGTCTTTAAGAACTTCCCTGGCTGTCGGCGTGCTGTAAGGATCCTTAGGGTCAAAGCCCACGTTGGTGTCAATGCCAGCGGTGAACACCCCAAATGCACCTCCCAAGACAAATCCTCCCACGCAAGCCAGCGCAGCCTTGAAGGCACAGCTTTCCATCGCCCTCTCGATCATCTTCTGCTCCTCACTCTTGGCGGGACTCAGGATCCCGCCCAGGTTCCCAGGCTCCAGGAGCTGGGGCTGACGCTTGTCGCCCACCAAGTACTGCAGAAGAAGGCTGTACTGCAGCGGAGCTTCGGCGGAAGCCACCGCCTCAGGTGTGGAGGCCCCACCACTGGGGGCGGCCGCCGCCATGACTGTGGCTGCCCCGGAAACCTGGCGTTCTTATGTCTGCTTTTTAATATGCTATTTAGGCAATCACAGTTTTTCTTCCAAGGAGCAAGTGTCTTTTAATTTCATGGCTGCAGTCACCATCTGCAGTGATTTTTGGACCCCAGGAAAATAGTCTTAATAGTGTCTTAACCAACCCCAATTTATTAACAGTTCTGTGAGATGGGTTCCTGGTTTAAAGTCAAGGTGTCAGCAGGGCTGCCAGTGCATTCTTTCAGGAGACCTAGGGGCAAATCCCCAACATCTTGCTCAGTCAGGTATTGGAGGAATTCAGTTCTGAGACTGTAGGACTAAGAGCTCTAGTTCCTTGGTGCTGTCAGCAGGGAGCCACCCTTAGTTCCCACAGACATCTCTGAGTCCTTGCATATATTCCATAACATTTCAGGAGCAGCAATGAAGGGTGGAATTTTTCTCTTGCTTTGAATCTCTCCTCTGATTAGATTGGGCTACCCTATATAATCCAGAATATGATTTTGCATCTTCCCTCCAAAAAGAGTGGCCTTTGTAAAAATCTCACCCTTGAATTGCAAAGCAGCTAATATAACTATTAATACTTCTCTTTACAGAAGTGGTATATTCATTGGATGAAAACTTACTTTAAGGCAACTGTCATGTTTATTAACAATCTGTGTGTGAGTCACTCAGTCGTGTCTGACTCTATGACCCCATGAACTGTAGACCACCAGGCTTCCCTGTTCATGGAATTCTCCAGGCAACAATACTAGAATGGATTGCCATTCCCTTCTCCAGAGGATCTTCCTGACCCAGGGACTGAACCCTGGTCTCCTGCATCACAGGCAGCTTCTTTACCACTTGAGCTACAGGGAAGTCCTTATTATTAACAGTTAATGTGTCTAAAATGGTCATCTGAGTTAAATTCACCCATTCCAGTTCATTTTAGTTCATTGATCCTAAAATGTCGATGTTCACTCTTGCCATCTCCTGTTTGACCACTTCCAATTTGCCTTGATTCATGGACCTAACATTCCAGGTTCCTTTGCAGTATTGCTCTTTACAGCATCAGACCTTGCTTCCATCACCAGTCACATCCACAACTGGGTGTTGTTTTTGCTTTGGCTCTGTCTCTTCATTCTTTCTGGAGTTATTTCTCCACTGATCTCCAGTAGCATATTGGGCACCTACCAGCCTGGGGAGTTCATCTTTCAGTGTCCTATATTTTTGCCTTTTCATACTGTTCATGGGGTTCTCAAGGCAAGAATACTGAACTGTTTTGCCATTCCCTTCTCCAGTGGACCACGTTTTGTCAGAACTCTCCACCATGACCCGTCCATCTTGGGTGGCCCTACATGGCATGGCTCATAGTTTCATTGAGTTAGACAAGGCTGTGTCAGACTTTATTTTCGGGGGCTCCAAAATCACTGCAGATGCTGACTTTAGCCATGAAATTAAAAGACGCTTACTCCTTGGCAGGAAAGTTATGACCAATCTAGATAGCATATTAAAAAGCAGAGACATTCGTTTGCCAACCAAGGTTCGACTAGTCAAGGCTATGGTTTTTCCAGTGGTCATGTACAGATGTGAGAGTTGGACTGTGAAGAAAGCTGATCACCGAAGAATTGATGCTTTTGAACTGTGGTGCTGGAGAAGACTCTTGAGAGTCCCTTGGACTGCAAGGAGATCCAACCAGTCCATTCTAAAGGAGATCAATCCTGGGTGTTCATTGGAAGGACTGATGCTAAAGCTGAAACTCCAATACTTTGGCCACCTTATGCGACGAGTTGACTCACTGGAAAAGACTCTGATGCTGGGAAGGATTGGGGGCAGGAGGAGAAGGGGACGACAGAGAATGAGATGGCTGGATGGCATCACCAACTCGATGGACATGAGTTTGAGTGAACTCCGGGAGTTGGTGATGGACAGGGAGGCCTGGCGTGCTGTGATTCATGGGGTCGCAGAGAGTTGGATACGACTGAGCGACTGAACTGAACTGAACTGGGCTGTGGTCTATGTGATTAGATTGGTTAGTTTTCTGTGATTGTGGTTTTCAGTCTGTCTGCCCTCTGAAGGAGAAGGATAAGAGGCTTATGGAAGCTTCCTGATGGGAGAGACTGACTGAGGGGGAAACTGGGTCTTATTCTGATGGGTGGGGCCATGCTCAGTAAATCTTTAATCCAATTTTCCACTGATAAGTAGAACACCCTCCCTGCTATTTGAAAGTGAAAGTGAAGTCACTCAGTCCTGTCCGACTCTTTGCGACCCTGTGGACTGTAGCCCACCAGGCTCCTCCGTCCATGGGATTCTCCAGGTAAGAATCCTGGAGTGGGTTGCCATTTCCTTCTCCAGGGGATCTTCCCAGCCCAGGGATCGAACCCTGCATTGCCGGCAGACACTTTAACCTCCGAGCGCCCAGGGAAGCCCTGGGGCCAAACTCTGGCGGAGGTAATGAAGGTAATGGTGATCCTCAAAACATCGCGTGCATGCACTGCTACACTCAGTGCTCCAACCCTGCAGGAGGCCACCACCACCCATGCCTCCACTGGGGACTCCTGGACACTCACAGGAGAGTCTGGGTCAGTCTGCTGCACTCAATACGCCAAAAAATTTCAAAAACTCAGCAGTGGCCACAGGACTAGAAAAGGTCAGTTTTCATTCCATCCCAAACAAAGCCAATGCCAAAGAATTTTCAAACTACCACACAGTTGTACTCATCTCACATGCTAGTAAAGTCATGCTCAAAATTCTCTAAGCCAGGCTTCAACAACATGTGAACTGTGAACTTCCAGATGTTCAAGCTGGTTTTAGAAAAGGCAGAGGAACCAGAGATCAAATTGCCAATATCCGCTGGATCATCGAAAAAGCAAGAGAATTCCAGAAAAAAACATCTATTTCTGCTTTATTGACTATGCCAAAGCTTTTGACTGTGTGGATCACAATCAACTGTGGAAAATTCTGAAAGAGATGGGAATACCAGACCACCTGACCTGCCTCTTGAGAAATCTGTATGCAGGTCAGGAAAAAACAGTTAGAACTGGACATGGAACAACAGACTGGTTCCAAATCGGGAAAGGAGTACGTCAAGGCTGTATATTGTCACCTGCTTATTTAACTTATATGCAGAGTACGTCATGAGAAATGCTGGACTGGATGAAGCTCAAGCTGGAATCAAGATTGCCAGGAGAAATATCAATAACCTCAGATATGCAGATGACACCACCCTTATGGCAGAAAGTGAAGAAGAACTAAAAAGCCTCTTGATGAAAGTGAAAGAGGAGAGTGAAAAGTTGGCTTAAAGCTCAACATTCAGAAAACTAAGATCATGGCATCTGGTCCCATCACTTCATGGCAAATAGATGGGGAAACAGTGGAAACAGTGGTTAACTTTATATTTCTGGGCTCCAAAATCACTGCAGACGGTGACTGCAGCCATGAAATGAAAAGACGCTTACTCCTTGGAAGGAAAGCTATGACCAACCTAGACAGCATATTAAAAAGCAGAGACATTCCTTTGCCAACAAAGGTCCATCTAGTCAAAGCTATGGTTTTTCCAGTAGTCATGTACGGATGTGACAATTGGACTATAATGAAAGCTGAGCACCAAAGAATTAATGCTTTTGAACTGTGGTGTTGGAGAAGACTCTTGAGAGTCCCTTGGACTGCAAGGAGATCCAACCAACCCATCCTAAAGGAGATCAGTCCTGAATATTCATTGGCAGGACTGATGATGAAGCTGAAGCTCCAATACTTTGGCCACCTGATGTGAAGAACCGACTCACTGGAAAAGACCCTGATGTTGGGAAAGATTGAAGGTGGGAGGAGAAGGAGACTACAGATGAGATGGTTGGATGGCATCACTGACCCAATGGACATGAGTTTGAGTGGACTTCAGGAGTTGGTGATGAACA
Organism: Moschus berezovskii; assembly: GCF_049115385.1. Classification (NCBI taxonomy): domain Eukaryota; kingdom Metazoa; phylum Chordata; class Mammalia; order Artiodactyla; family Moschidae; genus Moschus; species Moschus berezovskii. The sequence continues at coordinate 8,570,586 of NC_142461.1, read as the reverse complement.
GGGAGGCCTGGCGTGCTGCAGTCCATGGGGTCGCAGAGTCGGACACGACTGAGCGACTGACATCTAACATGTATCCTACTATGCATTCTTGGAAATAAAAGTCATCAGTGTTTAATCCCTAGCACCAAAATAATAATTGGAATAATCTCAGACGTCATTCTGAACGTCATTTATGAGTATCTCTGTCTTTACCTTTCTTACTTTTTCTAGCCAAGACACATTTTCTAAGATAATGCATGCAATGACACGATTTCTGTGACGCCTCAGAACGGCGGCCCACCTTCTGGACACGGGTCAGGAGGAAGTGGCCAATAGGGTCCCGAGAGGCACAGCCCGAGCCTGCAGCTTCCCAGAAGAGAGCACGCCCCAGTCAACACTGACCGGCCAAAAAGCCCCAGCGACTAGTGTAACCCGAGCGATGCTGCCTCATTTCCCCCTACTTAAAGCCGAAAACTCAATCAGCCAGAGGCTGATACTCGGATGGAACGAAGGCGTGCCCGCGACCGCCTTCCTTGCTTGGGCGCACATGCGCATTCCAGAGGCCAATGGGCGAGGCGGAGGGTGGGGCGGGCGGGCGGAGAGGAGAGCGGCAGTTGGACGAGACGAGCCACGCCCACCACGCAACGTCTCTGCGCACGCGCCGAGCGCACGCTCCTGGTATTTTAGACGCGTCTGCTGTCGCCCTGTTCAAATCGTGTCAGGACGTCGGACGGGGAGGATTCTTGGCAACCTTCGGGGAAGAACAGTGAAACCCTTTTCGTCCTTAGCTTCTACAGGAAGGCGTGCATTGGGCCTTTCTCTCATTGCGTGAGGCGTCGACGGCCTGTGGTGGGTCTTCTGGTCACAGGGCGCCCCCGCGAGTACCTCAAGACGTGTGTGTACCCCGGCCTGTGTGAGCCCCGCGGGTGGGGAAGGAAGGTGGCCGGGCGGGAAGGCCTAGAGGCCAGGAGGTTAATTTTCTCCTCCACCCGGAGCAGCCCTCGCGACTCACTTCCGGAACCTGTTTTTCTTGTTTGTTTTCAGGAACTGAGTTTCTGGGAAGGGATACTCCTAGAATTAACTGCCGGCCGAGATGTCCAGCTACGTGAACGACCTGTGGCCGGGTTCGCCGCCCAAGGCCTCGCCCTCGTCCTCGCGGTCGGGCCGGTGCAGCCGGCCGTCGTCGGCCTCCGGGAGCCGCTCTTCGTCCCGTTCCAGCGTCTCGAGCCGGTCGTGGTCCCGGAGCCGCAGCCCGCCCGGGCGGAGGAGCCGCTCCGGGTCTCGCTCCCGAAGGCGCCACCAGAGGAGGTACCGGCGCTACTCGCGCTCCTACTCGCGGAGCCACTCGCGATCCCGTAGCCGCCGGTACCGGGAGAGACACTCTGGCTCCTCCTGGAGGTCCTACCGGTCCCGCAGCCGCTCCCGCGGCCGCTTGTATTACCGGAGGGCCTACGCCGTCGCGCGAGGCCGCCGCTACTACGGCTTCGGCCGCACCGTCTACCCCGAGGAGCGCAGAAGCTGGAGGGGGCGATCCCGGAGCAGATCGCGGAGCCCAACCCCCTTTCGCTTGAGCGAGAAAGGTGAGTCGTTGGAGAGGCCTTCGGGGAAAGAGGAAGGATCCCACCGGCTTAAAACTCCGGTACCGTTGGCACGCAGTTTTAAAATGGACCGCTTTCTTTCCGCCTAGGGCTTAACACCGTGCGTGTTAAATGGCTCGGTGGAGGGCAGTTCTGGGTGGACTAGCTCTCATAATGTTATTTAATTATTGACCAAGCTTTGATTATTGAGGGAAGCTTACTTTTCTAAACAAAAGAGGTAGAATTCGCTTTCCATAAATAGAAATATATTTTATACGTGGAGATACCTTTTAAATATCTTTATATTACTAGTGTAAGAACACTTTGTGATTTTGAGTTTTTCTGGATAAATGCTACCGGATAAATGAACATTTTGTGTTTCTTTTTGTAGATCGAATGGAGCTGTTAGAAATAGCCAAAGCCAATGCAGCAAAAGCATTAGGAACAGCCAACTTTGACTTGCCAGCTAGTCTCAGAAGTGTTCCTGTATCTAAAGAAAGAAACCAGGAAACAGCTGTACTGAATAAGGGTGCAAAGTCTGAGGTAAGTATTTTAAGTTTACTTTAAAAATAAACTTAATCTTCAAACTTCATCTTTAAACTTAATGTTAAATAAGCTCTTCAGAAGACTACTACCAGAAAGAGCTGATTATCCATTTTTGTTTCATTTACCCTAGACTGTTTCTTGGAATGGCTAGCTAATATGAGTTAAATAACAGACCTGACAATATTAGATAGGGTCTTTCCCATGAAAGTGGGAGACTAATGACCTTTATTTTGAATTGCCATAATCCTGATTACTTCCATAATTGTAGCTGGTACTTTGGTGATTTCTTTGTAGTTACCAAGTTTTTCTAGCTAGTTTTTTAGAGTATCTGTAATTTTCATTTTCAGGGTTATGTTCCCACAGATTCTGTACTCAATATACAGTATAGTTTATCTGCTTTATTTCTGTCTTATAGAAATCATGAATGTGGTCTCCAGACATTGATGAAGAAAGTCTGTTGGTAATTGATACATGCGCAAAAGCATCAGAGGTTAAACTAATTTGAAGTCTGTGTTGACACAATGAAAGTTTAGTTTTTTGTTGGTAGATTCCGATGCATGCTAGAATTTGGGACAAGCACTATTTGGATAAGATACTAAAGACAATTTTTAAATGAAAGTGTACTTTGTAATGGCGGGGCATCTGATATAGATGTCCCTTTCATAATATATGCAATATATTCCAGATGTTTTGAGAGATTACAGAAGAAGAGGCCTGCTTCATTTGCAGATAAGTTTATTATAATTCTCCGGAAATGTGCAGCATAAAATGCATAGCTTTAAAGGTTTACAATAATTTAGGAATTGATACATTCAGTTAACATAGGAACCATGGGTTATCTCCTATCATGCAGACCCAGATGTGGGTTTGCCTAAGCATTCAGTTCAGTTGCTCAGTTGTGTCCGACTCTTTGCGACCCCATGAATCACAGCACGCCAGGCCTCCCTGTCCATCACCAACTCCCGGAGTTCACTCAAACTCATGTCCATTGAGTCGGTGATGCCATCCAGCCATCTCATTCTCTGTCGTCCTCGTCTCCTCCCACCCCCAGTCCTTCCTAGCATCAGACTCTTTTCCAGTGAGTCAACTCGACGCATTAGTGGTAGACAAATAAGAGTTGATTTTTCAGGTGATTAGGTACCCAACTGGATGGGCAAATGCCTTAGTTCTTTTGAAACTAGGTATTTTTTGGTATGATTTTATTTTCACAGTTACTTGAATTTAGATCAGAGAGATACATACAATACTGCTTTATGGAGAAAGGTGTCTTAAATCATTGAATCAATTTTGTTATGGGAAAAACTTAACAATATGTTATTTTAGGATGTTGCCTGGTTAGATCAAGCTTGATTTATGTCTCTACAAGTAAATTTATAATACATTTGGACTACTTTTTATACCTCCAAGGGTATAACTTCTAAAATTTACTTTCTTTTACCTGTCTAGTTATCGGACAAGCTAACAGAAGATGGAACAAAAAATGCCAATGAAAAGTCTTATCAGCAAAAAGGCATCACTTTTAGCTCTAACGTAAGTATATCTAAGCGTTGATCACTCAAAAACTAGACTTGGAATGTATTTGTTAAGGGGGTTTTATTTTTGTTGGCTTACTTGTGGTGATATGAGGCCTACTAAGCCACTAAATAGAATTTTTAATACTTTTTTTATGTGGTCCTCACAAGTGACTAATAGGTTCCTACTCTAATATATGCACATTCTCAGTTTCAGAGTTTTCCCCTTTTAACTGTTCCCTTTGTCCTTTTTGATTGTTGAAATATTTTAAAATAAAATCTCAGAATATCCTGTGATTAGAATAGTTAAAGGCTTAATAAAATTTCAAAACTGTCTTAATATCTCCCTATTGCAGTATGCCTTGCACGTATCTGATTTCCCCCACTAGTGTCTTGGCTTAACAGTTTGATGGAATCAAGTTGCAAGTGAGGTCTGTGGCTTTGCATTTGGTTGGTGTGTTTTATTTAATGTGGTATTTTAAATATATAATGTATGTGTTTTGGAAGCTGACTTAAGAATTTATTCTCTTTCAGAATTCTGTAGCAAAGCCTATGCTTCAGAAATCACCTAAAGCTACTGCTGAAGAGAATTCTTCAGGATCCCCAAAAATAGATAAGAAGAAAAGTCCATATGGACTGTGGATACCTGTCTAAAAAAAGCCAACAGCTAAGGTTGCCTGAAATGCACTTTTTTTTGTGCAAGTTTGTGTTTCTAGCATTATTCCATTCTTGTGAACCATTTAGTGGTGGTGTTGCAAATGACAACACAAAAATATGTAAATACTTAATTTAAATAATGTCTTAGATTTCTCTTGCAGATGGGAGATAGCACAGATGGACCACAGGTTACACACAGGTGGGATTCTTGTATATTTACACTTGTAAATGTTTTATATAATATGGATCTGTTACGTAGAAGTGAAATTTTTAAAAGCAAACAGTAATTGAACTGTTTGTGTTGTAAACATTTTGTTAATAAATTTATTATTTTAGTCTCTTGATTGTGTATTTTTTTTAAAAAGAGTTTATTTAGAAAGTGTCATAGTGTAAACAAATTGTACCACTTTGATTTTCTTTTAAAACAAGACTCAATGCAAAGCTGAAGCCACTCATGAGGATTGTGCTTCTCTAGAAAGTCGGGTTTTTTTTTTTTTTAAAGAACATCTGTGAACCATACATGATTAATAAAGATCTCCTTTAAGGCAGAGGCTGGCTGGGATCCTGCTGTTTCGTCTGCCGCAGACAGTGGAGGGGGTCTCCTCTCTCAGGTTCTTACCGCCAGGCACTCTGTGCTAAGCAGCCGCGTCACCTGAGCAAGGGCGGTGGGGCGAAGGGTGTTGTCACAAGGACTAACTGAAGCTGAAGGACGTATAGGTACAAACCTTAAGGGAACCTAGGCCTATGGTGGCCGATTTCCAAGGGCGACGGTAAAAAGGCTTCATACCCAGGATGGCGTGAATCAGGACACCAGGGACGTGGCCGACTGTAACCCTGCCTGCCTTGGTCTGGAGGTCAAGTCGATCTGCACACAGGAGATGGGTGGTCACCTGGAAGGCAGACTGAACACAGGGCGTCCGCCGCCACCTGCTGCTGCTTCCGGTCTGGGCTCCGCTGTGGGGCCGTGGGGGTGTCCCAGGTATCTGATAACCCGACCTGGGAGAGTTCGTGCAGGACTCTTAAGATAGTGCTGCTGCCATATTGTGTGGGTGTTGACACTTGACCGATTGCTTATTACTGTTCAAGGAATACTTCTGTCTCTCCTGCAAGATTTCATTAGGGAATGTGAAGCCAGAGTCCCCATTAACGTCAGGATTCGATGTCTCTCGTGGAAACTGGATGTGGGAAGTGCCACGCGGCTCGTTGTGACCCTTCTAAGAACTCCTAGGAAGGTTCTGATTGTCTCTGTGCCCCAGGAGGACTGCACGATCTCTTGATTGTGTATATTTTACATAATGGGCTTTTATTTAATGAAGAAGAATGAGGCAGTATCTCCTTTAAAACCTTCCTGCTCCCAGGTCCAAATCCATGGATTGATACCATAGAGCTCAGTGACCTTCCCTGGGAGTTCGTGAGAAATATTGAACCTCAAGTCTCTACCCCAGATCTGAATTAGAAACTGAATCACAACCGTGTTCTCCGTTGATGTAGATCCTCATTAAAATCTGAAAAGTTTGGCCTTAAAGACTTCATATTAGCACAGTGTTGTCCTGAACTGAGCATCAGGGCAGTAAACTCAAGAGAGGTTGAAATGGAGTTGCCCAATGAGCTAGAAAATCAGAGGCTTTAGTTGCATTTATTTTTTTCCATCATGTTTTAATAAATATTCATTGATTTGAAATTCTTGAATGCTTCTTACTATAGCTGAGAAGGAACTTAACTAAGCATGTAAAAACTTTAAAATGAGTGTTACATTAAAGATCTGGACAGTTGGTTTAAACATTAGCTACAGACTTTTGTAATTTTGCCTCTTAATATAGTAGTGGATACCAGAACTAGAAATATATAAGCCATTTTTAGATGGTCTCTCCAAGCATTTGACTAATTGCATAAGTGTTTGAATTTAAATGTAAGATGTCAGCTTAAAAAAAAGATAGTGAAGATCCTCAAGTGGGATGTAATACTGTATTAACTAAAAATGTGCTATCCAGTATTTACATGCACGTACCATTAAGACAGCCACTAGCCCCATGTGTGCTTTTTACTACTTTGGAAGTTGGCTAGAATGACTGAGGAACTGAATTTTTTTCCTTTGTGTATTTTATTGAAATACAATTGAGTTAATGTTTCAGGTGCACAGCAAATTGATTGAGTTGTATGTATACACATATATTATTTTTGAAGTTATTTTCCATTGTAGGTGGTTATATTGACTATAGTTCCCTGTGCTATACAGTGAGCCTAAAATTCCAGGATGATGCTGATACACATCTGGATATTAAAAAGGGATTATAGGTTTTTCTAGTAAATGGAGTTTTGGTAATACAATGTGTTAGGGAGTAATAGTTACATAATCACTGTAGTAAAAGGTGTTTATCAGTTTCACAATCAATAGCCAGACAAAAAGTAAAAGATCATTACAATTGTAAGCCATAATGGGAACATGATTAACAATATAAAATAATTACATACAGTTTGAGGGAGTCAAAGTGTAGTGATAAGTGAAAGTGCATACATGTATTTTCATCCATCCAGCCAGTATGGTTGGTTGATGTGTTTAATCCATTTACATTTAAGGTAATTATTGATATTTTGATCCAATTACCAATTTCTTAATTTTTGGGGGTTTATTTCATGCTCAAAATTCTCCAAGCCAGTCTTCAGCAGTATGTAAACCGTGAACTCCCAGATGTTCAAGCAGATTTTACAAAAGGCAGAAGCACCAGAGATCAAATTGCCAACATCCGCTGGATCATGGAGAAAGCAAGAGAGTTTCAGAAAAACATCTATTTCTGCTTCATTGACTATGCCAAAGCCTTTGACTGTGTGGATCATAATAAACTGTGGAACATTCTGAAAGAGATGGGAATCCCAGACCACCTGACCTGCCTCTTGAGAAACCTGTATGCAGGTCAGGAAGCAACAGTTAGAACTGGACATGGAACAACAGACTGGTTCCAAATAGGAAAAGGTGTACGTCAAGGTTGTATATTGTCATATGCAGAGTACATCATGAGGAACGCTGGGCTGGAAGAAGCACAAGCTGGAATCAAGATTGCTGGGAGAAATATCAATAACCTCAGATATGCAGATGACACCACCCTTATGGCAGAAAGTGAAGAGGAACTCAAAAGCCTCTTGATGAAAGTGAAAGAGGAGAGTGAAAAGGTTGGCTTGAAGCTCAACATTCAGAAAACAAAGATCATGGCATCTGGTCCCATTACTTCATGGGAAATAGATGGAAAAACAGTGGAAACAGTGTCAGACTTTATTTTTTTGGGCTCCAAAATCACTGCAGATGCTGATTGCAGCCATGAAATTACACTTGCTCCTTGGAAGGAAAGTTATGACCAACCTTGATAGTATATTAAAAAGCAGAGACATTACTTTGCCAACCAAGGTCCGTCTAGTCAAGGCAATGGTTTTTCCCATGGTCATGTATGGATGTGAGAGTTGGACTGTGAAGAAGGCTGATCGCCGAAGAATCGATGCTTTTGAACTGTGGTGTTGGAGAAGACTCTTGAGAGTCCCTTATACTGCAAGGAGATCCAACCAGTCCATTCTAAAGGAGATCAATCCTGGATGTTCATTGGAGGGACTGATGCTAAAGGTGAAACTGCAATACTTTGGCCACCTCATGCGACGAGTTGACTCACTGGAAAAGACTCTGATGCTGGGAAAGGTTGGGGGCGGGAGGAGAAGGGGAAGACCGAGAATGAGATGGCTGGATGGCATCACCGACTCTGTGGGCATGAGTTTGAGTGTACTCCGGGGATTGGTGATGGACAGGGAGGCCTGGCGTGCTGTGATTCATGGGGTCGCGGAGAGTCGGACACGACTGAGCGACTGAACTGACTGAACTGATTTTCTGTAAGTCTTTTCTTGTTTGTTTCCTGCCTAGAGAAGTTCCTTTAGCATTTGTTATAAAGCTGGTTTAGTGGTTCTGAATTCTCTTTTAACTTCTGCTTGTCTGGAAAGCTGCTCCATCAAATCTGAATGAGAGTCTTGCCAGGTAGAAGTATTCTTGGTTGTAGGTCCTACCGTTTCATCACTGATAAATATGTCTTGCCATTCCCTTTTGGCTGATAACCTGATGGGGGTTCTCTAGTATGTTATTTGTTGTTTCCCCTTGTTTTTAATATTTTATCTCTGTCATTCAGTCTTGTCCATTTGATTACCATGTCTTGCTGTTGGTGTGCTCCTCCTCGGGTTTTTCCTGCCTGGGACTCTATGCTTCCTGGACTTGGTTGATTACCCTTTCCCTTGTTCGGGAAGTTTTCAGTTACTATATTTTTTCAGGTACTTTCTCTCCTTCTGGGACCCCTGTAATGCAAATGTTCGTGCATTTATTGTCCCAGAGGTCTCTTAGGCTGTCTTCATTCTTTTTCATTCTTTTTTTCTATATTCTGTTCTGTGGCAGTGATTTCCACCATTCTGTCCTCCAGGTCATTTATCCTTTCTTCTGCCTCATTATTCTATTGATTCCTTCTAGTATATTATTCATCTATTTGTTCTTTAATTCTTTTTGGTCCTTGGTAAATGTTTTTTGCATCTTTTCCATTGTTTTCTTGAGATCCTGGGTCATCTTCAGTGTCATTATTCTTAATTTTTTTTTTTTTTGGAAGATTGCCTGGATATCCACTTTGTTTAGAGGTTTTTCTGGGGTTTTATCTTGTCCCTTCCTCTGGGATATAACTTTGTGCTTTTTCATGCTGATTAGCTTTCAATAATGTGGTTTTTGTTCTAGCTCTTGTGAAACTGTGGTTCTTCTTGCTTCTGTCTGCCCGCCGGAGGTGGCTAAGAGGCTTGAGTAAGCTTCCTGATGAGAGGGACTGGCGTGGGAAAAAATGGTCTTATTGTGGTGGGCAGGGCCTTCTCGCTCAGTAAAGCTTTGATACAGTTCTTGGCTGATGGGTGGGGTTGGACTTCCTCCCTGTTAGGGCTCTTTGGGTTAATGGCGACCTCCAAGAGGGTTTCTGCCAAGGGGTAACTTCCTGGACTGCTGCTGCCAGTGGCCCTGTTCCTGTGGTGAGCCCCTGCTGACTCACACCTCTGCAGGACACGCTGCCAGTACTTGAGAGGTAGCTCCGGCTCAGCTCTCCTTTTGGGCCACTGCTCCTTTTCTCTGGGTCTTGGTGCATGCAGCATTTTGTTTGTGTCCTCCAAGGTTGCAGTCTCTTTCCCCAGTCCTGTGGAAATCCGATAATCAAATCCCGCTGGCCTTCAAGGCCAGATCTCCTGGGGATTCCCAGTCCCTTTGTCGGATCCCCAGCCTGGAAAGTCTCAGGTGTGGTCCAGAACCTTTACAACAGTGGGAGAACTAATTCAGTATTACTGTTCTCCAGTTTGTGGGTCACCCACCTGACAGGTATGGAATTTATCATGATTGCGCCCCTCCTACTGTCTTGCTGTGGCTTCTTTGTCTTTGATGTGGGGTATCTTTTTGGTCGGTTCCAGCATCCTCCTGTCAATGGTTGGTCAACAGCTAGTTGTGATTTTGATGCTCTTGCAGAAAGAGATGAGCGTATATCCTAGTCTGCCATCTTGAACCGGAAGCTTAGAACTGAATTTTAAGTAACCATTTACTGGAAGTGCAGATAATAAATACTTCTGTGTAGAATATCGTATTGGATAAGAGCTGCTCTTAAATTTGACCCTATTAAAAATGTAAATGTGCAAAGACTTGGGTATATATGTCCCTGGACATCAAATTTGTTACTATCTTTTAGGTAGTCTTGGTCACATTCTCATCCTTTAAGCCAGCAGCACTTGATATGAACAAGGAATTTCCTGGGAGAAAGGGTTTTTCTGGTTTCTTTTCCACTTAGTTTAACAGTGGTTATTGGGAGGGTAATTTGCTTCTAATCCGTGAGAGTTTAAATAGTAGGTTCATTTTTATTCTAAGGAGACCTGAGAATATCGATAAGACTGGCCTAGTTACATCAAAGTATAAGAAAACAGGATTGGTTTTAGGGTTTGTAATTTTTTGAAAATGTGGATAACATGAACACCCAGTTAGTATAATTTGTTGGTATATCCTTAGCAAGGTTACAGCTCTCCAAGGTATTCTTTCTAAGGGAGATTTTTGCAATAAGCTGATGACAACGCTGAGATGATTTTCACCTTCACTTAGCTGGTTATAGAAAAGCACCTGCTTTGATTGTGATTTGTGTTCAAATACAGCCTTTAATAGCTAAGTATACAAGTCATGTAACCTCTTTAACCAATCCTATATAACAGGTTAGCCAAATCTGTTGCTATGGATGTGTACCACTTCTGAGTTTCCCTTCTGCAGTGATCTTGCCTTTCAGTCTTGTTCAGTCGTTTAGTCTTGTCCGACTTTTTGTGACCCCCATGGGCTGCAGCATGCCAGGTTTCCCGGTCCTTCACCATCTCCCAGAACTTGCTCAAACTCATGCTCATTGAGTCAGTGATGTCATCCAACCATCTCGTCCTCTGTTGTCCCCTTCTACCTTCAATCTTTCACAGCATTAGGGTCTTTTCCAATGAGTCAGTTCTTCACATCAAGTGGCCAGTATTGGAGCCTCAGAATCAGTGCTTCCAATGAATATTCAGAATTGATTTCCTTTAGGATTGACTGGTTTGATTTTGCAGTCCAAGGGACTCTCAAGAGTCCTCTCCATCACTGCAGTTCAAAAGCATCAGTTCTTCAGTGGTGAGCCTTTATGGTCCAACTCCCACATCCATACATGACTACTGAAAAAATCATAGCTTTGACTAGATGGACCTTTGTTGGCAAAGTAATGTCTCTGCTTTTTAATATGCTGTCTAGGTTGGTCACAACTTTTCTTCCAAGGAGCAAGTGTCTTAATTTCATGGCTGCAGTCACCATCTGCAGTGATTTTGGAGCCCAAGAAAATAAAGTCTGTCACTGTTTCCATTGTTTCCCCACCTGTTTGCCATGAAGTGATGGGACTGGGTGCCATGATCTTGTGCTGTGCTTAGTTGCTTCAGTCATGTCTTACTCTTTGCGACCTATGGACTGTAGCCCACCAGGCCTTTCTGTCCATGGGATTATTCAGGCAAGAATACTGGAGTGGGTTGCCATGCCCTCCTTCAGGGGATCTTCTCAACCCGTGATCTTAGGTTTTTGAATGTTGAGTTTTAAGCCAGCATTTTCACTCTTTCACCTTCATCTAGAGGCTCTTTAGTTCCTCTTTGCTGCCTTAAAGATGGTGTCATTTGCATATCTGAGGTTACTGACATTTCTCCTGGCAATCTTGATTCCAACTTGTGCTTCATCCACCCTGGCATTTCACATGATGTACTATGCATATAAGTTAAATAGGGCAACAGTATACAGCCTTGATGTAGTACTTTGCCAATTTTCAATCAGTCCTTTGTTCCATGCTAGATTCTAACTGTTGCTTCTTGACCTGCATACAGATTTCTCAGGAGGCAGGTAAGGTGGGAATACCATGGAATGGTATTGCCATCTCTTTAAGTATTTTCCACAGTTTGCTGTGATCCACACAGTCAAAGTCTTGGGCGTAGCCAATGAAAGAGAAACAGACCTTTGGAATTTTGCTGCTTCTATGATCCATTGGATGTTGGCTGTTTGATCTCTGGTTTCTCTGCCTTTTCTAAATCCAGCTTGAACATCTCCAAGTTCATGGTTCATGTACTGATGAAGCCTAGCACGGAGAATTCTAAGCGTTACTTTGCTAGCATGTGAAATGAGTGCAGTTGTGTGGTAGTTTGAACAATCTTTGGCATTGCCTTTCTTTGGGTTTGGAATGAAAACTTACCTTTTCCAGTCCTGTGGCCACCGTTGAGTTTTCCAAATTTGCTGGCATATTGAGTACAGCACTTTTAACAGCATTTTTCGGGACCTGAAATAGCTCAGCTGGAATTCCATCAGCTCCACTAGCTTTGTTCGTAGTGATGCTTCTTAAGGCCCACTTGACTTCTCATTCCAGGATGTCTGATCACACCATCGTGGTTATCTGGGTCATGAAGATCTTTTTTGTATAGTTCTGTGTATTCTGTGTATTGTTCACTTAGGAAGGCTTTCTTACCTCTCCTTGCTATTCTTTGGAATTCTGCATGTAGATGGGTATATTTTTCCTTTTCTCCTTTGACTTTAGCTTCTCTTCTTTTCTCAGCTATTTTTAAGGCCTCCTAAGACAACCATTTTGCCTTTTTTTCATTTCTTGGGGATGGTTTTGATCACCACCACCTGTACAATTTTATGAACCTCCGTCCATAGTTCTTCAGGCACTCTATCAGATCTAATTTGTTAAATCTATTTGTCACTTCCACTATCTAATGTAAGAGATTTGATTTAGGTCATACCTGGATGGTCTAGTGGTTTTCCCTACTTTCTTCAATTTAAGTCTGAATTTTGCAATAAGGAGTTCATGATCTGAGCCACAGTCAGCTGCTGGTCTTGTTTGTGCTGACTGTACAGAGTCTTTTCATGTTCGACTGCAAAGAATATAATCAAGCTGATTTCAGTATCGACCATCTGGTGATGTCCATGTGTAGAGTAGTCTCTTGTGTTGTTGGAAGAGTGTGTTTGCTATGACCAGTGTGTTCTCTTGGCAAAACTCTGTTAGCCTTTGCCCTGCTTCATTTTGTACTCCAAGGCCAGACTTGCCTGCTACTCCAGGTAGCTCTTGACTTCCTACTTTTGCCTTCTGGTTCCCTATGATGAAAAGAACATCTTTTTGTTTGTGTTAGTTCTAGAAGGTCTTGTAGGTCTTCATAGAACTGTTCAGCTTCTTTGGCATTAGTGGTTGGGCCATAGACTTGGGTTACTGTGATATTGAATAGTTCGCTTTAGAAACAAACAGAGATCATTCTGTTGTTTTTGAGATTGCACCCAAGTACTGCATTTTGGACTCTTGTTGACTTTGAGGGCTACTCCATTTCTTTTAAGTGATTTTTGCCCACAGTAGTAGATACAATGATCATCTGAATTAAATTCGCCCACTCCAGTCCATTTTAGTTCACTGATTGCTGAAATGTCGATGTTCACTCTTGCCATTTCCTGTTTGACCGCTTCCAGTTTACCTTGATTCATGGACCTAACATTCTAGGTTCCTATGCAATGTTGTTCTTTACAGCATCAGACTTGACTTCCACCACCAGACCCATCCATAATTGGGCATTGTTTTCGCTTTGGCTCAGCCTCTTCATTCCTCCTGGAGCTATTTCTCTGCTCTTCTACAGTAGCATATTGGGCACTTATGGACCTGGGGAGTTCATCTTTCAGTGTGATATCTTTTTGCCTTTTCATACTGTTCATGGGGTTCTCAAAGCAAGAATACTGAAGTGGTTTGCCATTCCCTTCTCCAGTGGACCACATTTAGACAGAACTCGCCACCATGACCCAAATATCTTGTCTTATTTTCTTTTTACTATCTGGTATGCTGGAAAGGTTGGGGGTGGGAGGAGAAGGGGACGACAGAGAATGAGATGGCTGGATGGCATCACTGACTCTGTGGACATGAGTTTGAGTGGGCTCCAGGAGTTGGTGACAGACAGGGAGGCCTGGTGTGCTGTGATTCATGGGGTCACGGAGAGTTGGACACGACTGAGCGACTGAACTGAACTGAATGCTGAAAAGAGGACTTTCCTGGTGGCTCAGATAATTAAGAATTTGGCTGTAATTCAGGAGACCTGGGTTGGATCCCTGGGTAGGGAAGATCCCCTGGAGAAGGCTAGCCACTCCAGTATTCTTGCCTGGAGAATTCTATGGACAGAAAAGCCTGGCGGGCTACAGTCCATGGGGTCACAAAGAGTTACACACTGCTGAGCGACTAATACTCCTAACTCCTAATGCTGAAAAGAATATACTTTCTCCATTTTTTCATAATCACCCCATGAAGTCCTGTCAGTCTTTAAGTTGACCTTGTTTGGGTGTGGCCATGACTACTGTGTTCAGTCTCTTCTAAGCTGGAGAAGGAAATGGTAACCCACTCCAGTATTCTTGCCTGGAGAATCCCATGGACGGAGAAGCCTGTTGGGCTACAGTCCACGGGGTCGCAAAGAGTCGGACACGACTGAGCGACGGAACGGAAGCTTTATAACAAAAGATAACTGCATATTCCCAGACTGTCATTATGTAAGTGGGATGCAGTTGCCTAGGTGTGATAAACCATGTCATCATAAACTGTGAACAAATAGCAAGCAGGTGCTGACAGTGAGAAATTGTACCAAGAGACTAGATTCAGTGCTGTCCAATATAAAGGAAAGCCTCACCTCAATGAAAAAGATTAAAGAGGTCAATTCATTTTTTATCCCAGTATATTTAAAAATGTTTCAACATTTAATGTAAAAAGAGGTGATATCCTACCTTTTTTTGGTAAGGTGGTGTGATTCAATGTGTATTTTACACTTAAAGTACACCTCAGTTGGCCCTAGCCACATTTCAGCTGGTAGCTAGTCACATATGGTAGATGGCTACTGTGCTTATGAAAAAAAAGCACAGCCCTAGATGTTAGGTTCAGGTCTGTAATACTGTTGTTTAGTCACTAAGTCATGTCCAAGCCACCAGGCTCCATTGTCCATGGGATTTCCCAGGCAAGAATACTGGAGTAGGTTGCCGTTTCCATCTCCAGGGGATCTTCCCAACCCAGAAATGGAACCCACGTCTCCTGCATTGCATTGGCAGGTGGGTTCTTGACCTCTGAGCCACCAGGAAAGCCCTTCGGTCTGTAATACTTTGAGAAGGCAATGGCAAGCCACTCCAGTACTCTTGCCTAGAAAATCCCATGGATGGAGGAGCCTGGTAGGCTGCAGTCCGTGGGGTCGCTAAGGGTTGGAGACGACTGAGCAACTTCACTTTCACTTTTCACTTTCATACATTGGAGAAGGAAATGGCAACCCACTCCAGTGTTCTTGCCTGGAGAATCCCAGGGATGGGGGAGCCTGGTGGGCTTCCGTCTATGGGGTCACACAGAGTTGGACACGACTGAAGTGACTTAGCAGCAGCAGCAGAGAAGTCATGCTTACTGAACTAACTACAGCATGCTGTCCTTTGGTTTTCTTTGCTGAAACATCAAGCTTACCAAGTAAAATAAAACTTGTTCTTATGAGGGCTCACTTTTCACTATTTCGTTATGGAGACCTTTCTCAAATTTTTCTGTCATTCAGGCAGATTGCTATACATTTGTCTTTGACCTCTTCTATTGTCTACAGTGGCTCTTTGTTCTTTGCCCACTGTTGGATTCTATCCTTGGCCTACTCCTTTAACCTCTGTTGCCAGTTTCCTCCATTCTGCCTTTAACTATCATCTACTAACTGAGGATTAGCAATTTTCTGAACTCCAGTTTGCAATGCTTGCCTCAGTGCTTCAAAATGAACCTTTCCTATACCGAGCTTATTACAGTACTGCCTGTTTGAATTAGTGGCTTTCACCATGCACCCAGTCGCCTTCAAAGATCATGCTGCTAAGTTGCTTCAGTCGTGTCCAACTCTGTGCGACCCCATAGACGGCAGCCCACTAGGCTCCCCCATCCCTGGGATTCTCCAGGCAAGAACACTGGAGTGGGTTGCCATTTCCTTCTCCAATGCATGAAAGTGAAAAGGGAAAGTGAAGTCGTCAGACTCTTAGCAACCCCATGGACTGCAGCCTATCAGACTCCACCATCCATGGGATTTTCCAGGCAAGAGTACTGGAGTGGGTTGCCATTGCCTTCTCCATCAAAGATCATACTGACATCTGATTTTTGGTTGGCTCTTGGGAGTGCTTTTCTCCTCTGTAGAAATCTATTTGTCTTTTAAACCCAGGTCAGTATCATGTCTATGAAACCTATTAATTTTTCCCTCAGCTCCTTTTCCCTTAGTTGAAATGTATTAAATGTTTCTTTGAAAATACTGGAGAAAAAAAAAACTGTCATTTCATTACTCTTGATAAGATTGGGCTGCCTGGCTGTGCATTTGTGTCATATTAAGTTAAAAAATTAGTCTAAGTAAAATTACCACTTCTGTTCCCATTCTCCAGAGGCAATCACTGTAAATAGTATGATATACATCCTGGATTTTTTATGTCCGGACAAACCCCTCTTTATATAGATAAGAGCATCTCATCAGTGTAGATCTATCTCATTCTTTAATTGTATGAATGTACCAGTGTTACAATTTCCCTATTCACAGTACAGTACACTGAATATACCTTTATTAACAGCACTTATATGGCCATCTGTATAGGCCCATCATTCAGTTCAGTTCAGTTCGGTTGCTCAGTCGTGTCCGACTCTTTGTGACCCCATGAATCACAGCACGCCAGGCCTCCCTGTCCATCACCAACTCCTGGACTTCACTCAAACTCATGTCCATCGAGTCGGTGATGCCATCCAGCCATCTCATTCTCTGTCGTCCCCGTCTCCTCCCACCCCCAATTCTTCCTAGCATCAGACTCTTTTCCAGTGAGTCAACTCGACACATGAGGTGGCCAAAGTATTGCAGTTTCAGCTTTAGCATCAGTCCTTCCAATGAACACCCAAGACTGATCTCCTTTAGAATGGACTGGTTGGATCTCCTTGCAGTCCAAGGGACTCTCAAGAGTCTTCTCCAGCACCACAGTTCAAAAGCATCAATTCTTCGGCGCTCAGCTTTCTTCACAGTCCAACTCTCACATCCATACATGACCACGGGAAAAACCATAGCCTTGACTAGACGGACCTTTGTTGGCAAAGTAATGTCTCTGCTTTTTAATATGCTATCTAGGCTGGTCATAACTTTCCTTCCAAGGAGTAAGCGTCTTTTAATTTCCTGGCTGCAATCTGCATCCACAGTGATTTTGGAGCCCAAAAAAACAAAGTCTGACACTGCTTCCACTGTTTCCCCATCTATTTCCCATGAAGTGATGGTACCAGATGCCATGATCTTTGTTTTCTGAATGTTGAGCTTCAAGCCACCTGATGCGAAGAGCTGACTCATTGGGAAAGACCCTGATGCTGGGAAAGATTGAAGGTGGGAGGAGAAGGGGATGACAGAGGATGAGATGGTTGGATGGCATCATCGACTCAATGGACATGAGTTCGGGTAAACTCCAGGCATTGGTGATGGACAGGGAGGCCTGGCATGCTACAGTCCATGGGGTCACAAAGAGTCGGACATGACTGAGCGACTGAACTGAACTGATGTTGTAAAGAATAATATTGCATAGGAACCTGTAATGTTAGGTCCATGAATTATGGTAAACTGGAAGTGGTCAAACAGGAGATGGCAAGAGTGAACATCGACATTTTAGGAATCAGTGAACTAAAATGCACTGGAACAGCGAATTTAATTCAGATGACTATTGTATCTACTATTGTGGGCAAGAATCCCTTAGAAGAAATGGAGTAGACCTCATAGTCAACAAGAGTCCGAAATGCAGTACTTGAGTGCAATCTCAAAAATGACAGAATGATTTCTGTTTGTTTCCTAAACTAACCATTCAGTATCACAGTAATCCAAGTCTATGCCCAATCAGTAATGCCAAAGAAGCTGAACGATTCTATGAAGACCAAAAGACCTTCTAGAACTAACACCAAGAAAAGACGTCCTTTTCATCATCAGGGATTCCCTGACAGTTCAGTTGGTAAAGAATTAGACTTGAGTTTGATTCCTGGGTCATGAAGATCCACTGGAGAAGGGATAGGCTACCCACTCCAGTATTCTTGGGCTTCCCTGTGGCTCAGCTCGTAAAGAATCTGCCTGCAAAGAGGGAGACCTGGGTTTGATCCCTGGGTTGGGAAGATCCCCTGGAGAATGGAAAGGCTACCCACCCCAGTATTCTGGCCTAGAGAATTCCATGGCCTCCATAGTCCATTGGGTTGCAAAGAGTTGGTCACGACTGAGGGACTTCCAACTTCATTTCACTTCAGCTCTCCCCACCTCAGGGAGCCAGGAAGTGTACCTGTTACTTGTTTCCACTTCCCCCTTATGCATCAAGATTTCCAATAATGCTTTGGTTGAATTCATCTGGCCTGTTACCAATTTCTATTGATTAAAAGAGTCCAAGAACCCTTCCTGGTCTGTAATATTACCGGCCATATAGTAATTCATGTTTCTTCAAAGGCTCACCAATAGTGTGTCATTGAACTATGAGATTTTTGTCACAGGTTCATCTCTAAAATAAAAACAATCCACTGAGATTCTGATTAAATAACATTTATACTTTTTGGAGATACTCCTTAGTGATAATACATGTTTCTTTTTTCTTCCAACCAGAAAATCCTTATTCACTTATTGAAATTTTTTAAAGTTAAAACTATTTTGCAGTTTTCCTCATGTTACCGTTTAAGTCTTATACAGTATCACTCTTTTAGGGGACTACTTTTTCATTTCCACATCCAATTAATGGTTGAAGTAAAGAAAAAAATTATTTTCATGCACCCCTCTTGTATCCAGCACCTTACTGAATTATATTAACTTTTTGGCACTATTACTAATTCTGGCGCAGTTTCACCGTTAAGCACGTTGGAACGAACAGGATGGGATGCGCCCTGCTCTCCTGCATGGGGCGGCGGCGGGAGGAGACGGGGACGACAGAGGATGAGATGGCTGGATGGCATCACGGACTCGATGGACATGAGTTTGAGTGAACTCCGGGAGTTGGTGATGGAAAGGGAGGCCTGGCGTGCTGTGATTCATGGGGTCGCAAAGAGTCGGACACGACTGAGCGACTGAACTGAACTGGGGAGAAAAAAATTAAACAGACTTGAAAAATCTCTTGTATACAATGAAGAGAATGAAAATGGTGCCATACGACAGTACTAAGGGTCTATGAGAGACAAGGTAGTCAGCGGAACACCTGCCTTGGAGGAGGTGACACAGTCTAAGCGCTGAAGGGAAAACACTTTCTGCCTGAGGGCGAGGTACACAGTTGAGGTAACATTCCACAAGGCTCCTTGCTTGGCTATGCTCCCCGACCCGCCGGCTACCGAAACCCTCCCGCCCCGCCTCGCCCCGCCCCCGGGCCCGCCCCCGGGCCCGCCCCCGGGCCCGCCCCCGGGCCCGCCCCCGGGCCCGCCCCCGCCTCTACGGCCTTTTGCAGCTGCGCAATACTCTGCCCAATTGGGAATGGCTCACTACCAAAGCGGGCAGGGATTGGCCCTAAATTCCTGAGGCTGCCGGAAGAGGCGGGGTTTATGGTAGGCTATTATTATGTATTGACGCGGCAGTCCAAAGGTCGGCGGAAGTGCTCGGTGTTGTTTCCGGAAGTGGGCAAGGAAAGCTTGAGATGGCGGCTGCGACCCTTGCGGAGCAGGTACGTGCCGCTGGTTCTACCCAGGGTTCTTAGTTGGGGAGGGTTCTGAGGGCAGCAGGGGCGAGAAGTGGAGGAAGTGCTTGTGTGCCGGGTCAGGAAGGCGCAGATAATGTGGGGCTTGGATCGGCGATGAGCGCCTGGCCCGGCCCGCGGGGACTCACCTGGGCTGACCGGGAGAGCCGAACCGGCCCTTACTTCAGCCTCTCCTCCGCCATATAGGTGCCGGTGGGTGGAGCGGAGGAGCAGCAGCCTCCCACAGGAGCCGAGGAGCTGGCCGCCCAGAAGCGCGAACAGAGACTGCGCAAGTTCCGGGAGCTGCACCTGAAGCGGGTGAGTTGTCCCGGAGGCCACCTGACACTTGTCACCTGGCCAGGCCCGTGCACGTTTGTGGAGGGAAGAGGAAGGCGCATCTGTGCGTGTGACACATCGGCAGAGCTGGGTGAAGTTCTGTCCCAGTGGTTCTCAACTTGGCAGGACATTGGAGTCACTTTTTGAAACGGGCATACTTTCTCCAAACCTTTTTTCGAGTTTGGCGGGGGGGGGGGTCTCTCACTAACAGCCTCTCTGCAGTATGACCCCAGTAGACTCTTCCAAACAGAGGGAACGCATGCAAAGGAAAGGAATTCATGTCAGGGGTAAGAGTCCAGCAAACAGCTGGCTGCAGTTGGAGCCAAGAAGCAAAAAAGCAGTTCTTGACTGTTTCAACTTAGAGGGTCTTGACTGAGAGCTTGGCCATGGTTTCACAAAATCCTCACCCACACTGACTACCACAGTGTGACAAAAACAAAGCTGTACAAACCACAGAAATGACCACACAGCACCGTCTTCTGCTAAGACCAGTGACAAATACGGCCCTAGCCTCACTCCCTTACTCCTGCCTCCTGTATGGAAACTTAAGTACGTTCATAAAAACAATCAGAGTATGCCCTGACTTTCTGACCCTACCTAAGCCAGAGCTTCCTTGAACCTTTCCCTGCAGTCACCTGATAAGACTCAGATTCCATAGGTAGCTCCTCCTAACACCTTTTCACTGAAATGTCTCCAGTTCCCCGTGGTTTGCTGTTTGCTTCAGCGTAGCACCTTCAGCTTTGACCACACATGTGTTCTTGGTGTCTGGATGGCAGGAATGACAGGTTGAGAGAAGTCTGTTTCTTTCCCAGAAAAATTTGATACAGAATCAAACACACTTATATATTTACTTGGAGGGACTGTGTAAAGAACATGGGGTTGGAAATTAAGACGCATCTTCCTGGACTAACTGCCTCCAGCATGTGACCCAACAAACATCTAACTTAAGTTGTCCCTGAGATAGTATACTTGTTTTGGTTTATGCAGTTAAATTTATTTTAAAACAGACTCTTCATACAGTAATTTAAATGGGGAGTGCCTTTCATTTGCCATAATGTAAACTGCTGAAATATCTAAAGAGCAGGAGTACTTGGGAAAGGTTAGAGATACTATGATAGGTATTAAAGGGCAAGCCTCAAATTGAGGCTTCTTCCTTGAATTAGTCAGGATTTAAAGGGAATTGAAAGTAGAATATTTTTTTTCATAATGTGAGACATTAACCCCCAGGCATCTGGAATAGCACTCCAGTACAGCTCAGCACATTTTTTGACTGTATACAAATGTAAGACCTTGCTTAAAATCCTTTGATGGTCCTCTTGCTTTTAGGATAAATGGAGTCCTTTGTTAATGTGTCTACTTCGCCTTCCTTAAAGTGGGAAAAATTTGTTCGGATTTATTTTTATGTTTCAGCCAACAACCTTTTTGTGTTTATGGTTTTAGAATGAAGCTCGTAAATTAAATCACCAGGAAGTTGTTGAAGAAGATAAAAGACTTAAGTTACCTGCAAATTGGGAAGCCAAAAAAGCTCGTTTGGAATGGGAACTACAGGAAGAAGAAAAGAAAAAGGTTAGGAACTGCTCTGTTGTCTTCATAAGTGATCTGTTCTGTTGTATTGAGATAGTAAAAAAAGCTCTTTATCAGCTGCACCACTTTGGGCAAGTAATTTAATCTCCCTGTGATTGTGTTTTCTCATCTGTAAAATGGGATCTGTAATAATTACTTGAGTTAATTATGAATTAAATGAGTCAGTGCATTTGGAACATTTAAGAGAGGGTCTGACACTGGATAAATGTTGAATAATTATTATTTTTTAGATTGATATACTCACTTCTTATATACAATAGCAGATAACCAAATTTCTCCTTCACATAGTAATGGTTATTTTAAATGTATTGCTTGATATTCACTTAAAATAGAGCAAATAATTGCTTGTATCATAAGGGCAAGCATTAGCTTTTTTCCCTTTCTTTTTAGGAATGTGCAGCGAGGGGGGAAGACTATGAGAAAGTGAAGTTGCTAGAAATCAGTGCAGAAGATGCAGAAAGATGGGAGAGAAAAAAGAGGAGGAAAAACCCCGACCTGGGATTTTCAGGTAAGACTGAACTTTACTTTATTGAATAGGCCTCTGAGATAAGCATGCCTTCAGTGTTTCTGGTTTTAAGAAAGGATATGCCTCTTTGTGGAATATTCCATAATACACTTATATTCCTAAGAAAAATACAAATATATCATATATGGCAGAAGTGAACAACTTGAATCAGCTGGATTCCTTTATTCAGTGCTAATATTAAAGCCTGTTTGGTCAGAATCTTCAGGATACAGGCTATGCTAATAATTTTGATTTTTCTCTGAATAGTAATGATCAAATAAAGTAATATATCACTTCCAATTCTCATTTTATTTTTAGATTATGCTGCTGCCCAACTTCGCCAATATCATCGGCTGACCAAACAGATCAAACCAGACATGGAAACATATGAGAGACTGAGAGAAAAACAGTAAGTTGGCAGGATTAATGCAAGCCCTGTTTTCATCCTGAAGTGATACTGATGTGTTAAAACTTGTGTGTTTACATAAACATATATGCATAAGTACACACTGTAGTGCTCAGGCATGGATTATCAGTAGCTGGGTTTTTTTAGTTGTTGCTAGTATTTGGCTGTGCTGGGTCTTTGTTGCAGGGGGGCTTTCTCTAGTTACAGCAAGTGGGAGCTACTCTCCATTGAAGCGACTCTCCATTGAGGTGTGTGGGCTTCTCATTGTGGTGGCTGGCTCTCGGTGCACAGGCTTCATTAATTGCAACACTCAGGCTTTGTAGTTGCAGCACATGGGCCCTAGAGCATGTGGGCTTCAGTAGTTACGGGGCATGGGGTTAGTTGCTCCGTGGCATATGGAGTCTTCCCCGGACCAGAGATCACACCTGTGTCCCCTGCGTTGGCAGGTAGATTTTTAACTGCTGGACCACCAGAGCTCCAGTACTCTTGCCTAGAAAATCCCATGGATGGAGGAGCCTGGTAGGCTGCAGTCTGTGGAGTCGCTAAGGGTCAGACGCGACTGACTGGCCTCACTTTCACACATTGGAGAAGGAAATGGCAACCCACTCCAGTGTTCTTGCCTGGAGAATCCCAAGGACGGGGGAGCCTGGTGGGCTTCCGTCTATGGGGTCACACAGAGTCGGACACGACTGAAGTGACTTAGCAGCAGCAGCAGCAGGACCACCAGAGAAATGCTCATCAACGGTATGAGGATAGTTTCAGGTCTTGATGACCCTGTTTACTGCTCGTCCACAGCAGTTAAGCTGACCACATGGTTATCTTTCTAGCTGGGCATTCTGCAACTGGGTGTTGAGAGATTATCACAGTTACTCATATTTTGGGACATAGAATGCTTTAGTGCCAGGATAGGTGAACCGCTGTAAAGGACCAGAGAGTAAATATTTTAGGCTTATAGGCTGTCTGGGCTCTGTCACTACTACTCCACTCTGCCCTTGTGATGTGAAAGCAGCCGTAGAGTGGTCACAGACAAATGGGTGGGCTGTGTCCCAGTAAAACTGTTTCTATAAACAAGAGGCTGGAATTTGCTGGCCTGCTCTAGTGGAAAGAGAACCTGAGGCTGGAAGCAAGCCCTTTGACCTCTGACCCTTGGCTCTTTCATCTACAGAATGAAGGTGTTGAACTAGGTGATTTCTTAACTTTCATCCTTTATAATTCTGTATCCTCTTTCCTCTTGTTTTTTAAAAAAAGATGAGATAGGATCCCACAGTAAAGACATTTATGTATTTTGTCTCTCTTCATGAATGGTAGTTTAGTTTGAAAATGTGGAGCACTTGCAGTGTTACTCCAAGTCCATGTTGCTGTCTTTTCAGTGGAGAAGAGTTTTTCCCAACATCCAACAGTCTTCTTCATGGGACACATGTGCCTTCCACAGAGGAAATTGACAGGATGGTCATAGACCTGGAAAAACAGTGAGTACTCCATACAGCAGCCATTTCATTAAGTGTTTCCTGACAAAATGGACATAATGTGCTTAGAATGAATTAAGATAGATATTCTGCTCGCTCATTTCTGACCTTGCATCTCTAGTGGTATTGGGGACAGAGAGCAAGTATGAATTGAATCCATTTGATTTGGAGTGAAAATATAAAATATTGATGGAATTGAGTTATTATAATTGAAAATTATAAATAAAATTATTCTCTTTAAAGAAATTATTCTTATTTCTACTTTAACAACCATGGCACTCTTTGATTTAAAGAAGTATAAATGTTCTAATAAATTTACCTAAATATATTTGTGTTTTTTAATACCGATAGGGTTATTTTTCCTGATATTTATCAGGCAGAGCAAAATGAATTTAATTTATAGGAGCTCATACACTTCAGTATTAAGATTAGTGTCTAGTACATACTGTATACTCTGTTCATATTAGCTGTGGTTATTAATATAATTATTATATTTATTATAATTATTAATATAATTACTGTTATAATCATTTCTTTTACTTCATGTATCCAGTTTCTGGCCGTGTATCATTGTTCTTTGAGAAGCATTCTGAAGATTTGTTTGTATTTACTGAATTTCATGGTTCATACCCAGGGATGCGCTGTTAATTGGCAGTTTCAACTTCATCTTGATGAAAACTGGGTTCCCCCCACCCCAAAGTGTGCTAGTTTAAGTGTACTGATTTTTTTTTTTTGCTATGTTTTATTAATACCAAAAAGGAAAGCAGTTTTGAAATGTACTTTCTTCTCCCAGAATTGAAAAACGAGACAAATACAGCCGGAGACGCCCTTATAATGACGATGCAGATATTGACTACATTAATGAAAGGAATGCAAAATTCAACAAGAAGGCAGAAAGATTCTATGGGAAATATACGGCTGAAATTAAGCAGAATTTGGAAAGAGGAACAGCCGTCTAATCCCAGCAGGAACTGTTTAGAAGCTTGAGAATAGAGTGAAAATTTCTGCTAGCAAATTGAAGTTCTCTTCAGAGTTATACTGTTTGTGCCCTCCCACCCAGCGTTTAAAAATAAATGTTTTTTCTTAAATGTATACTTCATGTATATTTCCACATTTTTTGTGCTTGGATCTAAGATATATTTCTTGTAATGTACTTGTTTTGTAAAAATCTACTTTGTATAAATTCTGTTATTTTTCTATGTATTTTAAATGTGTGTGACTTGAATCTTTGAAGCATTTTGGGTTTAAGGAGTTCTGGTAGCATATGTAAATGCAGTCATTGTTACTTTGAGTATTTCAATGAATTTGATAAAATCTAGAACTGGACTCGGGAACCATGTGGGGTTGTAGACTCCATAGCTAAGGATGGTGAGGTGGAAGATGACAGTGGCTACTGGAGGGGGAGCAGGCTGTCTCCATAGAGGACTGCTTAGGACCAAGTTCAGGAAGTAGAACTGTCCTCCCATAAACAGTGACCAGGTATAGTTCCCTTTTGAAAAGGAGATATCTTGTGGAAGAGAATCCCTACAAAACATTTTATCATTTAAAACAACTGTTTGGTGACTTCCCTGGTGGTCCAGTGGTTAAGAGTCCGCCTTCCCAGGTTTAATCCCTGGTTGGGGAACTAAGATCCCACGTTCTCAGTCGCTTCAGTCGTGTCCGACTCTTTGAGACCCTATGGACTGTAGCCTGCGAGTCTCCTATGTCCATGGGATTTTCCAGGCGAAAACACTGGAGTGGGTTGCCATTTCCTTTTCCGAGATCCCACGTGCCATGGGGCAACTAAGCCCATGCCCTACAACTGGAGAAACCCACACGCCTCAGCAGACTTAGCATAGCCAATAAATAAAATGAATATTTTTATTTATACATTTATATTTATGCAAATATATACACACGTGCTTCCATTGCAAACATGGTCAAAATAATACAAGTCCTATAATAATTCAGTGCCTGTCTTTAATAATTTCCAACTTACGCCACTTTGTTTCATCTTCATTTCTATCTGCTTTCTATAACTCTCATGTTATTTTGAAGCAAATACTAAATGTATAATTTCATCTATAAATATTTCACTTAGGTATCTGAAAGATAAAGACTACAATGCTGTTATCACAATAATAGTCCTATTTTAATAAAACTAGAGTGAAAGATTGGTATAATTTTTTCTATGTGTTGATAAAAATGCTAAGTACCTAATTAGGACATTCCAAATTAAGAAAAACCTGAAACTCAAGAAAATTTCACAAAAACTTCAGCTTTAGTATTTATAATTAATAACCACTGAAGATTATTTCCTTTTAAAATTTATGTAGTACCTTCTGTTTCTGCTCTTATTTTATCTTCTAGCATTTAATCTATGTGCAGATAGGTCTGACCACAGCCTGGATGCTACCTCTGAAAATAAATATATATATTTTTCTTAATATGTATATTTTTTATTGAAGTATAGTTGACTTATAATGTTTCAGCTGCACAGCAAGATTATTGAGTTATAAACATTTTTTTGAAATTACTTTCCATTATAGGTTATTACAAGATACTATAATTCTTGTGCTAGACAGTAAACCTTTGTTGTGTGTTGCATATCTATTTTTTAAAATTAGAAATCTAGCATTCTATCCATACGAAGTCAAGTGGAATCAAAGTGCCATACATTTTTTAGGCAAAAATTGATAAATTTTTGAAAATACATATTGATACGTATACAAAAGCCTTGCTACTGTGCTTGAGGAAGGCTTGAGGAAAGAAAAAAAAGATGGAGAAATTGGAAAACTAAAATGAAATGATAGCACTGAATATGAAATAGAAGAAACTAAAAGATCATCATAGTCCAGTTGTTTTTAAACATGACTGCTCATTAGAAACACCTGGAGGTCTGGAGGAAAAAAAAATGATACCTGGGTATTTGTATTTTTCAAAAACAAATTTCAAGATAATTCTGATATGCACCTGGGTTTTTAAAAGTGGTTACAGGTTTTCCTATTAAATCATAGTTTTGGTGATAGTTCTGTTTTTCTGTTGACCAATCATAAAATGGTGTAAACAGTTAATAGCTCTATCATCACAATAGTGAAGAATTCCAGAAGAACATCTACCTCTTTCATCAACTATGCTAAAGCCTTTGACTGTGGGGATCATGACAAAGTGTGGAAAGCTCTTGAAGAGATGGGATTACCAGACCATCTCACCTGTCTCCTGAGAAACCCGTATGTGGATCAAGAAGCAACATTTAGAACTCTGTATGGAACACCTGATTGGTTCAAGATAGAGAAAGGAGCATGACAGGGCTGTCTGCTGTCACCCTGTTTGTTTAACCTGTACGCTGAGCACATCATGAGAAATGCCGGGCTGGATGAGTCACAAGCTGGAATCGAGATGGGGGAGAAACATCAACAATCTCAAAATATGTGATGATACCATTCTAATGGTAGAAAGTGAAGAGGAAGTAAAGAGTCTCTTGAGGGTGAAGCAGGAGAGTGAAAGAGCAGGCTTAAAACTCAGTATTAAAGAACTAAGATCATGGCATCTGGCCCCATTACTTCATGGCAAATAGAAGGGAAAAAGTTCAGAGTAGTGACAGATTTCTTCTTGGGCTCTAAGATCACTGTGGATGATGACTGCAGCCATGAACTCGGAAGACGATTGCTTCTTGGCAGGAAAGCGATGACAAACCTAGACAGTGTGTTGAAAAGCAGAGACATTACTTTGCCGACAAAGGTCTGCATAGTCAAGGCTGTGGTTTTCCCAGTGGTCACGTACGGTTGTGAGAGCTGGACTGTAAAGAAGGCAGAGCGCCAAAGAATTGATGCCTTTGAACTGTGGTGCTGGAGAAGACACCTGAAAGTCCCTTGGACAGCAAGATCAAACAGTCAATTTTAAGGGAAATCAACCCTGAATACTCATTGAAAGGACTGATGCTGAAACTCCAATATCTTGTTCATTTGATGTGAACAGCTGACCCATTGGAAAAGTCCCTGATGCTGGGAAAGATTGAGGGCAGAAGGCGAAGAGGGCGTCAGAGGATGATAAGGCTGGATGGCATCACTGATGCAATGAACGTGAACATGGGCAAACTTCGGGAGATGGTGAGGGACAGGGAGGCCTGGGATGCTGCAGTCCATGGGGTCACAAAGTGTCTGACACGACCGGGTGACTGAGCAGAAACAACATGTTGTCCCTTCATCTGGGACTCTGGGCCATAACTCTGCTTTTCCATCATCATGTAATATGGTTTTGCTTTAGCCGCTGTGGGACTGTGGTTCTTGCTTCTGTCTGCCCTCTGATGGAGGAGGCTAAGAGGCTTGAGTAAGCTTCCTGACGGGAGGGGCTGGTGATGGGAAAAACTGGGTCATGCTGTGGTGGGCAGGGCCTTGCCCAGTAACACTTTAATCCAATTATCTGCTGACGGGTGGGTTGCACTTCTGGTAGCTTTTTGTCCTGGGGTGACCCAGCCCTGGGGACTACACGCTCTATGGTCGGGTTAATGGCGACCTCCAAGAGGGTTTACGCCAAGACGGACCTTCCCAGCCTGAATCTGCCAGTGACCCCGCCCCTGGGTGAGCCCCTGCCCACCCACGCCTCCGCAGGAGACCCTCCAACACTCGCAGGTAGTTTGGTTCAGGCTTCTGTTGGGTCACTGCTCCTTTTCTCTGGATCTTAGTGCGTGCAAGGTTTGGATCGTGCCTTCCAAGTCTGGAGTCTCTGTTTCCCCCAGTCCTGTGGAAGTCCTGTAATCAAATCCCGCTGACCTGCAAGGCCAGATTCCCTGGGGATTCCCAGTCCCTTTGTCAGATCCCCAGGCTGGGAAGCCTGAGGTGTGGAGCAGAACCTTCAAAAGGTGGCGAACTTCTTTGGTATTATTGTTCTCCAGTTCGTGGGTCACCTAATTGGCCGGGATTTGATTTTACGGTGATTGTGCCCCTCCTGCTGAATTGCTGCTGCTTTGTCTTTGGATGTGGGGTATCTTTTTCTGGGGGTTCCAGCATCCTCCTGTCGATGGTTGTTCAACAGTTATGATTTTGGTTCTCTGGCAGGAGATGAGTGCACATCCTTTTACTCCACTATCTTGAACAGGAAGCTCCCGAAAATAAATATATTTCATTTCCCATTTCCACTACCTTAGTTCAGGTCTTTAATCCTGAGTATTGCAATAGCCTTAAACAAAAAACACATCAAAACACATTGTCAAATAGACTCTGGCAAGGTATTTACAAGAATATATGGGCCAGCAGGGTTTAGTCTAAGAATGTAAGAGCAGCTTGAAGGCCTGTTAATTGCCTGTCCAATATCAATTCTCTTCATAACCAACCAAACCCTGATTTTTCGGGTGAATTTGTGGTAAAATTTCCAGCTAAACGTTTGTTTCCCCAGACTGACCTGCTGTTCCAGGTTGTCAAAAGTTATTGTTCTGGCTAAGATGACACAATCTAATCTGAGAAATTTTTTGCTTTCCTCATAAGGGAGCCACTCCCTGCTTCCCTCTTCTTCCTGCTTGGATCATACATGAGAGGGCTGGAGTTGTAATAGCAGCCTTTTTGTGCCATGAAGTAACAAACATGAGGACAAACTTAATGTGCCGAGGAGAGTGGAGCTGGCATTCCTGTTGGCAACACTGAGCAGCTGCACCAGCCCTGGATGCCTGCCTCTCATCTTCCTGTTACCCGCTGCTGAAGAAACGTATGAACAATGCAGGGTTCGATTTCAGGACAAATGTGAAATATAAAAAAATCAGTAGTTTTTATCCACTCTAGAAATAAATACCTAGAAATAGAGTTGGGAGGAAATAGGTTACAATGGCAACAAAAATTAGTATATGTATATACATATATATTTATATATATTGGCCAAGCCTGTGGCATGTGGGATATTAGTTCCCCGACCAGGAGTGAATCCATGCCCCCTGAGCTGGGAACAAAGAGTCTTAACCATCGGACTACCAGGGAAGTCTCTAGAATATATTTGTTGTGGAGTCTGCTCCTGTGGGTGGGGTTGGACCAGCTGCTTGTGAGGGTTTCCTGGTTGGGGGAACTTGTGTCTGTGTTCTGGTGGATGGAGCTGGATCCTCTCTGGAGGGCAATGCAGTGTCCAGAGGTGAGTTTTGGGTGTCCATGGGGTTTCCAGGTGACACTAGTGGTAAAGAACCCACCTGCCAATGCAGGAGACATAAGAGATGCAGGTGCAATCCCTGGGTCGAGAGAATCCCCTGGAGAAGGGAATGGCAACCCACTCCAGTATTCTTGTCTGGAGAATCCCATGGACAGAGGAGCCTGGTGGGCTATGGGCCATAGGAGTGCACAGAGTCCGACACGACTGAGCGACTGAGCACACACGCACACGTAGAAAAGCTCGCTTCTTTTCAAACAAACAAAAAAGCTTATGTGAGACTTATGGCTTCGGGCAGCCTGTCTTTTAACATTCAGGGTTGTGTTCCTGTTGTGCTGGAGGATTAGCATGGAGTGTCTTGCACTGGAGCTT
Source organism: Moschus berezovskii (assembly GCF_049115385.1). Taxonomy (NCBI): domain Eukaryota; kingdom Metazoa; phylum Chordata; class Mammalia; order Artiodactyla; family Moschidae; genus Moschus; species Moschus berezovskii. Next base: position 8,540,304 of record NC_142461.1, on the reverse strand, counting down.
GCTGGCTCTTGGGTGGAGTTTGGTCTCAGTGTAGGTATAGATGTCCATCAGCAGATGAGTGGATAAGGAAGTGTGGTACATACACAATGGAATATTACTCAGATATAAGAAGGACTGTATCTGAGTCAGTTCTAATGAGGTGGATGAACCTGAAGCCTATTACACAGAGGGAAGTAAGTCAGAAAGAGACACATACTGTGTATTAATGCGTATATATACATGGGATTTAGAAAGGTGATACCGAGGATCCTACATACAGGGCAGCACAGGAAACTCAGATAGAAAGAGCAGACTCTGGACTCAGTGGGAGAAGGCGAGGGTGGGAGGGTTTGAGAGAACAGCATTGAAGCACGTTCGCTGCTGCTGCTGAGTCGCTTCAGTTGTGGCCAACTCTGTGCGACCCCATAGACGGCAGCCCACCAGGCTCCCCCGTCCCTGGGATTCTCCAGGCAAGAACACTGGAGTGGGTTGCCATTGTCTTCTCCAATGTGTGAAAATGAAAAGTGAAAGTGAAGTCGCTCAGTCGTGTCCCACTCTTAGCGACTCCACGGACTGCAGCCCACCAGACTCCTCCGTCCATGGGATTTCCCAGGCAAGAGTACTGAAGTGGGGTGCCATTGCCTTCTCCTTGAAACATGTATATTACCATATAAAAAAATAGATGACCAGTGCAAGTTTGATGCATGAAGCAGGGCACCCAGAGATGGTTCTCTGGGACAACCCAGAGGGATGGGGTGGGGAGGGAGGTTCAGAATTGGGGGGGGATACATGTATGCCTGTGGCTGATTCATGTTGATATATGGCAAAAGCCATCACAATATTGGAAAGTAATTATGCTCCAATCAAAATAAATTAATTGAAAAAAATAAAGACTGTATTTGTTGTTTAGTTGCTAAGTTGTGTCTGACTGTGGCAACCCCATGGACTGCAGCCTGCCAGGCTCTTCTGTCCATGGGATTTCCCAGGCAAGAATAGTGGAGTGGGTTGCCATTTCCTTCTCCAGAGGATCTTCCTGGCCCAGGAATCAAACCTGTGTCTCCTGCACTGGCAGGTGGATTCTTAAGACTCTGAGCCACTTAACACTCAGCCTGGGTTAAATGAGAAGGCACAGGACATGTGTGAAGAAAGTTAAAAAATCTAATTGAAAGAGTTAACATGAGACTTCAACTTTCAGTCAAGATGGAGGGATGGGAGATGGATTTATCTTGCCGCTTGGAACAAAAACAAAAGAAGCTTTTTGAAACAGCAGTTTTCTCTCTCTCTTTCGCTACGTTGGGTCTCAGTTGCAGCACGCGGAACCTTCACTGCGTCACGTGGCATGTCTCAGAGGCTGGGCTCTCTTCCTGTGGCGCCGTGGCTCAGTAGCTGTGGACTTAGTTTCCCTGCTGCACGTGGGATCTTAGTTCCTGGACTAGGGATCAAACACACACCCCCTGCATTACAAGGCGGATTCTTAACCACCAGACCACCAGGGAAGTTCCAGCAGTTTTCAAGATACAAGGAGGCCCAGTGGTTCCTAAGAGAGGAAACAAGGGTAGCCCTATGATTAACAGAGCTCATTGGGTTTAAAGAATGTCCAGGCTATGGCTCATGGTGGGAGAAGCCAGGCAGAGCCCAGAGGTGCCCATCGTTGAAGAGACAGAGCCGAAAGTCTGGGGACACCACCATGGCAAAGCTCTCAGTACAGAGTGCTGGAGAGAAGGGCGCTGCAGGCAGAACTGGGAAAGTCCATAGAGGTCTCAAGAAGCACAAGGCAGAATATGTGTGTGAGGAAATGACTGGAGGCTGAGGGGAGAATAGCACCTGGCACTCATGCATGGCCAGGAAGGGTGCTTCCCACCAGCTGAGCTGGAAAACTTTGTAATTCATGGCTGAGGTTTTGCCTCAGTAGTGGAGATTAATTAGCCCTAGACTAAACACTGCTTTGGAGAAGGCAATGGCAACCCACTCCAGTGTTCTTGCCTGGAGAATCCCAGGGATGGCAGAGCCTGGTGGACTGCTGTCTATGGGGTCGCACAGAGTCGGACACGACTGAAGTTAACTTAGCAGCAGCAGAAAACACTGCTTGGGTCTTGCCTAAAAATCTTAAAAGTTCAGACCTAAAAGAATCAAACAGTTTCCCTCAGACATACAGAGCAGACTTGTGGACACAGTGGGGGAAAGGGAGGGTGGCATGAATTGAGAGAATAGCGTGGAAACATGTTTTACCATATGTCAGATAGCTGGTGAGAATTTGCTGTGTGACTCGGGAAGTTCAAACTGGTGTTCTGTGACAACACAGAGGGGTGGGATAGGGTGGGAGGTGGGAGGGAGGTTCAAGAGGGAGGGGACACATGTATACCTATGCTGATTCATGTTAACATATGGCAGAAACTGACACAATACTGTAAAGCAATTATCCCCCAATTAAAAATAAATTAATTTAAAAAAACTAAAAAAACACACACAGTTTCCAAATAATTTAACTATATCCTAGAACAAAGATTAAGAATCATTATAATAAACACAGAAATATTCAGTACCTAAGAAATCAAGTTCACAGTGTCCAGCATCTTCAGAGAAACAGGAAAATAGGACTCATAATGAAAAAAAAATCAACCTAAACTTACCAAGAAGTGACACAGACGTTTGAAGCAAGAGACAAGTAAGTTACTTTAACTGTACTTCACATGTTCAAAAAGTTAAGAAGAGACATGAAAAGGCCTACACTGAACTTCTTGACATGAAAATTATATGTCCAAGATGAAAAATATACTGAGTGGGGCTTAACTGTAGATTAGACATCAGAAGAAAGTAGTGGACTTGAAGACACAGCAAGAGAAACCCTCCAAAAGGCAAGATAGAACGTAAAAGGATTAAATAATAAGCAGGGTATCAGTGAATTAGGGACCTTGTATGTGTAATTTGGAATTTCCAGGAGGTAGGAGGGAAGACACTGCTCCCCATAAAAGGCTCTGAATCTGAAGTCTAGTCTTTCTTTGTCGAAGGACAAGAAAATATGAGAAATGTCGTGAAAGACATATTAGCACCAAGCTGAATGCATCTGAATGCAGAGTTCCAAAGAATATCAAGGAGAGATAAGAAAGCCTTCCTCAGCTATCAATGCAAAGAAATAGAGGAAAACAACAGAATAGGAAAGACAAGAGATCTCTTCAAGAAAATTAGAGATACCAAGGGAACATTTCATGCAAAGATGGGCTCGATAAAGGACAGAAATGGTATGGACCTAACAGAAGCAGAAGATACTAAGAAGAGGTGGCAAGAATACACAGAAGAACTGTACAAAAAAGATCTTCAAGACCAAGATAATCATGATGGTGTGATCACTCACCCAGAGCCAGACATCTTGGAATGTGAAGTCAAGTGGGCCTTAGAAAGCATCACTACGAACAAAGCTAATGGAGGTGATGGAATTCCAGTTGAACTATTTCAAATCCTGAAAGATGATGCTGTGAAAGTGCTGCACTCAATATGCCAGCAAATTTGGAAAACTCAGCAGTGGCCACAGGACTGGAAGAGGTCAGTCTTCATCCCAACCCCAAAGAAAGGCAATGCCAAAGAATGCTCAAACTCCTGCACAATTGCATTCATCTCACACGCTAGTAAAGTCATGCTCAAAATTTTCCAAGCCAGGCTTCAGCAATACGTGAACCATGAACTTCCAGATGTTCAAGCTGGTTTTAGAAAAGGCAGAGGAACCAGAGATCAAACTGCCAACATCTGCTGGATCATTGAAAAAGCAAGAGCGTTCCAGAAAGACATCTATTTCTGCTTCATTGACTATGCCAAAGCCTTTGACTGTGTGGATCACAATAAACTGTGGAAAATTCTGAAAGAGATGGGAATACCAGACCACCTGAGCTGCCTCTTGAGAAACCTGTATGCAGGTCAGGAAGCAACAGTTAGAACTGCACATGGAACAACAGACTGGTTCCAAATAGGAAAAGGATTACGTCAAGGTTGTATATTGTTACCCTGCTTATTTAACTTATATGCAGAGTACATCATGAGGAACGCTGGGCTGGAAGAAGCACAAGCTGGAATCAAGATTGCTGGGAGAAATATCAATAACTTCAGATATGCAGATGACACCACCTTTACGGCAGAAAGTGAAGAGGAACTAAAAAGCCTCTTGATGAAAGTGAAAGAGGAGAGTGAAAAAGTTGGCTTGAAGCTGAACATTCAGAAAACTAAGATCATGGCATCTGGTTCCGTCACTTCATGGGAAATAGATGGGGAAACAGTGGAAGCAGTGTCAGACTTTGTTTTTTTGGGCTCCAAAATCACTGCGGATGCTGATTGCAGCCATGAAATTAAAAGACGCTTACTCCTTGGAAGGAAAGTTATGACCAACCTAGACAGCATATTAAAAAGCAGAGACATTACTTTGCCAACCAAGGTCATTCTAGTCAAGGTTATGGTTTTTCCAGTGGTCATGTATAGATGTGAGAGTTGGACTCTGAAGAAAGCTGATCGCCGAAGAATTGATGCTTTTGAACTGTGGTGTTGGAGAAGACTCTTGAGAGTCCCTTGCACTGCAAGGAGATCCAACCAGTCCATTCTAAAGGAGATCAATCCTGGGTGTTCATTGGAAGGACTGATGCTAAAGCTGAAACTCCAATACTTTGACCACCTCATGCGACGAGTTGACTCACTGGAAAAGACTCTGATGCTTGGAAGGATTGGGGGCAGGAGGAGAAGGGGATGACAGAGAATGAGATGGCTGGATGGCATTACCGACTCGATGGACATGAGTTTGAGTGAACTCCGGGAGTTGGTGATGGACAGGGAGGCCTGACGTGCTGTGATTCATGGGGTCGCAGAGAGTTGGATATGACTGAGCGACTGAACTGAACTGAGGTCTGTTCCTTGACTTTAGCCACAAAGGTGAAAAGGGACCCCCTGTCTCAGGTGTGCTTACCTTCGAGACACATCTCGTCCTTTGGAAACTGCTGAGCAGGGAGAATGGAGATGATTTATGTCAGTCTTTCCAAACACATCCATGGGTCTGATGAAGCTGGGTGCCTAGAAGAGGAAGTGAGGTCTATTTGGGGGGATATAGAAGATGTGGCCAGAAACAGAGGCAATGTTAGCAAGCCCCCTCTGACGTCAACCTGACTGCTGCTGAGACCCCATTGGTGGTGGTTTAGTCACTAAGTTGTGTCTGGCTCTTTGTAACCCCATGGACTGTAGCCCACCAGGCTGCTCTGTCTATGGGATTTCCCAGGCAAGAATACTGGAGTGGGTTGCCATTTCCTTTTCCAGGGGATCTTCTAGACCCAGGGATCAAACCTGGGTCTCCTGCATTGCAGGCAGATTCTTTACGACTTAGCCACCAGGGAAGCCTATTAGCCATGACTTATTCTAAGAGGGAGGCAGCAGAGGTCCTGTTTAATTCCCCCACAACCCCCCACCCACAGCAGTCTTGTCTGAGTAAGCCCCTCTAACAGTGTTCCTTCCTACTACCCTGCCCACCAGGGCAGGGCTGCTCCCCACTGAGCCTTTTCTTCAACACTGTGACGTCTCAGTGGGGACACTTTCCTCACTGGCTCATTGATTTCAGAGGCCTTCCCAGAGAAATGGAGGCTTCATTCTCACATGACTCAACTGTGTTCTCCCATTTGGGAGGCCTGGTTGAACATGCGGTGAAGCTGCCCATAACAAAATGATCTCTAATAGTTACAACTAGTTGTATTTAGCACAGTGTTCCCAGCTGGTCTGAGGTGAGTTTGCCCCTGTTGGCTTCTTCTTAAGGCCTTAGTGAAATGGCGAGGGGGAGGGGGTGGCTACCAGCAATAACCTCACAGGATGGTTGCTGGTATTAAAAGGATAATCCTGCAAAGCTCTTAGGGCCACGGGCTTTGTTGATGTTCTCGTTCAGTTGCTAAGTCATGTCTGACTCTTTGCAAACCCATGGACTATAGCACTCCAGGCTCCCCTGTCTAACACTATGTCCTGGAGTTGGCTCAGATTCACGTCCATTGAATTGATAATGCTATCTCACCCTCTGCTTCCCCCTTTCTCTGTTTGCCTTCAATCTTCCCCAGTATCAGGGTCTTTTCCATGGAGTCAGGTTTTTGCATCAGGTGGCCCAAGTATTGGAGCTTCAGCTTCAGCATCGGTCCTTCCAATGAATATTCACAGTTGATTTCCTTTAGGATTGACTGGTTTGATCTCCTTACAGTCCAAGGGACTCTCAAGAGTCCTCTCCAGCACCACAATTTGAAAGCATCAATTCTTTGGTGCTCAGCCTTCTTTATGGTCCAGCTCTCACATCTGTACATGACTACTGGAAAAACCATAGCTTTGACTAGACGGACATTTGTTGGCAAGATGATATTTCTGCTTTTTAATATGCTATCTAGATTTGTCATAGCTTTTCTTCCAAGGAGCAAGTGTCTTTTAATTTCATGGTGGCAGTCACTGTCCACATAGATTTTGGAGCCCAAGAAAACAAAATCTGTTACTGCTTCCACTTTTCCCCCTTCTACTTGCCATAAAGCGTGCAGAGTAAATACTCCTGCATCTTGGCAGTTTCTGTTGTCACCCTCACGTTCCCTAACAGGACTCTCCGCTCTCCTTTCTCATGGCAAGAGACCCTGTGCATTAGCCATTAAAAGCATGGATTCAGGGGAGCTTCCTGGTGGTCTAGTGTGGATTTGGTGCTTCACTGCTGTGGCCTGGGTTCAATTCCTGGTCAGGGGACTGAGAATCTGCAAGCCACATGGTGTGGCCAGGAAAAAAGAAAGCACAGTCACAGGTGTCAAACAATTTAGATTCAAATCTCAGTGCTTCCATTTATCAGGCAAAAATTCTTAGGAAAGTCACTTGTACTATTCACTCAGTTCAGTTCAGTTCAGTCACTCAGTCATGTCCTACTCTTTGCGACCCTATGGACTGCAGCAGGCCAGGCTTCCCTGTCCATCATCAACTCCCAGAGTTTACTCAAACTCATGCCCGTTGAGTCAGTGATGCCATCCAACCATCTCATCCTCTGTCATCCCCTTCTCCTCCCGCCCTCAACCTTTCCCAGCATCAGGGTCTTTTCAAATGAGTCAGTTCTTCGCCATCAGGTGGCCAAAGTATTGGAGTTTCAGCTTCAAAATCAGTCCTTCCAGTGAATATTCAGGACTGGGCTTCCCTAACAGAGTGCTATAGACTAGGTGGCTTAAACTGTACAAATTTCCTTGTTCACAGTTCTGGAGGCTGGAAGTCCAGGCTCAAGGTGCCAACAGGGTTGGTTTCTGATAAGGGTCCACTCCTTGGCTTGCAGATGGCTACCTTCTTGCTGTGCTAACATGGCCTTTTCTCTGTGCATGTGTATTCCTGGTATCTCTTCCTCTTCTTATAGGGACACCAATTCTATTGGATTAGGGCCCCACCCTTATGACCTCATTTAACCTTAATGACCACTTTAAAGGCCTCATCTCCAAATCTAGTCATATGGGGGGTTAGGGTTTCAGCATATGAATTGGGGGGTGATATGATTCACTCCATAGTATAAGTCAGTTACTTTGTGCTTCAGTTTCTCCAGCTCTGAAACATGGTAATAATGCCTACCTCTGAGGACTGTTGGGAGGATTTAATGAGCGTAACGTGCTTATACGTGTCTGGTTTATAGCAGGTGCCGTATGAGTTATAATAGTAGTAACAAAAGGAATAAGTCCTGTCCCTATCGAGATTTCCTGTACTCGTCCACATGAAGACACTACCAATTTACTATTATCATTTGGCTATATTACATGGCATGTGGGGTCTTAGTTCCCAGACCAGCGACTGAACCTGCACCTCCTGTACTGGAAGCAGAGTCTTAACCACTGGACCACCGGAGAAGTCCCAATAATGCCAAATTGAACGTTTAGAAATCTTCAAGGGAGGTAGGATTTCTGTGTTATTTGCTTCCTGCTCCCAAAAGTCTGGCTTTCTTTCTTTTTTTATTTTAGGACCAGCAGAGATTTCCTCTTCCTGTTGATCTGAAGCTCTGAAGAGATAGAAAAGCCAGGAACTTTAAAGTCCCCTTGCCCAAGCCCCTTCCCGCCAGCACTGAGAGGTGCTGCAGCAGCAGCCTTCCTCCTTCAGCAAAGCTCTCTTCAGGAGTTCACTGCTTATCCAGGATTAACCTCATGGTCCCTGGAGCTGCTTCTCCAATCCAAGGCAGTTAGACTCAAAGTCCGGTTTCTGACAAATGACAACCACTTGCACAACCCAGAAATCTGAGAACCAGAGGTCTCACCTGGATTTTTGCTGTGGTTAGAACCAGCGTATGCTAAGTCACTTAAGTCATGTTCGACTCTTTGTGACCCCATGGACTGTAGCCCACCAGGCTCCTCTGTCCATGGGATTCTCCAGGCAAGAAGACTGGAGTGGGCTGCCATGCCCTCCTCCTCCAGGGGATCTTCCCGACCCAGGGATTGAACTCACATCTTATGTCTCCTGCATTGGCAGGCAGGTTCTTTACCACTAGCGCCACCTGGGAAGCCCCAGTGGAACCAGCACTTAAGATCAAATCATTAAAATAAAACCAAAAATATTCCTTGTCTATAAAATGTTCATGTTTTGAATGAATAGTTTAGCTTTGGATCCAGTCCTGTTTCTGCGGATGAGGTTGTTGGATTTTCGAAGGAAATCTCCAGGCTGTTTGGAGCTCAACAGGCTGGAGGGACCATGAGAAACTGGGAGATACTGACAACATCTCAGGTGGCTGACACTTGTGTGTGTTCGTGCCAGTGTGTGGTGTGGATGTGCATGGTGTGTGCTGGGCGGGGCAGGTGTGTGTTTCTTTGGCTGGAAGTGACCCTTTGGGGAAAGATGCAGAAAATAACCAACAATCTCAGAAATGCTCTACCATGTGTGGAGTGTTCTAGAATATCACTCACCACATGTATGTAAAACACCTAAAATATACCACCATTTTTACAAAATCCTGCTTTGGCATTTCTCATTCTTATTAATGTAATAGACCCTGGTGGGCTTCCGTCTATGGGGTCACACAGAGTCGGACACGACTGAAGTGACTTAGTAGCAGCAGCAGCAGCAGCAGCTCTCACCTGTTGCTTAGGCCTCTGTGTGGGGCCTTAAGGGACAGAGCCTGACAACAGGAAGTGGTGGGGAAGGAAAGCTGGGACCTTCCAGCTTTCTGTTTAGCGCCCTCTTGTGGGATTTGAGAAACATAGCTTCAAAATCTGTTGTATTTTTTTAAACCCAAGAAAAACATTCAGCCTTTCCCTAGATAGAACATTAATCCATAGTAACTTAGAAAATTAAATACTTCCATTCTTCCAATTGGAAGGTTCAGAGGGAAGTATGGAATTTGATTAGTTTATGAAATCCCTGATTATGGAAGCCACAGAACAAACTTAAATCTCTTTTTTAAAAAACTGAGTTATAACTTACATAAAGTGCCCAATCATAAGATGAATTTTCATGCACTTATATACCTGTGCAACCACTAAACAGATCAAGCCTAGAGGGAGCCCTCGTGATCTCTCACTGTCAGACCGTCCCCCAAAGTTAACTGTTATTCTGTCCTCTATTTCCTCCGATTAGTTTGCCAGTTATGAGCTTCCCACAGATGGAATCAAACAGTATCTAGTTTTCAGGGCCTGACTCTCTTAGGCCAACATCGTGTCTAGAGTGAGATTTGTCCAGGCTGTGTGCAGGGCTGGCTTAAACTTTAAATCCCCTTCCAACTCTGAGCTCTTCTAATTCTATAAGGAGAGAGAACATGAGTGAAGGAAACACTTTGAGAGAGGTCTTCTTAAAATACTGATTTATTTGGCTGTGTCGGATCTTAGTCGCGGCGCGTGGTGTCTTCGATGAGCCACGCCAGGCCTTCTGTTGCTGCACACGGACTCTCTAGTTGTGGGTCACCAGCTGACTTGCTCCGCAGCATATGAGATCTCAGGTTCCCCAGACAGGGATCGAACCCACATCCCCTGCATTGGGAGGGGGATTCTTAACCACTGGACCACCAGGGAAGTCCCTTAAGTGAAATCTTTGAGGGTGTTTTAGAGCTGATGGTTTCAGGCTCTTCGGAGAATGGGGATGACTTTGAAAGGAGAAGATGTCCATGAGCTGTTCCCCCACTGCATGTGGCCCTGGGGGCAGGTAGATAACTGGTCTCTTTAACTGATGACTCTTCAGATCCAGAAGACCTGTGCTTCTTGACTGTACTCCAGAAGCCTTGGTTCCTTCTGAATCTGATTTAGATGATCAGATCCTGGACTTTAAGCTGGTGCTGTAATGGGACAAGGTTTGGTGGTTTGCAGGAGCGGACCAGTACACTTTACATGTAGGAGGGAGGTGAATTTTTGTTGGTGAGGGGTTGGCCTGTGGAAGGGTGTAATTTCCAAAGATGGCCACACCCCTAACTACCCCTTCTGCGTGTTCTTCCTACAATTTGATGTTGATGATCCTCCATTATGAAGCAGAGGTTAGTTTCCTAGCTCTGCTCTGATAAAGTACAGTTGCCCTTGGGTATCTGCAGGGGATTAATTCTAGGAGCCTCCATGACACCAAAATTTGAGGATGTTTTCAAGTACCAGACTTGGCCCTCCATACCTGTGCATTCTGCATCCGAGGATATGGGCTGACAGTACCACAAACCGGGTGACTTGAACCACAGACCTGTATGGCCTCTCAGTTGTGGAGGCTGGACGTCTGAGATCCAGGGATTGGCAGGCTTGTGCCGTCTGACGTCTTTGAAGGAGAGTCTCCTCCCTGTCTCTCTGCTAGCTCTGATGGGTTTTCTGGCGCTCTTTGGCATGTCTTGCCATGTAGCAGCATCACTCTGATTTCTTCATCTTCATGTGATGTTCTCCTGGGGTGAGTGAACTGTCTTCAAATTTCCCCATTTTAAAAGGATACCACTCGTTTGAAAAAGGGCCCACCTTAATGACTTCATTTTGACTTGATTAGCTCTGTAAAGACTCCATTTCCAAATAAGGTCTCAGGCTGAAGCATGGTGATTAAGACTTCCACACATGAATTTTGTTGGGGTATGTGTATTAGAGAGACAGAACCAACATGTATATGTAGTTTTATGCACATATGTACAATATCTATATAAATTTATCCATATAGATGGATGTATTATGAGAAACTGGCTTACATGATTTTGGAGGCTGAGAAGTCCCATGATCTTCCATCTGCAAGCTGGAGACCCAGGAAGGTCAGTGGTAAAATTCAGTCCGAGTCTGAAGGCCTGGGAACCAGGGCAGCTGAAGGTGTGAGTTCTAGTGCAAGGGCAAGAAGAGACTGATATCCCAGCTCAACAGGCAGGATGGAAGAGGATGGATCCTTCCTTCCTCCTCTTTTTGTTCTATTCTGGCCTCCAGTAGATTGCAGGTTGCATGATCCTACCCAAACTGAGGAGAGCAATCTACTTTTCTGAGTTCATTGATTCAAACATGAATCTCATCTGGAAACATCCTCACAGATACACTCAGAAAGAAAGTGGACCAGTCCAACTGACATATGAAAGAAAGCACCATGGTTGCATACTGTAATCCATAACCAGGAGGGACTGTGTTTCTTCTCCTTGAAGCTTGGGTGGACCTTTGTAACTGTGATGGAAGTCATGCTGAGTGACTTCGGAGGTTCAGTCACAGAGGCAATGGCTTCCACCTGGTTCTCTCTCAGGAATCCAGCCACCATGTCTAGAAGAACATGCATAGGCCTTGTGAAGGTCTTAATCAAGAGCCAGCATCAGTTGCCAGACATTTGAGTGACATTTGCTATTTCAGTCCCCAGCCTTCGAGTCTTCCCTTTGAGGCCCAGATGTTGTACAGCAGAGTCAAGCCATCCTGTCCATGTCTTATCCACAGAAACTGTGAGAGAGAATTAACTGTGGCTGCATTTTAAGCCACTAAGTTTTGGGATGATTTGTTACAGAGCATAGCTAACTGATGCTGAAGCAGCAGCTCCAATGCTTTGGCCACCTGATGCGAAGAGCTGACTCATTAGAAAAGACCCTGATGCTGGGAAAGATTGAAGGCAGGAGGAGAAGGGGATGAAGTGGATGAGATGGTTGGATGGCATCACCGACTCGATGGACATGAGTTTGGGGAAGCTCCGGGAGTTGGTGATGGACAGGGAGGCCTGGCGTGCTGTGGTTCATGGGGTCGCAAAGAGTCATGACTGAGCGACTGAACTGAACAGCTATCTAATACATGCTACTTGCCTCATAGGCTTCTGGTGAAGTTTAAATGAACAAGTGTAATGCTTGACATACAGCAACTTCAATTCAGTTCAGTCACTCAGTCGTGTCCGACTCTTTGCGACCTAATGGACTGCAGCACGCCAGGCCTCCCTGTCCATCACCAACTCCCAGAGTTTACTCAAACTCATGTCCATTGAGTCGGTGATGCCATCCAACCATCTCATTGTCTGTTGTCCCCTTCTCCTCCTGCCTTCAATCTTTCCCAGCATCAGGATCTTTTCAAATGAGTCAGCTCTTTGCATCAGGTGGCCAAAGTACTGGAGTTTCAGCTTCAACATCAGTCCTTCTAATGAACACTCAGGACTGATCTCCTTTAGGAAGGACTGGTTGGATCTCCTTGCAGTTCAAGGGACTCTCAAGAGTCTTCTCCAACACCACAGTTCAAAGCATCAATTCCTTGTCTCTCAGCTTTCTTTATAGTCCAAGTCTCACATCCACGCATGACTACTGAAAAAACCATAGCCTTGACTAGATGGACCTTTGTTGACAAAGTAATGTCTCTGCTTTTCAATAGGCTGTCTAGGTTGGTCATAACTTTCCTTCCAAGGAGTAAACATCTTTTAATTTCGTGGCTGCAATCAGCATCTACAGTGATTTTGGAGCCCAGAAAAATAAAGTCTGCCACTGTTTTCACTGTTTCCCCATCTATCTGCCATGAAGTGATGGGACCAGATGCCATGATCTTAGTTTTCTGAATGTTGAGCTTTAAGCTAACTTTTTCACTCTCCTCTTTCACTTTCATCAAGAGGCTCTTTAGTTCTTCTTCACTTTCTGCCATAAAAGTGGTGTCATCTGCATTTCTGAGGTTATTGATATTTCTCCTGGCAATCTTGATTCCAACTTGTGCTTCTTCCTGCCCAGTGTTTCACATGATTTATTCTGCATATAAGTTAAAGAAGCAGGGTCACAATATACAACCTTGACGTACTCCTTTTCCTATTTGGAACCAGTCTGTTGTTCCATGTGCAGTTCTAACTGTTGCTTCCTGACCTGCATACAGGTTTCTCAAGCGGCAGGTCAGGTGGTCTGGTATTCCCGTCTCTTTCAGAATTTTCCACAGTTTATTGTGATCCACACAGTCAAAGGCTTTGGCATAGTCAATAAAACAGAAATAGATGTTTTTCTGGAACTCTCCTGCTTTTTCCATGATCCCCCGGATATTGGCAATTTGATCTCTAGTTCCTCTGTCTTTTCTAAAACCAGCTCAATCTACTGTAAGTTCATGTATTGCTGAAGCCTGGCTTGGAGAATTTTGAGCATGACTTTACTAGCGTGTGAGATGAGTGCAATTGTGCGGTAGTTTGAGCATTCTTTGGTATTCCCTTTCTTTGGGATTGGAATGAAGACTGACCTTTTCCAGTCCTGTGGCCACTGCTGAGTTTTCCAAATTTGCTGGCATATTGAGTGCAGCACTTTCACAGCATCATCTTTTAGGATTTGAAATAGCTCAACCGGAATTCCATCACCTCCACTAGCTTTGTTCGTAGAATGAACTTATTAGTAGATAAATTAAAATGTGGGAGGAGGTGTAATTTTAAAGTACTCAGTGAACTAGTTTCTGTTCCATTCAGTTCCGTTCAGTCGCTCAGTCGTGTCCAACTCTTTGCGACCCCGTGGACTGTAGCCTACCAGGCTTCTCCGTCCATGGGAATCTCCAGGCAAGAATACTGGAGTGGGTTACCATTTCCTTCTCCAGGAGATCTTCCCGACCCAGGGATAGAACCCGGGTCTCCCTCATTGGAGGCAGATGCTTTAACCTCTGAGCCACCAGGGAAGCCTAGTTTCTGTTACTACGTGTAATTAAAAGAAGAAAAGGGAACTTTAAAAGCCATTTTGAATTTTAAAATTTCACTAATTCTGATTGTAATTTTGCTCTACTAGACTGATTTTCTTTCTCTCTCTTTCTTTTTTTTTTGCCAGACATACTAAGAGATGGAACTTTAGTGGCTGAGAAAACAATGATCTTTTCCTTTGTTGTAGATACAGATATTCTAAATCAATGGCATGTGAGTTGATCAGTTTTTCGTAATACTTTGTTTATTATTAGGGAAAAAAGAATTTTGGTTCCATAATCCAAGCTTACAAAAATTTTCAGCAAAGTTTTTACCCACTGAACCACAAGGGAAGGCCAATAATACTGGAGTCCATAGCCTATCCCTTCTCCAGTGGATCTTCCTGACCCGGGAATCGAACTGGGTCTCTAGCCTTGCAGGTGGATTCTTTACCAACTGAGCTATCAGGGAAGACCCCCGAGGAAAATTAGCCTATATAAATAAGATCAAATTTATGTCTGTACATTTTTCCAAAGGGGCTGTACAAATGGCCAATAAACACACAGAAAAGATGCTCAGCACCATTAGCCCTCAGGGAAATGCAAAGTAAACTGCAATGAAATACACTTCACATTCACTAGCTATAATCAGAAAGAGAGATAATAACAAGTGTTGGTGAGGACATGGAGAAATTGGAACCCTCCATACATTACATACTGGCGGGAACATAAAACGGGGCAGCTGTTTTGGGACAGTCTGGAAGTTCCTCAAAAGGTTAAACGGAGAGTTACCATATGACCCAACAATTCTTACCCCTGAGTATGTACCCAAAAGAAATGAAGATATCTTGCCACATAAAAACTTATAAGCAAATGTTTGTAGCAGCATTCTTTATAATAGCCCCAAAGTGGAAGCAATCAAATGATGAATACATAAAGAAAATGTGGCATGTCCACACAATGGAATACTATTCAGCAACAAAAAGGCACGAAGGGTTTCCCTGGTGGCTCAGTGGTAAAGAATTCACCTGTCAATGCAGGAGACACAGGTTTGAGCCCTGATCTGGGAAGATCCCACATGCCACAGAGCAACTAAGCCCATGTGCCACAACTACTGAAGCCTGGGCGCCCTAGAACCCATGCTCCTCAAGAGAAGCCACTGCGACGAGAAGCCCATGAACCACAACTAGAGAGTAGCCTGTGCAGCCAGACCCCAAAATAATAAATATTAATAATCATACATTTAAAAAAGGAATGAAATACCCATACCAGCTGCAACATGGATGAATCTTGAAAACATTTGCCAACTGACACCAGTCAGACACAAAAGACCATACACGTTATATGACCCCATTTGTATGACATGTCCAGAACAGGCAAATCCATAAAGCCAGAAAGTAGGTTAGTGGTTTTGCCAGGGGCTGGGTGGATGGGAGAGGGAGTGATGGGGAATGACTGCTGATGGTTATGAGTCACCTTTTGGGATGATGAAAATGTTCTAAAATTATATTATGGTTGGTGGTTGCACAATCCTGTGAGTATGCCAAAACCCACTGAACTGTGCCCTTTAAAAAGTGAATTTTATGGTATGAGAATTGTATCTCAATTAATCTAGTATCATTTCTGATTGTAATCATATCATGACAAGACTTCCGTTGAGTTTGGAAGGTCTGTTTAATGTGCAGGCTTCACAAAATTCACTTTGGTGTGATTTCCAGGAGGCCTCTTGAGAAAACAAAGTAGTCAAATAAGACTCTTGCATTCCCAAGAGACACGTGTGATGGCCCATCCAGAGAAATATCAACAATTAAAAGTTTCATTTAAAAAGCTATATTGAACACCTATTATATGTTAGGAAGTGTTCTAGAAACTTGACTATGTCAACAAATAAAATTTAAGGACTGACTTTAGCTGCGCGGCTTCTCATAAGCATTTGTGTGTGCTAAGTCACCTCAGTCATGTCCGACTCCGTGCGATCATGTGGACTGTAGACCACCAGTTTCCTCTGTCCGTGAGATTGTCCAGGCAAGAATGCTGGGGTGGGTTGCCATTTCCTTCTCCATGGGATCTTTCTAACCCAGGGATTGAACCTGTGTCTCTTATGTCTCCTGCATTGGTTCAGTTCATTTCAGTCGCTCAGTCATGTCCGACTCTTTGCGACCCCATGAACTGCAGCATGCCAGACCTCCCTGTCCATCAGCAACTCCCAGAGTCCACCCAAACCCATGTCCATTGAGTCAGTGATGCCATCCAACTGTCTCATCCTCTGTCGTCCCCTTCTCCTCCTGCCCTCAATCTTTCCCAGCATCAGTCTTTTCCAATGAGTCAGCTCTTTGCATCAGGTGGCCAAAGTATTGGAGTTCAGCTTCAACAGCAGTCCTTCCAATGAACACTCAGGACTGATGATCTCCTTTAGGATGGACTGATTGAATCTCCTTGCAGTCCAAGGGACTCTCAAGAGTCTTCTCCAGCACCACAGTTCAAAAGCATCAATTCTTCGGCGATCAGCTTTCTTCACAGTCCAACTCTCACATCCATACATGACCATGGGAAAAACCATAACCTTGACTAGATGGACCTTTGTTGACAAAGTAATGTCTCGGCTTTTCAATATGCGGTCTAGGTTGGTCATAACTTTCCATCCAAGGAGTAAATGTCTTTTAATTTCATGGCCACAATCACCATCTACAGTGATTTTGGAGCCCAGAAAAATAAAGTCTGCCACTGTTTCCACTGTTTCCCCATCTATTTCCCATGAAGTGATGGGACCAGATGCCATGATCTTCGTTTTCTGAATGTTGAGCTTTAAGCCAACTTTTTCACTCTCCTCTTTCACTTTCATCAAGAGGCTTTTTAGTTCCTCTTCACTTTCTGCCATAAGGGTGGTGTCATCTGCATATCTGAGGTTATTGATATTACTCCCGGCAATCTTGATTCCAATTTCTTCCAGCCCAGCATTTCTCATGATGTACTCTGCATATAAGTTAAATAAGCAGGGTGACAGTACACAGCCTTGACGTACTCCTTTTCCTATTTGGAACCAGTCTGTTGTTCCATGTGCAGTTCTGACTGTTGCTTCCTGACCTGCATACAGGTTTCTCAAGAGGCAGGTCAGGTGGTCTGGTATTCCCATCTCCTTCAGAATGTTCCACAGTTTATTGTGATCCACACAGTCAAAGGCTTTGGCATAGTCAATGAAGCAGAAATAGATGTCTTTTGGAACTCTCTTACTTTTTTGATGATTCAGCAGATGTTGGCAATTTGACCTCTGGTTCCTCTGCCTTTTCTAAAACCAGCTTGAACATCTGGAAGTTCACGGTTCATGTATTGCTGAAGCCTGGCTTGGAGAATTTTGAGCATGACTTTACTAGCGTGTGAGATGAGTGCAATTGTGCGGTAGTTTGAGCATTCTTTGGCATTGCCTTTCTTTGGGATTGGAATGAAAACTGACCTTTTTCAGTCCTGTGGCCACTGCTGAGTTTTCCAAATTTGCTGGCATATTGAGTGCAGCACTTTCACAGCATCATCTTTCAGGATTTGAAATAGCTCAACTGGAATTCCATCACCTCCATTAGCTTTGTTCGCAGTGATGCTTCCTAAGGCCCACTTGACTTCACATTCCAGGATGTCTGGCTCTAGGTGAGAGATCACACCATTGTGATTATAGGCAGGTTCTTTACCATTAGCGTCACCTGGGAAGCACAAGGTTCTTCTAAACTAATCACTACAGGAAAAGTAGCAGCAGGTATTATTGATTGATATCAGCAAGGAGGATTTGTGACTTCCTTCCGGCTATTTTTTGGAGAGATTTGACCCACTTCAGGAAAAAAGAAGATGTGAAGATACAGCTTTTGAAACAGTTTTTTTTAGCCCATACTTAAGAGAGTCAATAGCAGTTAAGAATGGTTTTGGCTGTAAATAATAGAAATCCCAATAGTACTGGCTTGAATAAAGAGGATATTGTTTTTCTAAAAAAATGGAGAGGTGGGGAGTTGTTCGGTGACTTGAAAGATCACCAAGAACCTAGGATCAGTCCTTTTTTTCCTACCTCGGCTTCTCAGTGTATTGGCCTTTTGTCTTTGGTTTGTTACCTGTGGTCACCAGATGGTGCCCAGCACTCGGTACCGTGTCCTCTTACCAGTGCCCAGCGAGGAAGGGAGGGGTAAAGTCCCCCAATTTTTCTCCTCTGGAGGTTCAATGTATTCTGGAAACCTTTCTCAGTATCATCGATTGGAACATGATCATGAGCTGTATCAGTGCATGATGTACATAGCCAGTGGGGTGGCCATGGTTGGCTGATTAAGGCTGGGTGCAGTTGGGGCTGGCTCTGGGTTTTAGTCCAAACTGGGTTGGCACCATGAATCTCCTTCTGGGACCCATGAGGTCAAGGGGGTACACCAATTGCACAAGAACATTTCAAGCCCCAGCCTGAACCACATGGTAAAACATCACCTTGGCTGAAGTAAGTCACAGGGCTAAGCCCAAATTCAGGGGACAGGGAGAGCCACTCAGTCCACTATGAGGTCACGGTAGGGGGTGAGGTATAATCCTGCTTCAGGGGAGTGCAGGCCACATCTGCCTTTCCCTAGGCCAGTCAGCAGCGCTTGGATTGCCATGGATGGCTTAGACCAAACCCGACTCATAAAGTCTTAAGGTACAGTGGTGAAGAGCATGGTCTATCCTTTGTCCGTGGAATTCTCCAGGCAAGAATACTGGACTGGGTAGCCATTCCCTCCTCCAGGGAATCTTCCCGACCCAGGGGTTCAACCTGGGTCTCCTGCATTGCAGGCAGATTCTTTACTGTCTGAGCCACCAGGGAAGCATGGAGAAGGACATAAGGGATCAAATTCCAGCTTCTCTACCTATCAGCTGTCTGACCTGAAGCGATCGGTTTCATGACTCAGAATCCTCATCTGTGAAATGAGGGTAATAATAGCACCTGTTGTGAAGACCACGAGTGCTTCTAAAAATGCTTAGCACACAGTATTGTTGTTTAGTCTCTATGTCGTGTCTGACTCTTTTGTGACTCCTATAGCCCGCCAGGCTCCTCTGTCCAGGGGATTTTCCAGGGGAGAATACTGAAGTGGGTTGCCATTTCCTCCTCCAGAGGATCTTACTGACCCAGAGATGAAACCCGCATCTCCTGCATTGGCAGGCAGATTCTTTACCACTGAGCCACGGGGGACGCCCCTATTGGCACACAGTCGGGCTGTGCAAATGTAGCTCTGATCCTCTGGGGCCTGGGGAAGGGAAGAAGCTGCTGCTCCAGCTGTCCTTGAAACTGTAGCTCTGCACGCCTTTCTCATTCCTTCCAAACAGCTCACCAGCTAATGTTCTGCAGTTGCTTTTTCTTTAGTTGCCACAGAATTCCCATCCAGTAGCTCTTGACCACTGAGGTTTGCAGTTAATGGTGGCCTCGTACTCGGAAACATGAAACTGAACGATCTACTCCAGCTTTGTTAGGCTGGAACTGGCCATTTGAATAAAAAGACAGCCGCTGCATCACCTGTTCTCGGGCCAAGACTGTCTTCACCAGATGGTCCACGTGCTGGGGCTCCAGACTTCCCAGGGACTCCAAGTGTGTTCATTCCAGAGAATTCTCAATCAAAGAGTAACCCCAGGCAGACACATTTTCACACTAGCATGCCCACAGCATGTGTGGAGGAAAAAAGCGAAGATCTGTGTAGATCTAAGTCAAACTAATTAGCTGTCAGCTGTATTGCATCTGGAGATCAAATATAAACTGTTGGCATCAAAAACTGTTCCGGTCCCTGACATTTCCGTCCTCCTGGTACCACGCCATCCTTTGTAGCACGGGCTCAATGTGTTTCTCCACGCTGCCAGTGATCCAGCAGCCCTCCAAGCATGGACTCCCAAGTCATCTGCTATCGGCTGTTGTCCCATCATTTCGTGCCGGGTGGAGTTAGATAGAACTAACTGGATGAATAGGTGGGAGAGGGTAACTGCATCGGCAGCATGTCAGCTACTGTTCTGTGTGTGCAAAGGTCACAAAGTTCAGGGTCTGAAACAGGCTCATTCTGGCCAGCATCCTGCTGAATTTTGTCAGTTACACCAGGTTGCAGTGGTTTATCAACAGTGGGTTGAAGAGCTGGTGTGTGTGGATTTTTCCTTTCAGGAGAGAGATGTGCATCTGGTGATGGGGGAGTGGCCAGAGAACAGAGCCAGCAGTGGTTTTGATTCTATTTAGGTATTTAAAGTGTTTTTCCCCTGGTGGAAAATAATCTGTTTTTGGTTTAAGTTGATTTAAAATTGCAGCCATGTTATCATAAACAATGTGACACCTCATCTCTTTAAAGAAGCTTTGAATATGGTTGTGGATTCACAAGTATACAAATGACAAATTTGCTTTGTGAATTTGATTCTTTCCCATGGCAAAAGATGTGTAGTTTTCAGTACATTTTAAAAATCAAAGGATAGTTTGCATAGGGTACCACTAAGAACTGTCCACTAGGTGGCAGTATATCTTTAGGTTTCTAACGTGTATCACCATGGTTCTCAAACCGTGCTCCCCGAACAGCAGCATCTGCATTGGCTGGGAATTTGTTAGAAATGTGAATCCCTTGGCTCCACCTCAGACCTACTGAATCAGAAGTTCTTGGAGTGGGGCCCAGTAATCTGTGCTTTAACAGGCCCTCTGGGTGATTTTGTCGTATCTCAAACTTAAGAGCCGCTGATCTAATTCAACTTTGGTCATTCTGTGATCTGAAAATGCCAGCAATTACAGGCGACGAAGTCTGGTGGGCTTTAGCCACAGGTGCTGTGACTCAGAGAAGCCACATGTGTCTTTTATCCTGAACTTTTCCCAGTGTCTAAAATGTCCCCCATTGATCATGATTTAGGATTGAAGTACAGAAAGTTCCAGAAGGAAGTGAGCCTTTAGATACAATGTATTAACCATTATAATCCCCTAATAGCAAAGAACTATTTCGATTCTTGGGCCAAAGAATTGTTCTGGGGCCCAGCAATTGTTTTTGCAAATCGAGTTTTCTTGGAACAGAGCCATACTCAGTGGCATCTTGTCTATAGCTGCTTTTAAGGTGCAGAGGCAAGAGTTGAGGAATCGTTACAGAGACTGTGTGGTCTTCAAAACCTGAAATAGTAACTATCTGGTCCTTTACAGAAAAAGGTTTAGGTTTAGATAAAGAATTATCTAGAATTTCCCTGGTGGTCCAGTGGTTAAGAGTCTGCCTTGCAATGTAGGGTACATGGGTTTGATCTGTGGTCTGGGAAGATCCCACCTGCCATGGGGCAGCTAAGCCCGTGTGCCACCACTACTGAGCCTGAGTGCCCTGGAGCCCATGCTTGGCAACAAGATGAGCCCCACAGTGAGAGACCTGTGCCCTGCAACTAGAGAAAGCCCGAGTGCAGCAGTAAAAACCAGCACAGCCAAATAAACAAATAAACAAAAAACAGTGTTTGAAAAAGAGTTACCTAAGCAAATCTGGAGGGACTGGATCACCAGACACAGGACAGTTGAGGGACCCAAGGTGGGAGACCTTGAGTAGTGGTTTGGGCAAGAGTGTGGGGGTGAGGAGAGACCGTATGGGGGAGATGAGAGGCTTGGGTGAAGGTTGACAGGACACGGACATGCTACTGTGAAGTGAAAGCCGCTCAGTTGTGTCCGACTCTTTGCGGCCCCATGGACTACATATAGTCCATGGAATTCTCCAGGCCAGAATATTAGAGTGGGTAGCTGTTTCCTTCTCCAGGGGATCTTCCCAACCCAGGGATAGAACCCAGGTCTCCCGCATTGCAGGCGGGTTCTTTACCCTCTGAGCCTTAAGGGAAGCCTGGCTTGCTACTAGTGCTCCAAATCTACATACCAACCAGCAAGTCTACTAACTAGGATCACCTTGACTCATCCGCAAATAAAAACTCTTTAATCACCTATAATCAGCTAAGATGTTTCTTACAGGGACTTTTCATCCATTTACTTTCAAAGGACTTGGAGTGGGCATGCAGGTTCACAGTACAAAGAAAAATAAGATGTTTGCGGATAAAACACAATGGACCACGTGCGTCAGGCTTCTTTCCACTTTTTTCCATTCCTAGTATCAGCTATTAGGCTGGAATTTCTTGAGCATTTTTCCATGTGTTTTAAGCCTGTTTCCTGAGCAGTTTTCAGACATAGCATCTATTGGATTTCTACAACAGCACTGAAAAATACACCTCTATTCTTCCATTTATCAAGCGAAGAAACCACTCAGAGAAGGCAGGTTGCTCTTGGGTGGAACAGGCAGACCCTGGACCTGAAACCCCTGGGACTAAGTGTGCTCTTCATCAGAACTGGGTGCGCTGTTCCTCATTCCCTCCATCCGGAAGGCCTTTTTAATTGTGCTATTCTTGGTGTTCTTTTCATAAACTGGCAGCTAGGCCTTGCAGTCTTATTTAAGTTATTATATTATTACCCTTCGTAGGAAGACTCTAATTAATTAATCATATAGAAATCACTCTCTGTTTCGTCCATTAAGTTAAACTGAGGTCTTTAGAGAGAGGAGTTAGAAGCCTTGTGTGAAGGGGGGCAGTCTCAGGGATGGCTTTGATTAAACATTTCAGAGTCTCAGGCCAGAGGCATCAAGGCAAGAGGCTGATATTCAGAAAAGAGGCACCAGTCACTGGCCACC
Organism: Moschus berezovskii; assembly: GCF_049115385.1. Classification (NCBI taxonomy): domain Eukaryota; kingdom Metazoa; phylum Chordata; class Mammalia; order Artiodactyla; family Moschidae; genus Moschus; species Moschus berezovskii. The sequence goes on along the minus strand of NC_142461.1, from coordinate 8,517,668 downwards.
GTTGGGCATGGAAAGGGGATCAGACAAAACCAAGCTCCTTGGGCCAGGATCATTCATTAGACCCAGTTCTAGGTATTGGCCTGTGGAAGAACAAATTACCTGAGCCTGGCAAGGGCCCCTGAGCTCCATCCTCAGACTGACGTGGGTCGCTGGTAGAAGACCTCTTAGTGAGCAGAAAATCCTATAAGGGCATCTGGAAATATTAAGAGACGTGCCAGGGTGCACCTTGCTCTTTCATTCCTTGGTGTTTTATTTGTTGTCTGGGGAAGTATTGACAGGTGTACAAATCAGAAATAAGTGTGGGTGCCCTTGGAGAAATGCTTGCTCTGAAGGCCTCAGTCTCCTCCACCCTTACTTTTAAAAATTAATTAATTTTAAATCAACTTATTATTTTACATTTTTATTTATTTTTGGCTGCATCAGGCCTTATTGTGGCACGTGGACTTCTCTAGTTGCAATGTGTCGGCTTCGTTGCCCTTTGGCATGTGGGATCTTAATTCCTTGACCAGGAATCGAACCTGAGTCTCCTGCATTGGAAGGCAGGGTTTGAACCACTGAACCATCAAGAAAGTCCCCTTCACCCTTACTTTTGCAGGAGGTGCTGAAAGTGGAGGAAGGTCTTGGCTTGTGTGGCATAAGGTGTTGGTAGCTGGATGCTTTCACGGCCTAACACCCTCCCGCTTCCTTTCCAGTCTGGCCTCACTGTTGGAGGACGCGGGTGGGTGACATGGCCTTTACAGTCACGTCCCCTGGAGGGAGGCAGCCCTGAGGACACATTCCCCGGAGATTCATTTACCTGTGAAACTGATCTCCTGGAGACTCCAGAGAACTCATCCTCAACAGGCGACCTCCAACCCGCAGGGGTGAGAGGAGAACATGGAAGCAGATGACCTTGAAGGACTGAGGGGTCGCAGAGGTTGTCTGCTCGCTGGGCAGGCCCAGGGGGCCGGGGTGAGTTGCAAGAGAGCAGCCAACAGGGATACAGCTTTAACAGAGGAAGGACTGATGGGGTAGGAAGATCATGACATTTTTAAAAAAATGGAGAGGGACTTCCCTGGTGGTCCAGTGGTTCAGACTCTGCATTCCCAATGCAGGGGGCCTGGGTTCAATCCCTGGTTGGGGAACTAGATCCTGTATGTCACAATCAAGAGTTTGCATGCTGCAATTAAAAGAACCTGCACGCACAGCGAAGATCAAGGACCCCGTGTGCCGCAGCTGAGACCCAGTGCAGCCATGAAAATAAATAAAATAAATCGATATTAAAAAAAGATGGAGGGTATCAGAAGGGGCCGAAAGATCTATTCCACATCAAGGAAACGTCCCACACAGTAGCTCACTTAGCACATGTGGAGACCCCCCAAGTGGGTGGTGTGCTTAGGGGCCCAACCGCCAGCCACACATCTTGGCAGTTTGACTTGTGTGCTGAGGCTCCCCGCAGAGGCCCAGGCTCCATCTTCCTTCTCCCTGAGCTTCTGCCAACTGTCCCGAGTTCCTGCCCGTCAGAGCTTAGGTGCCACATGGTACTGACCTTCTGATGGGCATGACTTCGCCTGGATGAGCCCCACCCAGGGAGGAGGGGAACTCTGACTTGCTGTGTCCCGCGTGCCTGCCGCCCCCTTGGCACTGCCCTGGATGCCTCTGGAGCGTGTGCAGAGAGCCAGCCAGGGTCTTCTGAGGGCCGGGACTGGAACAGGGGCCCTCACATTCCTGCCGCTTTCCAGAGCCGTCTCCAAATGCCTGTCAGCTGGTGAAGGCGGGAGTTGTGCGCACCGGCTGCAGCAATCAGGCTGAGCCAGAAGACCTCAGCTCACAGAGGAGAAAATTGCTTTGGAAAGAAACAAGCTGCAAATAACCTATAATGACCAGAGCCAGGCCCTGGCCGCTTCGCTCTGTCTTTAGTGAAATGTCCCAAGATATTTTTACAAAGCCCTGAATCTGGCCAGACCTGAAATGCCCTGTGCCAAATGCTTTCTTCGCCTTGATTTTGAAAGTTGGGAGTCTTTTGAAGGCCATCTCCCCTGCAGTTTCAGGTTCACTTACTCTCAACACATCACGAGGCTGTCTGGTGAGCAAGAGTTGTTTACAGGAGCTGATTTTAGGGCTCAGCGGCCAAAACAGGAAAGATTTGGTCCATAATGATACATGTTCCTCCAGCAATTCATATATATTCTTCCACATGGAGAGAAAATTCTGGAAACAAGTGACAGGTTTGGGATCCCTGATGGAGGTGAGAACGGCCTCTTCAGACACGCTTGGGGCACCGTAGTGACCCGAAAGACACTTTCTGCTGCCCTAAATCCTCCTTACTTTACTCTTCTTTTGGATTCTAGAAATGCTCCAGTACCCAAACCACAGACTCCCAGGGGCCTGCCACACAGTGAGCAGCTGGGCCTTGGTTTCACGTTGATCAGCCTCTTCCCACCCCCTTCCCTCCTTCCCCAGTTCTTCCCAGTATCCTGGCCCCCCGGCCTTTGGTGGGGATGGGGTAAGGGTCCTATGATTGGCTTCATTGGAACTGACCCAGGAGTCTGAGCTCTGGAATTAGGTCCAGAGCTCCAGGCCCTGCAAGGACACAGAAATAGAATCCCAAAGCCTTTGATTCTCTGTGTCCAGCTGTCCCCCGGGATCTAGCCTCTCTTTCCTCCCAGCTCTGAATCCTCAGTGAAGAGAGCAAACAAGGTGTCATCTGGCCACTCTGCTCAGGGCAATCACTTGGAGTTGAACTTGGCATCAAAACCCTGGGTTTGCTCCTCTGCAGCAGCGTGGGGCTGGAGACGACAAGGAGCAGTATTTCACACACATGCGCGTGCGCACGCACACACACACACACACACACACACACACACACACACAGCCTCTTTATTTTGGCTTCGTGTTGGAAAAATCTGCAACAATGCCTTCTGAGTCAATTCCACTGGGGCTCTGGTGACAAACCACTTTGAATGTGTCTGGTGGTTTACAGTGTCACCAGAGCCCTTTGATGGAATTAGAGCTGTTACTCTGTGCCGTCGCTGGCTCCCCATCTCTGTCTCTCCCGGCCTCTGGGCCTCTGCGTCTCTTGCCCTCTCAACACGGCACCAGCTGAAACCAGATCGGAATGTGGGCTTGGGCAGCCTCTGTCCTCAGTGCCCATGTGCCGGCGTGTCTTGGCAGAAGTGCCCTGGCAGAGCCAAGCAGATGAATGGGTAATTAAATAGAGTGTGTCTTTACTAGGGCTCATTTCCCTGTTTCCAAATTTATTACTTAATTAAAGAGCGTTCACAGCCAGCCAGAGATGCTATGTCTTTCTTTCCTTCTGCCGAAGGATAAGTTCATATAATACCCTCTTTTGCCTTTAATTTCCCCCCTTCTCTCTCTCTCTCACACACACACGGAGTCTTAGATCAAATAAACGCATTGGCTTTTGGTAATTTGAGGTCACTCACTGGATAAGACCTGGATACTTTCTGCCCCAGCACAAGAAGAGATCTAGCACTAGCTTCTCCTTTCAGTGGCCACTTAATGGACTCGTGGCTAAGTCCAGGGAGAGAAGAGGCGTCCAGGGGAGGCAGCTCAGACCAGGCTGGGGCTGGCAGGGCCGAGGGGGGCCTCCAGATCCTCATTGCCCCGTGGACTGCTCTCTGCCGCTGCTGCCTTGGACGCCCTGCTCCCCCTGGCCCCCACAGCAACCCCCACCACCCACCGTTCCTCCTGTGTCCCATGCAAGATGAGCCTGTGTGCTCTGGAACACAGCGGACTATTGTTCTGAAGACAATAAAAAAAGATTGGGAAATGCAGTGGCTGTCACTCTCCAGGGCTCCCAAGTCAGAATTCGACGTGTGTGTTCGAAACATCGGGGCCATCTCGTGGGGGCAAGGTAGGACAGACAAAGAGGAACAGGAGGGATTAAAGGGCTGCAATCAGGCACCCCCAACAAGAAGATGAAAAGGGGCAGCCCCTCCCTCAACCCCCTGTGACAGATTTAAAGCTTCAGTAGTGGCCCTCCAGGAGTTCCCAAACAGTGCCTGCCTCATCATCGTGGCCATTAAGCCGAGCGCAAATGACCCGGGAGGGCCCTCAATCCGTCAGGCCCGCTGTCACCAGCGTGGTTTATGGCTTCTGAGCACCAGGTCCCCCTTGGGCAACACAATCCCTTTTTCCCTCGCCAGTGAATCTGGACTTGCGAGCTCATAAATCCAGCAGGGTTTCCCAGGGGCCGGTTGACATCTAAGCGATGTGGGGGTGAGGATTTACGGCTGAGTTACCGGGAGCCACAGGTGACCGATGGAGATGTTGGAGGATGCTGACTCACCCACCCAAGGCAGCAGAAAAAGGTGCCCAACGTTGGTGGCTCCCATAGAGAGATGCTTTGTTGGTGTGATTCATTAATGGGCCTGGTGGCTGCAGACAGTTATGGAGGCACTCTTGTTTTCCTGCCCTCGGCACTTCCAGGCAGGAGGCCGAGCCAGGATTCCACCCCAGCCTGACCCCAGGCCTGCTTCTCCCCAGCAAGGCGGGTGGATCCTCACCACTCACAAGGGTCCTGTCCCGCCTCACCTTCTGGACTGCCTTTGCTCCACCTTGGGCTGGCTTTGTCCATTTCGAACCACCGGGGCTGGTTGTATCAACACAGATATGGATGCTTAGGGCTGCTGACAGGCAGGTCACGGGCAAGGGCAGGGCATTGCCTCCTCTCCACCCGCCAAGAGGCTCCTGCTCTGTACAAACATCCCCGGTGCCCCCTGACTGGTCCCCATCTCCAGTCCTCTGAATCCACGGAGCTTTCACTGTAGGGTTGTTGGGAGGATAACAAATAATCTCAGGACTTCCCTGGTGGCCCAGTGGTTACGACTTTGCCTTCCAATGCAGGGAGTGTAGGTTCTATCCCTGTTTGGGGAGCTAAGATTCCATACCTCCGTCGGGTCAAAAAAACCATAAAATAGAAGCATTGTTGTAACAAATTCAATAAAGACTTAAAAAATAGTGCACATCAGATAATCTTAAAAAAAAAAAGCAAAGCTAATCCCTGCATAGGCTTGACCCGCAGTTGATGGCTGATGCATGCATGCACGCTAACTCGCTTCAGTCGTGTATGACTCTGAGCGACTCCATGGACTGTAGCCCACCAGGCTTCTTTGTCCATGTGATTCTCCAGGCATGAATACTGGAGTGGGTTGCCATTTCCTTCTCCATGATGGCAGATAAATGTTAGTTTTTACTGATATTCCCACCCCAAACTCATCCAACACACACCTGCCGGGTCCAGTGGTAAGACGGAGAGACTACCTGCCTCGTGGCACTTTGAGCGTGTGTGTCTCGTTCCTGGAAGCCCCTCGCAGACTGGAACGTGTCTCTGTAGCCCTAGGCAGGGGCCCCCACCCCTGGGTATCAGAGGAACCACAGACAACCCTCCATCGCAGACTGACCTGGGCGGGGCTGGGTCCCTGAGTCTTGTATTTGGGGTGTGTGTTGATACCGGTTTCTCGGGGGTCTTGAGGCCTCCTAGGAAACCTCTGTCCTGATAGTGTTTCCAGGGCCATCTATAGGGGGAGGGCGTGGTGACCTGAAAGGCTTCTCTCCAGACCGTCCTGGGTGCTCTGGGGCCCCTGGAGCTGGTCTCCCAGGTTGTCACACTGCCTGCCCCCCACCTCCGTGATTGCACCATCCAGAGCCTGTGTACACCTGCCCCTCCTGCGTCCCCCTCCTCCCAGGCAGGGCTGGCCTGCATGGCCCGGAGCTGTGCCAAGCTCCCCCAGAGGGGTGGGTGGGCCGCCTGGGCTTCCTGCCGCCTCTCAACACACATTGTTGGTGTAGTCAAAGGGAATGGATTTTTGGTTTCAAGGTGTGATCCAGCCCGGCACATCCATCAGGCCCTGCTGTCGCCTGTTTCTTTTTTTCCCCTTCTCATTTCCGCTTTGGGCTGCGGAGGGGAAACAGCAATTGTGAAAGGACCACTTGTCAAGATACAAATCGCAGCTCTTGACAGTGCCACCACTCCAGCCCCCCTGGCAGCCCAGCCGTGTGCCAGGGGCAGTGCTCGGGGTCGCCGCCCAGGGCGGAGGCGGAGCTGCCCAGCCTGGCTCTAAATCTTTGCCTCCTGATGGCTTCGTGCCTGTTTCCTCATCTGTCTAATGGGGATAACAATTCCGACATCACAGGACTGGAAGGGAGCATTCATTCAACGAGTCCATTCATGTCAAGTCCCTGGAACTGTGCCTGGCGGAGAGTAAGCTCTCCGTTTGTGTGTGTGTGAGTGTGTGTGTATGTGCTCAGTTGTGTCCGACTCTTGGCAACTCCATGGACTGTAACCAGCCAGGCTCCTCTGTCCTGGAATTTCCCAGGCAAGAATACTGGAGTGGGTTGCCATTTCCCACTCCAGGATATCTTTCTGACCCAGGGATCAAACCTGCATATCCTGCATTGGCAGGCCGATTCTTTACCACTTGTGCCACCTGGGAAGCCCAAGCTCTCCATGCACAATGCTATTTTATCAGGAAGCATGAAAGGGACACAATTTGTGGAAAAGTCCAGAATCCCCTAAGAGTTGGGGTGAGAGCATTTGTATCTGAGATGGATGCTTCCAAACCCAGTTGTTCATCAGGCTCTCCCAGGGAACTTTAAAAAATTTATCACACCAGAGGTGTCTACTGTTTCATTCATGACATGGTGTTTAGAAGCTCAGGCTTGGAGGCAGCTGGCCTGGGTTCCACTTTGGGGTTCTACCACTCACAGGCTGATCACTGGACAAGTAATCTGATGTCATGGAGACTCAGTTTGCTCATCTGCAAAATCGGTATCCTTGGGGCTACAGCCAGGATCCAGTGGGATGATGTAGCTAATTCTGTGGTGACTTAGTTCTTCACTTGGTTTCTTGAGTGAGATGCGGTGTTTCTTGAGAGCCCTAGCCACAAGTTTAAATTCTCCCACGGAGGCTGGCATTTGTTTTGAGATGCTATGGCCTGAAGACCCCAAAGAAACAGAGGCCTTGACGCTTCCCCTGGTGGCCTTTCGTCTGTCACCTGTGGGAGGAGCCGCCTTGCCCAGTGCTGCTCACGGGCCCTGCAGCTCGAGGGCCACACTGGACTGGACGGTCGGGGCCTGGCAGTCGCTGCTCTGTTCCCTGGGCACTGCCCTTTTTTCACTCCCCCTCCCCACCTCGAGACCAGATGCTGGGAATGATCACACAGGCAAATCCTCCTACCAGGGTCTGTACCTGAGGAACTGAAGGCTGGTTCCCAGGCCAGTTTAGATCAGGGCTGGCTGCAGGCCCTGTGCCTGGGGGTGCTCAGAGACGGGCCCCGGGACTACCCTCAGGTGTGGGGCTGTGTGAGAGGGTGCGTGTGTGTGAGGGTGTATGTGTGAGAGGGCGTGAGAAGTGTGACTATGCTTTAGGGAGTGTGTGAGTGTCCTTTAGTGAGTGCGTTGGTGTGAGTGTATGAGTATGGCTCTGTGTTTGTGTGTTGGTCAAGAATCCGCCTGCAATAAAGGAGACCCCAGTTCAATTCCTGGGTCGGGACGATCCCCTGGAGAAGGGATAGGCTACCCACTCCAATATTCTTGGGCTTCCCTGGTGGCTCAGCTGGTAAAGAATCCGCCTGCAATGCAGGAGACCTGGGTTCTGTCCCTGGGTTGGGAAGATCCCCTGGAGAAGGGAAAGGCTACCCAGTCCAGTGTTCTGGCCTGGAGAATTCCATGGACTGTACAGTCCATGGGGTCACAAAGAGTTGGGCACGACTGAGAGCCTTTCACCCCCTCCCCTCTATGTTTGTGTGTGTGAGGTGTGTGATGAAGCATGTGAGTGTGTGTGCGCGCGCGTGTGTGTGAGGGTGTGAGGGGGGAGGGGAGCTTGGTCGGAGCCCTCAGTCGGGAGCTGGGGCAGAGAGGCCCTCTCCTGGGTTTCATCCACAGTTTCCCGCAGGTCCCCGGAGTCGCCCTCTCCCCAGGCAGTGGCGCTCCCTTCGTCCGCCGCCCGACCCGGGTTTCCCTTCCGCCCCCTCCAGGGCTGAAGGGTTTCGTCTGCTCCTCCCCCTGCCCCCACAGGGGCTCCTTCCAGCCAACTGTCCCCTCTGCTCTCGGAGTCCGCTAGCGAGTGCGAGGCCATCAGATTGGCAAGCGGGCAAGGCTGGGGCGGGGGTTCTCTCTGGAAGGCAGCGGGCCGCCTCCAAGCAGCCGCGGGAGAGCCAGGCGTCTTCCGTGCGGCCTCCCACTAGGCCGCGCTGGTGGGGCCTCAGGACAGCAGGACGTGGGGGTCTCGCAGGGCCGTCTGGCTGAAAGGCGGCAGCTGAGCCCCCAGTCTTTGGGTCCTGAGAATTAGTAAAGTCCACCTCTCTCAGTCTTGGGACTACTAGGGGTGACAAACTTCTTTTTTTTTTTTGCCAGTTGAAGGTGTTAGAACTGTGGCCAAAAGTAGACCACCGCTACCGAATCATAAAAGGAAGGACATTTGAAAACAGGGAAGTGACACATTTCAGGTTAAAGAACAGTATTTTCCAAGAAAGGACAGTTGGTGACTTTCCTAGAACGTGGTTAACCTTGGACCAGTAAGAGGGCAGGAGAGCAGAGAGTGGGCGGAGGCGGTGCTCGGGGCCCAGGGGCTGAAACCACGGATGGGGGAGCACAGCACCGTGGAGAGGGCACCAGCCCTGCTCCTTCCACCGTGGGTGCTGGGACCTGTGTGCAGCAGGGAGTCCAGGTCGAGGCTGTGGGACATAGGGGTGGGGGTACCAAGGGGTGTGATACCTGAAACCACCTTGCGGGGCAGGGGTGTCCAGCTTGTGCATGTGCTGAACCACCCCCGTTCAAGTGCTGGTGCCAGGAGTTACTTGCTGTGTGACTTTGAGAAGTAACTCAACCTCTCTGGGCCTCCATATTTTTTCATGTGCTTAACAAAAGTGCCCATCTCCCAGGGTTGTTGAAAGGATTCAATGAGTTAATACACAGAGAGCCTCAGAATAGTCCCTGAGGCACAGAATTCAATTGGTGTTATTTATTTATTATTTTTTAAAAGTATTCATTTATCATATTTTTGACAGCATTGGGTCTTCAGTGCTGCGTGTAGGCTTTCTCCAGTTGCGGCCGGCAGGGGCTACTCTCTAGCTGCGGTGCTTGGGCTTCTCATTGCCGTGGCTCCTCTTGTCACAGAGCACAGGTCCCAGGGCTCCAGGGCTCAGTGGATGTGGTACATGGGCTTAGTTGCCCGGTGGCATGTGGAATCTTCCTGGACCAGGGATCGAACCAGTGTCCCCTGCTTTGGCAGGCAGGTTCTTAACCACTGAGCCACCAGGGAAGTCCTAGTTATTATTATTATTGTTTTGGGGGCTCCTCCCACTTTTCCAGAGTCATCCCATGAGCAGAAGGATCCAGACGTTCCTTGTGTGGCTCTGGGGGACAAAGCCCACATGCATACATGCTGTGAGGCAGGTTCTATATGAGACAGTTCTGTACCTAATCTTGCAGGGGGCTCTCAGTCCCATTTTACTGGGTGAGGGATCCAAGTCTCAGAGGGCAAACAATTTTCCAAGGTCACAAAGCTAGGATGATGCAGAGCTGGGGGGGCCCAGGTTAGTCTGACTCCAAAGCCTCCCATGTCATTTTGTAATGAGTTGGAAGAGCAGACTTTAAGTGTCATCTTATCAGGGGTCATGGCTGTCCTGCTCAGCGCTGTGTGGTCAGCACCTTCCGCAGGGCCCAGCACAGAGCCATGATTGGTCAGTCTTTGATGAATGAGTGATGGGAAGCACTGAGTTCCCCGATGGTGAAAGTCTTCAAGGAAAGAGCTACCAAAGACTCCACACACACACTAGCGACCCACTGGGCTTCCAGCCCTGGATTCTATGGGTCTGTGGCCAGACCCTCAGGGCATGAGGGCATTTTTGAAGTGTGTGTACAGCCGGAAGCCCCTTTTACTTAATATTCAGAGATGCTGAACTGTCCCTCCAAAGCCTCCAGGGAGCAGCAGACAAGTTCCTTGTTAGGGATCCCCGCCTTAGCACCCCCTGCCTTGCCACCTGTACTGGTGACTGATAGATGGCTCCATTCACCCTCTGGTGGGGCCTCTGGTCCCACATCCAACCGCGGGGCCTTGGGTCACATGGGGACTTTGTCTTCAGGGGCTCCACTTCTGCCTAATGGTGTGCTAGAGCTGGTGGATCCTAGACCGAGATCCACGCCTTAAACCATCAGGAATTTTTATGAGCCAGTCATCATTATAAATTACATTATATAAGCTTACAATTAAATTATATTAAAAACAAGGACAAGAAGTATTCAAAACCCACCACTTCCTAATTATTTCCCTACATTTCACTATTATCTGTGGTCTTGGGGTTATTTACAGCCATTGTATCTGCAGTGGAAGCAAAATATAACGCTACAAAGACTTCACAATGGTAGTTTGACGTTGACTGTGGTGAGGATACTTACATCCCAGAGATCGGGGAGGGCTGCAGTCAGGAAGACCCCACCCCAGGAGCCAGTTGTGAGTTACTTGGCCACACACCACTGCTTCTGCCTGTTGCTGCTGCTGTTTAGTCCCTAAGTCGTGTCCAGCTCTTTGGAGTTAGCCCGCCAGGCTCCTAAGGCCATGGGGTTTCCCACGCAAGAATACTGGAGTGGGTTGCCATTTCCTTCTTCAGGGGGTCTTCCTGACCCAGGGATGGAGTCCATGTCTCCTACATTGGCAAGGGGAGTCTTTACCACTGAGTCACAAGGGAAGCCTACGTCTTATCCACAGTGGGGGTGGATGACTAGGCTCTGGAGAAGGGCTCGGTATTCAGAACCTGTTGGGCTTTACCCAGACATTTGCATTTCTAGCATCCTGGATGCTATTTTATTGTAGTAAAATCATTTCCCCTCTTTTCTTTCATTATTGGAAAACTTAGAAATAAATTTGAATTGGTCCTGTAGCAGGCAGCATGCCTTGTATTCCGCGCACTGACTTCATTTCTAGCATTTTCTATTTTCCTACTTGTATTTCACTTTTGCTTTGTCTCCCCGTCTCCTGTTTTACATGTAAATTAAAGAAATATGCAATTATATATCTATCTGGCTGTGCTGGGTCTTGGTTTTGGCACACGGTCTTTGGCTGTGGCATGTAAACTCTTAGTTGTGGCATCTGGGATCTAGTTCACTGACCAGGATCATACCCGGGCCCTCTGCATTGAGAGAACTGAGTTTTAGCCTCTGGACCATCAGGGAAGTCCCATATATGTAATTTTTTTTTTTTTACAGTTTTTTTTTGCAGTATAATTGACATAGAGTAAGCCACGCATATTTAAAGTGTGCAGTTTGAGTGTTAACATATGAATGCATCTGTTAAAGTATCACCACAATCAAGATACTGATTATATTCACCTCTGAAGTTTCCCTCATGCCCTTGGGAGTCCATCCCTCCCATTCTCCAGATTACCCCTGTCTTGCTTTCTATTATTGCTGGTTGTTTCAGAATTTTGAAAAAATGGGGTCTATAACATGTACTTTTCTTACCTCCGAGTCTGGCTTCTTTCACTTGGAGTAATGTTTTTTGAGATTTGTCTACATTGCTCATGTACCAGTAGTTAGTTGCTCTTTATTGTGGAGTCATATTCCATTGTAGGGACATACCCCTCTTGGTTTATCCATTTACCTGTTGATGGACATTTGAGTTGTTTCCACTTTGGTGCTATTATGAATAAAGCTACTGTAAATGTTTGGTTAAAAATCTTTACGTGTCCGTATGCTTTTATTTTTCTTGGGTAAATATCTAGAAGTGGAATGGTAGGGTTATATGTTAAATCTCTGCTGAACTTTAAAAAAAATATATTTTACCAACTTTCTTTTTTTAATCATTTATTTTAATTTTATTTGTTTATTTTTGGCTGCCCTGGGTTTTCATTGCTGCATGTGGGCTTTCTCTAGTTGCTCAGTTTCTCTAGTGAGCAGGGGCTACGCCCTAGTGATGGCGCTCGGGCTTCTGATTGCAGTGGCTTCTCTTGTTGCAGGGCGTAGGCCCTAGGTGTGAGGGCTCAGTAGTTGTGGGGCTTAGCTGCCCAGTGCTATGTGGAATCTTCCTGAACCAGGGGTTGAACCCATGTCCCCTGCATTGGCAGGCAGATTCTTAACCACTGGACCACCAGGGAAGTCCTGCTTAACTTATAAGAAACTGCCAATTTCAGTCTGTTTATCATGCTCTGTGACCTTGGGCAGGTGACTTAACCTCTCTGGGCTTCGACTTCGTCATGGAACTCGATGATGTAGTTCCTGTTCATTTCTACCTTCACACAACTCTTTAGGATAGACAAAACTGTCTTGGTGAAAATGCTTAGGGCTCTCAGGAAGAAAAGTGAGCCTGAGAGAGCCAGAGTCTTATTATTTCCACCATCATCAAACTCTCAGAGCTCTTTAATTAGATTGCCTATCTCCCCTGAGGACCTGAAGGTGATGCTGGGGAACACTTTGGGTTCCTACCAAATGCGACACTGCCCAACCCTTTCCCTAGCCTCTGGGCAGTGCTGATGCTGTCACAGATGACAGGCGTGTGAGCTGGCCGCTGAGGAGGCCTTGGTCAAGGTGCTGGGATCCTCCCGTGATGTGTGAAGTGCCCTAATCAGTTCTACAGCCCACAAGCCAGCTGGGAACATTATTCTCTGATCAAAGGCAACATTAAATGATGAAGTATACCCACACCCAGCCTAACAAACTCTTAATATCCAGATGACTTGGTTAGCAGGGTCACTTGCAGAGGGCTTGGAAGGATGCTGCAGGTTTGTGGCTTTGATCTGAGGCCTTGTAGGGCCGACACTTCCGTGCCGTGTGTGATGGTGAGATTGTGTGTGTGTGTGTGCGCGTGTTGTGGGAGTGGGACCGTCAAGGGGACTTTCTTATTTGGTGTGACCAAATGTGCTTCCCGGGTGGTGCTAGTGGTAAAGAACCCAGCTGCCAATGCAGAAGACTTAAGAAACATGGGTTTGATCCCTGGGTTGGGAAGATCCCCTGGAGAGGGAACTGGCAACCCACCCCAGTATTCTAGCCTGGAGAATACTATGGACAGAGGAGCCTGGTGGGCTATAGTCCACAGGGTTGCAAAAAGTCAGACACGACTGAAGTGACTTAGCATGCACAAATACGTCTGACTGGGGCTGACGTGGTGAGGTTTCAGGAGAATGGGTCGGGAGAGGGTGGGGAGATGGGGAGGATTCCGTGGGCAGGCTGGTTGAAGGAGCTCCCCCGCACAGTTCCAGACCCCCGGGGCCGGTGTAGGGGCTACAGATTCTCCAGCTTGGCTGAACCTCTGCTATGCATGGCCTCTCTGGGCGCCTATGGGCGCCTAGCAAACAAACCATGACCCGTGAATGCCCCCTCCTCCCTTTTACGTGCGATAACAGATGCGTCTTCGCGAGGACTTGCAGATTCAGAAGGAAGCTGATGTTCAAGATGTGTCAGTTTGTCCAATCTCCCTGCCTCTGCAACTGCAGTTTCTCATTTGCGTGCTGGAGACTGCGGCAGAGGTGGGAGGTGAGGGAGAGTGCTGGGGAGGAAGGAATAATGGGGGGAAAGAGAAGATTACGTCAGCAAATGAAAGGGCCAAATTCTTCATGTGTTTCTGGGGAAATAGAACTTTGCTGGGCTTATGCTTGACAGTAAATCAAGGCGGCTGCTTTGGGAGCTGTTGGCTCTGTGTTTGCTCCGGGGGCTGGGACGTAGGTGGGATACCAGGCCAGGCAGAGCACTTCCTGGCTATAGACGTGAAAATGGTCCCAGGTATGGGGTCTAAGAGAGAACAGAAGCTGCTAATGAAGGTCAGGTGGGGGATAGTGGAGGGCTAGGGGCAAGGACATCTGCTAACCCAAGGTCGTTCCCTGCTTGTTACCTCTCACACCACATCCAAACCCAAGTTCAAGTTCTTTGCTGTGAGCAGCAAATGTTTTAGACTTCCTGTTGCCAGGTGACGTGGGAAGAGGTTGGAGAGATCCTAGGGGATGGAATGAAAAGGGGAGCAGTTGTTCAGAGTGTGAATGGGGCCAGGGGAAAGTTCGAAAGCAAAGCTGGACTTCTGCAGGGCTAATGAGTTTGGAAAATGTTTTCGCAGAGCTGTTTCAGCTCAGAAGGCTCTCCTGGGACTAGGCGGCATCATGCTTAGCTTTGCAATTTGAGGAAATATTTTGTAACGTAGAACCGATGGAGCTCTCAGCTCCCTCCTACCTGGAGAACCTCCTCTTGCTTGATCCAAACCCTGACCGGTCTATCCCTCAGAGGGTGCCCCCAAAACCCCATCTCCAGGATGTTTGGTATCTATGTCAGAGCCTGGTTATTGGTGTTTCAGTTCGACTTTCTTAACCGAGTTGGAAATGCTCTCTGAGGAGCCTGCCTCCCTAACCTGTTGAGCAGACTCAACAGAACTCATTCATTACATATGTGCCTGTGTCCACAAGCTGAGGTGCACCTTCTGTGTGTGTGTGTGGGTGTGGGTGTGGGGGAAGGGGTTACCTGTCTACCACCTGGGGAGCTTGGGACACCTTGGCTGATCATAGGATGTCTCTTGGGACCCCTGAAATCTCTGGCAGAATTGGTGAAGGGATTGACTTTGGAAATGCAAGCAGGTCAGGCCCACAGAATGATAGAAATGAGATATTCAAAGAAGGACATTGGTTGGTGGGAGTATGCATTGGTACCAGGTTTCTGGAGGGTCATTGGCACGATGCTTTAGAAGCCTTCGTTTTGTCTGCCCTTCAGCCCAGCCTTTCCACATCTTCCAAGACTGTGTCTAAGGAGGCAATCATAGAAACGTGTAAAAGTTTAGTTCCTCAATCGCTCGGGGCCTCAGTTCCTTGATCTGTACAATGGGGATGCTCGGTTCTCCGTCTCCCTCTGCATATGGCTGCCATAAGGACAATGTGTGTGGTGCCCAGGCAGCTGTTGGTTGTCACCAAGACTGAGGACGGCGAGGCTGAGCGCCTTGCTCCAGGGCACAGAGCAAGGCGGCCACCGGGCTGGGAGAGGCAGTCAGTCCACAGCACCCAGGAAGTGGAGGGTGGGGGTGAGGAGAGGCCAGGATGTCCGTCTGCATGCCTTCCCCCAGCTTCTCCAACTGCTCCGTGAAGACAGTGGTCTGCCCCTCTGTCTGCTGAGGTGGGAAGGCGAGGCCTTCAGCTGTGGGGTCTCTCGGGTGACCTTGGACCCTTCCAGAAGCAGTAAGTCATGGCAGGAGCCCCTGCCCATTCCCACAGTACCCCTCAGCTCAATTCATCTGGGCACACACAGCACCAAGAGGCCTTGGAAAACACCCGCACACATACTCCCTCCCTATACTCCCCCCCCACACTCCCATGTGTTCACACACACTCACACACTTACACACGCTCACACACTCACACCTGCACACGCACACTAACATGTACTCATACACACCCCATACTCGCACACACGCTCATTTCCCTTCTTCCTGGTCTCCATGGAACCCAATTCTAACAGTGCCATCAGCTGAGGTGAGTGGTTCCATTCTGGGGTCTGCCTCCGTAAATGAGCCTGACAGGCGAGGGAACGTGGCTGAGAAACCCTAAGAGGCTGATCAAGAGTGAAAAGCTTTTTATTTGCTGGTTTGTTCTGAAATGCTGGCAGCAGGTTGGCAGGGGCGGTAATCAGGGTTACGTGAGAGAAGAGGTTCAGCAGAGCCTCCATCCGCGGGCAGAGATGCAGAGCCCAGGCTGGGCTAGAGCAGGAGGCCCTGCGGACCACGCAGTGGCTCTGGCTGGGGGAGCCCTGCTCACATGAAGACCCCTCGTGGCGGGGGTGGGGAAGCTTTCCCCTTGTGGCTGTGGGGGGGAGACCCTCTCCTCGTGGCAGGGATGAGGAGACCCTGGCCTGGAGGTTGCCACCAATAGAGCTGCTTTTGTGACCCTTAGGGGCCTACCAGGCTTTGAGGCTCTGTGACTATGGCCAAAGCCATCTCGCCTGACTGGCCTCATTTTCCTCTTCTGTAAAATAGGAAAATAAAATCCCTACTTCATTTGGTGTCGTGATGGTTTGATGAAAGAGTGAAGGTCAAGGCTCCTGCAGTGCCTTGGGATGGGTGAATTCACTACAAATAAGTCCTGTGTGAGGACACTTTGCCCTGAGCCAAGAACCCCCATCAAGAACCCTGAACCTGGGTAATCACTTTGAGTTCTCACAACAGCCCAGGACGATGAATACGACTTTCATCATCTGTGTTTCATACACGAGGAAACTGAGGCACAGGAAGCTTACCCAGAGAGCCTGTGCTCACGAGCACTGTTCTGAGTCACTGTGCTTCTGTCTCCCTGTAAGTGGAGAGGGATGAAAAAGACTTTTTTTTAGGAAGGCAGGAGATGGAGAATCAGCTGGAATTGGGTCTTTGGCTCCTGGCGCGGTTCACCTGTCTTTCTCATATCCCATCTTCATGAGATGGCACAGTCTCCCACTTTCTGGAAACTCAGTGGGGGCCTGAATCCTGCCTCCTCTGCCAGTGAGCTCAGCTTGCAGAAGGAAGGGTGGGCAGCCAACCATATTTTACACCATGAGATGGTGGGTTGATCTCAGCCGTGCTTAAAAATTTATGCTGTTCCCACCCACACCTTTCCATGCATGGCACATCCTTCAGTAGACACTCCACTGTGGTTCATATATCCCGCTCTCATGCTGCAGACTGGGGAAAACAAATCTGTTCTAGAACTTCCTGAGACCAGGAAGGAAGCTGCCCCAGCAGAACGCTGCGGTGGGTCCAGATGCAAGCAATAGAGCATTCGAGTCCCTGCAGATGACTCAGTCACCAGAAATGAAGTTCCTGCCTGGGACCAACTGTGTATTTGATTTGGAGAGCTCCTGGCCCCTGAAGGTACTAGTCATCTGTCACCCACCTTTTTCCTTCACAATTACCAAAGAACAGGAGTGACGTTATGACGCCTTTCTTTGCTCAAATGACTTTTGTGGCCAAGTGGGGTCCCCAAATGGTTAGGTATTATATTGTAAATATAATTTAGAAAACTGATGAACAGGACTGACTCTCTTCTTGATGTTGAAGTGTTCAATTGAATCCTGATTTGAAAGGAGAGGACCACGTGCACCAGGCTAGATCTTATATTACACCAGTGATTCACCCTATTAGTTGCTTTTATACAGCAAGGGACAAGTAACACTGATGCTTTTTGGCCAGTTGCATCCCTGAACCAAAGGAAAACCTGCTTTTCTTGGGTGTTTGATCACCTTCATGAGAATCTTTTGCTTTTCTCCTCTTGGAAACTTCTGATTTTCCTGACATTCAGAAAGTCACTCTTCTCTGGACATCTCCAGTCCCACGAACCCTTTCATCTTCCCTGTCCCCCACAAGCCATCTGTCCATCTTGCCTTCTTTATACTTTTTGAAGGGTGGGTTCCAGATGGAGAAAGTGGTTCATCATACTCCTGGTTCTTAGCTGCAATGCTCACTGGACAACCAGTTTTCCCACATTCTGGACAATTTTCAAATCTCAATCGAATTTAGAGATGAAAAATAGCACCTTGCAGTTCTCTTGTAAAGACTGGAGATAATGCCCACTTGGCACCTAATAATGGTACTATCAATATTATTTTTTTTCCAGGCAAACCAGAAGTTCATAACAGCATTCCCCCCACCCCTTTTCAGCTTGATTGAGGTGTAAGTAGCATATAGCACTGTACACATTTAAAGTGTACAGCATAATGACTTGAATGACTTGACTTACATAAAATGTGAAATAATGACCATGATAAATTTAGTTAACATATATCATCTTATATAAACACTCATAATAGTATGTATATGTGTATATTAATGGGGCTTCCCTGGTAGCTCAGACGGTAAAGCGTCTGCCTACAATGCAGGAGACCTGGGTTTGATCCCTGGGTCGAGAAGATCCCCTGGAGAAGGAAATGGCAACCCACTCCAGTATTCATGCCTGGAAAATCCCATGGACTGAGGAGCCTGGTGGGCTACAGTCCATGGGGTCGCAAAGAGTCAGATATTAATGGACTTGAAAGTCCTATACAGGATTGCATGACAGATCAATTTCTCTTGAAAGAGCAAAAGGCTTTTAAAGAAAGGTTTCTGTTATGAGATAGTTACAGATTCACATGCAGTGATAGGAAATAATACAGAGAGACCCCATGGACTCCTCACCCAGTTTCCTCCAAGTGTCGGTGAAAGTCAAAGTCACTCAGTCATGTCTGACTCTGTGACTCCGTGGACTGTACAGTCCATGGAATTCTCCAGGTCAGAATACTGGAGTGGGTAGCATTTCCCTTCTCCAGGGGGTCTTACTAACCCAGGGACCAAACCTAGGTCTCCCATATTGCAGGCAGATTTTTTACCAGCTGAGTCACCAGGGAAACACGTATAGCTGTAGTATAATATCACAACTAGGAAATTAAAACTGATACAATCCATTGAAAATTAATACAAATACAATTCATTGACCTTATTCAGATGTCACTAGTATTACATGCACTCATTTGTGTTGCTTGTGTTTAATTTGATTAGCATTTTATATTATAAACAATGTCAAGATCTTATTGGTAAAGGAGGTGCTCTTCCTTTTTCTAAAAAATGGATTGTGACGGTTTATTGGTGTGTTTCTCCAAATAGCCAACAGATTCTTTTGGGGAAAGCCTGTGTTCCTCTGCATCTTTATGTTCCCATAGCTCAGTGAGGGCTTGCCTCAAATAGACAACAATTTAACAAACACTTACTGAGCACCCATCACTTTGCAGACAAAGGTCCATGTAGTCAAAGCTGTGGTTTTTTCCAGTAGTCATGTATGGATATGAGAGTTGGACCATAGAGAAGGCTGAGTGCCAAAGAACTGATGCTTTTGAACTATTGTGCTGGAGAAGACTCTTGCAAGTCCCTTGGACACCAAGGAGATCAAACCAGTCAATTCTAAAGAAAATCAACCTTGAATATTCACTGGAATGTGAAGAGCCGACTCATTGGAAAGGCCCTCATAATGGGAAAGACTGAGGGCAGGAGGAGAAGGGGGTGACAGGATGAGATGGTTGGCTGGCATCACCAACTCAATGGGCATGAGTTTGAGCAAACTCTGGGAGACAGTGACGGACAGAGAAGCCTGGTGTGCTGCAGTCCATGGGGTCACAGAGAGTCAGGCACTACTGAGCAAGAGACCTGAACGGAACTGATTGAGCCCCTAGGTATGAAGCTGTGTTCCGAGTGCCTATCCCACAAGACACATTCTATTACTATTATTTCCACTTTACAGATGGGGAAACAGAGCCCTAAGATGCTCAGTGAACACTTACTGAGCGAGTGAGACTCTGTGAGGGATCTGGCAGCATTAATCATTGAGGATGGCCCTTTTTCTTATGGTGAATCCCAAGCTCCATAGTGTCAGAAAAGAAATGCTGCTCATTAATTCCTTAAACACCTCTCCCTCTTCTGGAAGCATCATGTACGAGTTAAGGGCAGTTTCCAGAGTCAAGTTTTATGAGTCCAAAACTAGCTCTGCCACTTAGCTGTGTGGCTTTAGACTAGTTACTAAAACTCTTTGGGACCTCAGTCTTCTCATATGTTAAATGGGATAGTAGTACCTGCTGCAGAGGGTTGTTGAGAGGATTAAATAATAAGCATCAAGTGCTTAGAGTAAGACCTGGCAGTTTTCAGAGTAACGCATATCAGGGACGATACTATCTGTGCTTTTAACACCACCGTTGCTACTGGACTCCCGAAAGCCGACACACAGAGCAATATGGCACCCATTTGTGGATCATTCCCCCATTATAATTAAAGTTCCTACCTTCCTATGCTTGCAGACACTGCACTAGAAGACTCTGGGCTAGGACTGAAGGTTTACTTGGTGATAATAACATTTATCTTGGAAGGACTGTTCTGGAAAATGCTAGTGGCTCCTTCCTCCTTCCCCTTTTCATCTTCCTTTGTAATTCCTTCCATAAATAATTGTTATGCGCTTGTTAGCTCCTATATCAAGCAGATGGGGATATAACAATAAGCAGAAACTGGCTTGATGCCTGCCCAGATGAAGCTTACATTCCAGTGACGGGGGGAGCCATTGCCTAGATAATGACACAAGGGCAGTGACATCACAGATGCAGCAAGCGCTGTGGCAAAGGACAGGTGTGGGGACAGGTGAGAGACGCCCCGCCTTGTTCTCTGCTCACCAGAGGGGCGAGGTGCACAGTGTGGCCGTCAGAAGCAGCAGCCCCTGATTAGCCAGGCTGATCTTGACACTAAGCTGGGGAGAAGGTCCTGGTTTACAAAGTAACCATCATAGCTGACACTTGCTATGTGCCCAAGTGCTTTCCATGTATTAACTGAAGCCAACCATACATCAAATCTATCGTCCCATTTTATAGATGAAAATACTGAGGCTTAGATTCAGTAACTTGCGCACATGGAAGATGCTCAATAAGCAATGTACGCACAGCTGAATTTCTTTTATTTATTTTTGCCTGCCCTGGGTCTTTGCTGCTGCACACATGTTTTCTCTAGCTGCGGGGAGCAGGGGCTACTCTCTACTTGTGGTGCATGGGCTTCTCATTGTGGTGGCTTCTCTTGTCACAGAGCACAGGCTTTAGGTGTCTGGGCTTCAGTAGTTGTGACACACAGGTTTAGTTGCCCTGAGACATGTGGGATCTTCCTGGGCCAGAGATTGAACCAGTGTCCCCTGCATTGTAAGGCAGACTCTTAAGCACTGGACCACCAGGGAAAGCCCAATGCATGGCTGAATTTTAATTGGTTCCCACAAATGATGGACTTTTGTATGCATCTTATGTACTGAACATCCAGAGGGCAGGCAGTGATTATTAAAGGTCAATCATATCCCTCTTAAATCTTTCCTCTTCTAGGAGACCTAACCAACTAAAGAGAACTAACAGATTATAAATGAAGCCTGCTTTCATTTCCAGCATTATGCTGGGCCTTGCACCAGGAAATTTACACCATTACCTCATATAACGACATATACATGAGCTTTTCCAATTCCAACAGAAGTGTGGTAACTTCCTTCAGCAAAACAAAAAGAACAAACCAACCCAAATTCAACTAAAATAGCAGCCTTCGTTGCAAGTGGCAGATTTCCACCTCCCTTATCCTCTCTTTTTAAATGACTTTGTGTGGCATAATTTACATTCCATAAAATCTACCCATTTTAAGTGTACAGTTCAATGCTTTCTAGTAAAATTACCGAGCATCCATCACCACAATCAAGCTTTAGACATTTTTGCCACCTCAATAAGATCCCTAGTGCCCATTTATAGTTAATCTCTGAGCTCCAGGCAACCACTAACCTAATTTCTGTCCCTATAGATTTGCCTTTTTGGGACATTTCGTAAAGTGTGGACTCATACCTTCTGTGGTCTTTTATGTCTACTTTCTTTCTCTCGGTATAATGATTTTGTGGATTATCCGTGCTGTAGCAGGTGTCAGTTCTTGATTCCTTTTTATGGCTGAATAGCACTCCACTGTGTGGACAGACCGCGCTCTGTTGATCCATTCATCTGCTGGTGGGCCTCTGGGTCATTCCCAGTTCTGCGGTATTAGGAAGGAAGCTGTTGTGATCCTTTGTGCACAAGTCTTGGTGTGGATACCTGTTCGTTTCTCTCGGGTCAATATCTAGGCATGAACTTGGTGGGGTTGTATGGTAAGAGCACATTTAACTTTTGAAGAGACTGCCAAACTGCTTCCACGGGGGCTGGACCGCTTCACATCCCCATCAGCAGGGAGGAGGACTCTGATTTTCCCCATCTTCACCAATGCTCGTTCTCATCCACCCTTTTCCCACCTTCTCTTCTTAAAAGAATGACTGCACTTGAGCTTGATGGAAGGCTCGCCATGCACCAGGCACAGGGCAGGCTGCTTCTCCCCAGGCTTTGGCCCCGTGACCCTATGAGCAGGTGCCTTCGTCACAGCCCAGATTGAGGGGCCTGGGTGCGTTGACAGGTGAGGCGAGCTGCTCAGGCCGCGGGTGAAGTGATCTCCAGCAGGATGGGTGGACGTGGGGGTCGGGCCCAAAGCCAGCACAGTGAGAGATGCTGGGAGCAGCCGCTGGGGCCCGAGGCGGGAGGATGGGGCCTGTTCGCTGAGGCCTGCGGCCCAGAAGAGACTGGAAGGACAGGCCGGGAATTTTCCCTGTATCACATGCCTCCCGGGAATGACCAGTTCCAGAGGCCCAGCCCCTCCCCGGTTCCTGTCCCCTGGAACAAAGAGGCCCTCAAGTCCTCCTGCCTTAACCCTGGGAGCCTTCCCCCTTCCCCTGCCCCCGCCCCAGGCTTAGAGAGAAGCACAGTGTCCAAAATAAGGAACATCTTGTTCTGCACAGGATAGCCTCGCATGTGATGCCTCACTGCGGGACCCTCGGCTGTTAATTATGACAAGATTTCAAGGAAGAGAGTTTCCACCCAGCGGCCAGCAGGTAGGAGGCCGGCCCGGGCTCTATGGCTCTCGGTAAATGATCTCGTTGAGTCGGCGTCTCCCTGGATTGCAATTACAATCCTTCAGGCCCGACACAAAATCATTGGGCTGGTAAGAGGAGAGTACCTGGGTAATGTGTTTAACAAAAACTAACCTGGTTAAGCCCCGACTCTATTGAAAATGAGAAAGTGCGGATGGTCCCGATCGATGCGTCCGCAGCCCAATTTACTCCAGAGCTGGCTTTGGGTTTCAGTTAAGTGGGCCGGCCCGAAAACAGGGACGTTCGTTTTATTAAATTACCTCTTTGTCGTGGAGTTCAGATGATGGTGGTGTTTGTTGCGTCAGCCGCGAGGGTTGGTGGACAGAAGGGCCTTTGGTGCTGCGTGTGGACCCGTCAGCCCGCATGCAGACCCCTCTGCCCACGCGAGTGTCCTCACAACCCTCTCCGGAGTAAGAAGGATTAGTAAATATTTATCCCCACTCCTTGGAGAGTTGAAAGTATAGATGTGATCAAATACTCATTTACTCCCCACCCACCATCCCTGCCCATCCCCCTTGGCCTTTGGCAGATAAATGATGTTATTTGAAGGTATTCTTGATATTTCTGATGGAGACTGTTTCTTAAGTGCTTTTAGAGCAGGCCTATACTTTGTAATACTTGTCATATTCTGGCTAGTAAACTCCTGGCCTTTAAAAGCCGGAACCTTACTCTGTTTCCTGAATCTGAGGGAATAGGTTATTAACTGTGAATTTCAAATGAAGCAGATTTACAGTATATATCACAGAAATAAGTTTATGAGAGACAGCGAATACCCAGGAATCCATGGAACAGAAGCAAACCGCGAACCTGGTTTTTCTTTTCTTTCTCAGGTTTTTGTGGCTGATTTGACCAAGTCCGGGTCTCTTTTTCCAAGTTCCTAATAGAAATATCTTTCTGGTTCTGTTCAGCTCGCATCCCCATTCAGAGCCCCACTGTGAGGTTCCTGGAGATCTTGACTGTGGAAAATACCCCTTTCTGGAGGTTAATTCTTTGAGATAAGGGTGGGGAGTGGGTTTGGCTGGGTTGGGGAAATGGGAGAGAGGTTGAGGGAAGCACAAGTGGGCTGGATCAGCTAGGTTGGGGGCCAGTTCTGTGTGTCTATGCTTGGCCAGGCTATAATACCCAGTTATTTAATCACACACGGATCTAGGTGTTTTTGGTGAATCCCTCCAGAAGGAATTCTGTAGATGTAGAATTGGTTGCCTTTCAAGTGAAGGATGTTATCCTGGATAGGGTAATGTCATCCAATCAACTGAAGGTCTTAGGAGCAAAACCAGAGATGATTTCCCAGAGAAGAAATTCTGCTGCAAGGCGGTTGTATCAACTCACGCCTGACTTTTCCGTCGCTGGAAGATTCCAACCTGCTGCCTTATAAGATTTTGGACATGCTGGTCTTCACAACTGTGTGAGCCAATACCTTAAGATAAATCCATCCGTCCATCCATTCACTCACCCTCTACCTATCCATCCAGCCATCCACCTAACTATTCATCCATCCATCCATCCACCCATCCACTCATCCATCAACCTACCTATCCATCTATCCATCCATCCATCCTATTGGTTCTGTTTCTCTGGAGAACCTCAACTGATACAGCTGGTTTCTGGCAGTAATTTTTGGACCTTTTCTCTTCATCATTTCTGAACATTCTTCTTCACTTGCTGCATCTTGAATGGGCAGGAGAGGCCTATGCAAGTGCTTTGAGCAAATCAGGGCATGTGGGAGTGCCCGGGGGCAGTAGCTAGTTTCCGTTCCCACTTTCCCTTTTTTCCTCTCTCCTTTGAGTCACCCTTTAAAAGAAGATAATAACAAATACAACAAGCTAGTGAATATGACAAAAAAGAAGGAGACTCCTAGATACAGAGAGCAAGCTAGTGGTTACCAGGGGGTGAGGGGTTGGGAGTAAGAGGCACAAACTGTTAGGTACAAAGTTAGCTGCAAGGATGTGCTGTGCAACATGGGGAATACGGCAAATATTTTACAAGAACTATCAGTTTTTCATAACTATAAACTGTACATTTGACTATAAACTCTACATCTAAAACCTGCAAATCCCTATATTATATACCGGTCACTTGTATGATATTGTAGATCAACTTTACTTACATTTTCTAAAAAGAAGATGACCAACCAGTTTTTATCTATCATTCTTCCATCCCCTCATCCACCCACCTGTCCTTCTGTCTCTCTCTGTCTATTCAGTGTAGAAACAAATTGGGAATAATATACATTCATAGGACCTTAGCTTTGAAGGGCATTTTGTGATGTCTTCATTTTACCAGTGAAAAAGCCAGGAAGCTCAGGGAGGAAGTGACTCACCAAGAGTAAGACAGCACGTTGGGTCAGTGTGGGGATGGCACCCACAGGTGTCTCGGCTCCCACTGCCTCTTCTGTGGCCCCGATTACACTTACTCAGGGCAGAGCTGGTGAGCCTGGGGGCGGGGTGGGGGAGTCTATCTGGTGTGTGCTCTGCCCCCTTTTTGCCCTCCTCCCTCCTCCTGTTTCAGCCCGTGTGATGCTCTCTGGTGTAGGTGAGTTGGCTGTTAGTGACAGCTCTCTAGTGGGTTGCTTCTAGGGCGTCATGGTTAGAAGAGCCACCTGCCGTTGAATGTTTACCATGTGCCAGGCACTGCACTTGGAACCCTAGGAAGATCGTGAGCAGGAGGTCAGCCCAAGATCCCAGCTGCTAAGTGGCGCCTTTGGGAGGCCTCACCCTGGGTCTTCTCCTGGAGTGGAAACCGCCTGTGCTCCTGGGAGTCAGAGGGTCTGCACCCTCTGGCCAGATGTGGCTTGGGCACTCTCAGATTCCTTTTCCTTACCTGTCACGAGCAGCACCCGCTCTGCCTCCTTCTTGGAGCTCTGAGCACGGTAAAGTGCCATGCGTGGAAGATGCTGCCACCCCATGACTTGACTCTTCTCCCAGGCACAGCAGTACCAACCAGCTACTGTCCTGCTTCCACCTCTCTCTTCATCTCCACAGGGTGAAATGTGCCCCAAGAGAACCACCCTGGGACCACAGCTGGGCTGAGGACTGTGGGCGCTTGTGGGGGTTTTGATGTGTGGTCTTTGATGTGGAGGCTGGAGGATCAGGCGAGGCTCCTGCTCTGCTGGGCCAGGATGGTGCCTGAGACAGTCACGTCTTTGTGAACCCTGCCCAGGGGGCATCCACCCACAGAAACCTGTTGACTCAGAGCCGCCTCTTGTGGGGAGAAGCAGCCTCGAGGGGAAGGGGAACAATGAGCTTGTCTTGTGAAGAGCAGAGTCAGGTGGGGGACAGTGCTATGTGATTTGGGAAGCAAACTCAGGAGCCTTGTCAATGCTTGGGAACTGAACTGGCTTCAACGCTGGCAGGGATGCAAGGCTCTGGAATGTGAGGGAAGGGCATTGTCTCCGGAGGCTGTGTGATCGAGTCACCACCTACTTCTTTCATCCTGTGCCACCTTGTTCTTTGCTCCCTGCTCTCTGGCCCACAATGGCTGTGCTTCATCTGGCCTCAGGGCCTTTGCACATGCAGATCTCTGCCCTGAGATTTGAAATTTTCAAATACGCAGAAAACTACAGAACATGATTAAGCAAATAAACTGTATACCCATTTCTGAATTGATGTTAATATTTTGACACTTTTGCTTCAGAACTCTCTTTTTTAAATTGTGGTAAAATCACAAATCATTACTTTTGTCTTCTTAACCATTTTGAACTGTACAGTTCAGTAGTGTATTTCCATTACTGAACGATCAATCGCTAGAACTTTTTCATCTTATAAAATTGAAACACTGTAGCCACTAAACACTAAAGAAGGATTTACCTGGCAGTCCAGGGGTTAAGACTCTGTGCTCCCATTGATGGGGGCACAGGTTCAGTCCCTGGTTAGGGAAGGTTCTTCATGCTGCATGGTGTACTCAAAAAGAAAAAACCAGTGAAGACTATGGGATAGTTCACCAGCTTGTGTATCATCCCTGCACGGAGGGCCAAGTCCATCTTCTCTAGATCATTCTAATTTTAGTCTGTGCTGTAGCTGGCACAAAGCACTCGCTCTGTTTTGATTTTTGTTTTTACACTTGTGTGTGTGTGTGTGTGGGGGGTGGCCCTGCTGCATGACTTTTGGGATCTTAGTTCTCTGACTAAGGATTGAACCTGGGCCCACGGCAGTGAAAGCACTGAGTCCTAACCACTGGACTGCCAAGCAATCCCAGAACACTCGTTCTGTTTATATGTACTCATTTCAGTTGCCCTGAGTCTTTGTTGCCGCGCACAAAGGTTTCCTCTGGTTGCGGGGAGGGGGGCCACTCTCTGGTTGTGGTGTAGGCTTCCCACTGCAGTGGCTTCTCTCGCCCTGGATCACAGGCACCAGGCATGCAGGCTTCAGTGCTTGCAGCTCAAGGGCTCAGCTGCTCCACGGCATGTGAGATCTTCCCAGACCAGGGATCGAACCCATGTCCCCTGAACTGGCAGACAGATTCTTAACCACTAGACCACTAGGGAAGTTTCGAATCATTCGTATTCAAAGTTCAAAAGCTATGAAAACTTACTCCCTCTCCTCCTTTCCCTGTCCTCTAAGCACCTCGTTCCTCTCAGAGGCCTCTGGTGTTGTCAGTTTCCAGAATATGCTTTCTGAGATATTCAGGGCATGTGTACATCGGTTTATTACACAAGCATTGGTATGTGTAGGGCTTCCCAGGTGGTACAGTGGTAAAAATATCTGACTGCCAATGGAGGAAACACAGAAGACGTGGGTTCGATCCCTGGGTCAGGAAGATACCCTGGAGGAGGAAGTAGCAACCCGCTCCAGTATTCTTGCCTGGACAATCCCTGGACAGAGAAGCCTGCCAGGCTACAGACCATAGGGTCACCACGAGTTGGACATGACTGAGCGGCTGAGCACACATATGTGTATATGATAGCACTGATGTTTACTGTTCTGTCCGTTGCCTGTTTTAAATAAAGCTTTTATTTTAGATTAGTTTTAGTTTTATAGAAAGCTTGCAAGGATAGTGCAAAACGTTCCTGTATACCTTCCATCCAGTTTCCCTCAGTGTTAACAGCTTGCATTAGTATGGTCCATGTCTCATTAGCGAGGAAGCAGCCCGGATTGACGTGTGTCAGCTAAGCTCCTTGGCTGACTCTGAGCTCACTAGCCCCCCAGGTCCGTTTCCCGTTCGCACCGGCCGCTCATGGAGTCCCACTGTGTGCAGTTCTCTTGTCTCTTGGGCCTCCTCTAGTCGAGGACAGTCTCTCAGACCCCTTGTCTCCGATGACCTTGACCGTCTTGAGGAGTATTCATTGGTTAGGCGTTTTCTAGAATGTCCCTCATTTAGGCATTCTCTGATTTCCCCCCCATGCCCACACTGGGGTTATGGGAGGAAGGCCACAGAGATGAAGTTACTTTCTTGTCACTGCACCCTGGGGGGGGGTCACATGTTATCAGCATGACTTCTCACCATGACATTCCCTTGACCCTTAGGTTAAGGCCATGTTTCCAAATTTATCCACTGTAAAGTTGCTCCCTCTGACCCCTTTCGATATTCTATTCTTTGGAAGGAAATTGTGTCGTGTAGCTCACTCTTAAGGATAGGGGAATTCAGCTCCACCTCTTTGGAGTGAGCACCTAAATTCTTTGGTATTTTTGTACGTGGGAGACGCATCTCTTCTCCCCGTTTATTAATTTTCAGTCCAATCAGTATGGACACATGGATATTAATTTCATATATGAGTTATAATCAAAAATTTATAGGGACTTTTATTCTTATAGGATCAGAAGAAGATGAGGTTCAGGGAAGGAAGCTTTTTCTTTTAAATGAAGGCGAAATTCACATAATATAAATCTAATCATTTAAGACTCAACAGTTTGGTGGCATTTAGTTCATTTACAATGTTATGCAAGCATCACTTCTGCCTAGTTCCACAGCATTTTCATCATCCCCCCCAAGGAAATCTCATGCCTATTAGACAGGCACTCTTCATTCCCCTGCCTGCTATGCCCTGGCAGCCACCAGTCTGTTTTCTGTCTCGATGGGTTGCCTATTCTGGACTTTTCACATAAATGGAAGCTTATCAAATGCGGCCTTTTGTGTCTTTCCGCTTAGTATAATGCGTTTGTGGCCCCCATGCTGCAGCATGCTTCATTGCCTTTTACAACAGGATAATATGCCTCTGTTTGTATGCACCTCAATTTGCTTACCCATTCATTCTTTGCTGGACATCAGGTTGTTTTCCATACGTCCTTTGGCTCTTGTGAATAACATTGCTATAAACATGCATATGCGTGTATTTGCTTGCAGTTCTTTTGGATGGAATCGATGGGTCCTTTTGAGGAACTGCCGAACTGTTTTCCAAAATGGCCGTGCCATTTTATTAATACATTCCCACCAGCATTGCATGAGGTTTCCAATTTCTCCACATCCTTGCCTTCACTTGTCATTTTTATTAAAAAAGTACAGAGCCATCCTAGTGGGTGTGAAGTGGTATCTCAGTGTGGTTTTGGGTTGCAATTCCCGAATGATTTGTGATGTTGAGCATCTTGTCGTGTGCTTATTGGCCATTTGTATATCTTCTTCATCTTTTTTTCCTCCAGGGAAATGTGAGAAGGTTAAAACAGACCTTTATTTATTCACTTATTTCAGCTTCATTGAGGTATAACTGACATAATTGTGAGGTATTAGAAGTGCACATCATAGTGATTTGATACATGTATAAATCATGAAGGAATTTCTTCCCATCTAGGTAATTAATCCATCTTATTAATCCATCCACCGTATTTATTTATTTTTGGTGAAAATGGTTACTATCTACTGTCTGAGCAAAGTTCAGTTATACAGTACAGTGTTATAAACTAGAATCACAGTGTTTACACCAGATCTTCAGAACTTATTCATTCATTAGCACTGTCTAATTTTCAGACTCCACTCAAGTTTGCCCAGTTGTCCCAACAATATCTTTCATAGTAAAGTATAGCTCAGACAGTAAAGCGTCTGCCTACAATGCGGGAGACACGGGTTTTATCCCTGGATCGGAAAGATCCCCTGGAGAAGGCAATGGCAACCCACTCCAGTGTTCTTGCCTGGAAAATCCCATGGACTGAGGAGCCTGGTAGGCTACAATCCATGGGGTTGCAAAGAGTCAGACATGACTGAGTGACTGAGCAGGCACGCATTTTTAGAGTTCTTTTAAGTTCACGGCAAAACTGAGTGGCAAGTAGAGATTTCCTATATGCCTCCTGTTCCCACATACAGCCTTTCCGACTGTTAACTTCTTGCACCACAGTGGTGCTTTTGTTACAGCTGATGAATCTATACCAACATTATCATTACCCAAAGTCCATAGTTTACATTGAGATTCATTATTGGTGTTGTGCAGTCCACAGCTTCAACAAACGTAGAATGACACATACCCACTACTGTAGTATCATATAGACAGAATATCACTATCCTAAATATTTTCTGTGTTAAACCTATTTATCCCTCTCTCCCTGCTAAGGCTTGGAAACCACTGATCCTTTTACTCTCTAGAAAGTTTTGCTTTTTCCATAATCTCATATACTTGGTATCATACAGGATGAAGCCTTCTCAGATAGGCTTCTTTCCGTTAGTAATACTAACGTAAGTTTTCTCTATGTCTTTTCATGGGTTGATCATTTTTGTTAGTGCTGAGTAGTAGTCCATTGCCTGGCTGTACCACAGTTTATTGAACCTTTCTCTTAGCAAAGAACATCTCGGCTGCTTCCAAGTGTGCACAATTGTGCATAAAGCTGCTATAAACATATCTGTTCAGGTTTTTGTGTGAATATAAGTTTTCAGTTCATTTGAGTAAATAGAAAGGAGTGTGATAGCTGAACGGTATGGCAAGAGTATGTTTAGTTTTGTCAGAAATTGCCAAACTGTCTTCCTAAGTGGCTGCACCATATTGTATTCCTACCAGAAATGAATGGGGGTTGCTGTAGCTCCACATTCTTGCCAGTGTTTGGTGGTGGTAGCATTTTAGGTTTTGGCCATTTGAATAGATGTGTAGTGGTACTTTGTTGTTTCAATTTGCATTTCTCTGTTGGCTTATGATGTTGAGCAGTTTTTCATGTGCTTATCTGCCATAAATAAATCTTCCTTGGTAAGGTAATTTCTTTAGGTCTTTTGTCCATTTTTAAATTGTTTTTTAAAATTGTTTTCTTATTTTTGGGTTTCAGGAATTCTTTGTATATTTTGACTAACAGTACTTTATCAGATGTGTCTTTTGCAAATACTTTCTCCCAATATGTGGCTAGTCTTATTCTTTTGATAGTCTTTTCCAGAGCAGAAGTTTTTAATTTTAATGAGTTTCAGTTTGTCAATTATTTCTTTCATGGATCATGCCATGCCAAGGTCAATTATATTTTCTTCTATGTTATCTTCTAGGAATTTTATGGTTTTGTGTTTTACATTTAAGTCTATGATGCATTTCGAGTTCATTTTTTATAAAGAGTGTAATGTTTATGTCTAGATTAATTTTTTTGCAGGTGGATGTTCAGTTGTTCCAGCATTGTTTGTTGAAAAGACTGCTCCATCAAATTGCTTTTGCTCCTTTGTCAACTTGACTATGTTTGCATGCAAATTAAAAGACGCTTACTCCTTGGAAGGAAAGTTATGACCAACCTTGATAATATATTAAAAAGCAGAGACATTACTTTGCCAACAAAGGTCCGTCTAGTCAAGGCTATGGTTTTTCCCGTGGTCATGTATGGATGTGAGAGCTGGACTGTGAAGAAAGCTGATCGCCGAAGAATTGATGCTTTTGAACTGTGGTGTTGGAGAAGACTCTTGAGGGTCCCTTGTACCACAAGGAGATCCAACCAGTCCATTCTAAGGGAGATTGGTCCTGGGTGTTCATTGGAAGGACTGATGCTAAAGCTGAAACTGCAATACTTTGGCCACCTCATGCGACGAGTTGACTCACTGGAAAAGCCTCTGATGCTGGGAAAGGTTGGGGGCGGGAGGAGAAGGGGACGACCGAGAATGAGATGGCTGGATGGCATCACCGACTCTGTGGACATGAGTTTGAGTGTACTCCAGGAGTTGGTGATGGACAGGGAGGCCTGGCATGCTGTGATTCATGGGGTCGCGGAGAGTCGGACACGGCTGAGCGACTGAACTGAACTGAACTGAAGTCGCTTTAGTCATGTCTGAGTCTTTGTAGTCCTATGGACTATAGCCCACCAGGCTCCTATATCCACGTAATTTTCCAGGCAAGAGTATTGGAGTGGGTTGCCGTTTCCTTCTCCAGTGGATCTTCCCAACCCAGGGATCGAACCCATGTCTTCTGCATTGGCAGGTGGATTCTGTACCACTAGTGCCACCTGGGAAGCCCCCATGACTATGCTTATGTGGCTATTTTGAGTCTTTCACATTTTCACATAAACTTTAGGATCACTTTGTCAATATCTTCAAAATAGCTTGCTAGAATTTTGGGATTACATTGACTCTATAGATCAAGTTGGGAAAAATTGGTATCTTGACAATATTGAGTCTTACTACCTATGAACAAATAATATCTCTCTTTTTAGTTCTTTGCCTTTCATCAGAGTTTTGTAGTTTTCCTTACATAGATACTGTTTATATTTTGGTATATTTAACCTATTTCATTTGGGGGAATGGTGCTAATGTCAATGGTGTATTGCTTGTATTTGTTTATTTTTCTATTTTCTTGGCAGTGCTGTGCAGCATGTGAATCCTAGTTCCTCAATCAGAGATCGAACCTGTGAGACCTGTAGTGAAAGTTTTGAGTCTTAACCACTGGATCGCCAGGTAAGTCTTGTATATTGCTTTTCGTTTCAAATCTCACTTATTCATTGCTGGTATACGAGAAAGTGATTGAGTTTAGTATATTAACCTTATATCCTGCATTTTAAATAATTGCTTATTAGTTCCAGGAGTTTTTTGTTTAAGACACATTTTTAGGGCAGTTTCACATTTACAATAAAATTAAAAGGAAGGTACAGAGATCTCCTATATACATCCTGCCCCCACACATGTATGGCTTCTCCCAATATCAACATCACACACTATAATGGCCCATTTTTTTAGCCAAAGATAAACCTAATTGACATAATAATTACCCATGGTTCAAAGTTTGCTTCAGGACTCACTCTTGGTGTTGTCTATTCTGAGGATTTGGACAAAGGTATAAAGGTATATATCCATCACTATCAGTTCCGTTCAGTTCAGTCGCTCAGTCGTGTCCGACTCTCCGCAACCCCATGAACCACAGCACGCCAGGCCTCCCTGTCCATCACCAACTCCCGGAGTTCACTCAGACTCATGGCCATCGAGTCGGTGATGCTATCCAGCCATCTCATTCTCTGTCGTCCCCGTCTCCTCCCGCTATAGTAGCATACAAAATATTTTCACTGCCTTGGAATCCTCATGCTCTGCCTATTCATCTGCTTCCCATCACCTCCTGAAAAAAAACATTAATTTTTTTTATTGTCTCCATTCTTTTACCTTTTCCATGATGTCCTATAATTGGAATTGTACAGCATGTAGCCTTCTCAGATTGACTTCTTTCACTTCGTGATATGCATTTAAGGTGCTTCCATGTCTTTTCATGACTCAATGGTTCACTTCTTTTCAGTGCCAAATGATATTCCATTGTCTGGATGTACCACAGTCTCTTTATCCTACTGAAGGACATCTTTGCTTCCAGGTTTTGGCAATTATAAATAGAGCTGCATTTCCAGGCATAGGTATAGAAGAGATCTAAGAGAGGAGCCTTGGGGGCATTTAAGAATTGGGATAGAAGTCAGCAAAGTAGCCTGAATACATCAGTTGCTTCATCTGTAAAATGGGTATAATACTTCTCTCGTGGTATCATTAAGAGCTGAGTTGATACTTGTTAATGACTCTAATGGGTAAGTTAACACTGGCCTTTCCGTTCCCCCTGCCTCCAACATGAGAGTCGTTGCTCCCAGACTCTCCTATTGCTCTTACTTCCTTTTTGTATCTCTCCCACTTTTCCTCATCTCTGCCTCCAAACACACTTAAGGAAGGGGCCATGTGATCCTTCTCCCCTCCTTTCAGTGGGGACCGCCCCACTCGGTGAATTCCTCCCTGTCACCTACCACCCAGTTTAAGAAAAATAACTTTACCATTATTTTTAAAGTCCATTGTAAGCCACACTCTCAATCTTAACCCCTCACCTCACTCCTCAGAAGTAGTTTTAACAAGATGAATGAGTTCTGAAGAATGAATATTGTCTACTTTTCACATTTTTAAGCCTTATAAAAATGGAACCTTGTATTCTTCTGCAACTTGCTTTCAGTATTCTAGAAATGTCAACATACCATTTACATAATCAAATACTAAAATTAATTATCATTATTCTTTTCACCCAAATGCAAGCTCGAACTCCATTACCCTGCTTCAGTTCTATTGCTATCACGATATTTTAATTTTGCTTTGGCTTTTAAATCTTGCGTGGTGTTAGCGGTTTGGTGAGTCTGTATTGCTCAGAAATACTCACACATTCACCATCTTCCTTGCTTTCCGTTCCTTCTTGCTTTTCTAAGCTTCCATTTAGTATTAATCTCCCCCGACTGAAGAAATGCTTTATCATTTAAAAAAGTAAAGATCTGTTTATGGCAAACCTGTTTGGTTTTCGTTTGTTTAAAAAGGTCTTTATTTTGGTCTCATTTTTGAAGGTACTCTTTCTAGATGTAGAATTCTAGTTACGTTTTTTTTCAATACATTGAAGACATTGAAAGTGAAAGTTGCTCAGTTGTGTCTGACTCTTTGCGACCCCATGGACATGGAATTCTCCAGATCAGAATACTGGAGTGGGTAGCATTGCCTTCTCCAGGGGATCTTCCCAACCCAGGGATTACATCCAGGTCTCCTGCATTGCAGGCAGACTCTTTACCAGCTGAGTCACCAGGAAAGCCCAAGAATATTGGAGTGGGTAGCCTATCCCTTCTCCAGCAGATCTTCCCCGCCCAGGAAACGAACCAGGGTCTCCTGCATTGCAGGTAGCTTCTTTACCAGATAAGCTACCAGGGAATTGAAGACATTACTCCACTGAGTATTGGCTTCTCTTGTTGCTGTTGAGAAGTCAGCTGTCAGTCTAATTGTCATTGACTTGGAGGCCGTCTGTCTTATCTCTCTGGCTGCTTTTTGGAACTTCTCTTTTCTTTGGTGTTTTGCAATTTCATTATTATGTGTTCAGGTGTTAGAGTTGCCAAAACAAAAAAATAATAATACAGGATGCCCAGTTAAATTAAAATTTTAGATAAACAATTATATTTTTAGTATAATATGTTCCAAATATTGCATGGGACATGCTTTTACTAGAAAAAATTCATTCTTTATCTGAAATTCATACTTAACTAGGAATCTTGTAGTTTTATTTGCTCAACCTGGTAACATTATTGGGTGTTCATTTCCTTATTTACCCTGCTTAGTCTTTTTTAGATTCTTAAATCTATGGCTATTTACCTTCATTATTTATAGATATTTCTCAGAGATGATAGTTGATTCAACAGTCATCTCTTCAAATACTGTCTCTGCCGTATTCTCTCTCCTCCCTCCTTCTGTAACCATGATTAGATACATGTTGCAACTTTTCATACTATGCTCCGTGCATCTTAATCTCTCTGATATTTTCTGCTTCTATGATTTCTGTTTTATTCTTCTTCAGTTGGTTCTAATTCACTGTTAAAGTCATTTACTGAGTTTTAAATTTCAGTCTTCATGTTTTCATTTTTAAAAGTTCCTTCTTTAAATCCATGAAGTCATTTTTATAGATAGTCACTCATTACTTATATTTTCAAGTGCCCTTTTAAAACATCACTACATATGTTAAGATTATTTTAAATGGCATGTCTGATAATTCTAGTGTTTGAGGTCTTTGTGGGTCTGAGTCTACTACCTGTTGTTTCTGCTGACTCTTGTTCTGGATGCCTAGTTTCCTTGTGTGTTTTGTGATTGTGACCATGAGCTCGTATATCAGAATTTTATCTTTGGGTACTTTTTGAGACTGTGTTGGAGGTCGATTTCTACAAGGGATGTGCATTAACTTCTGCCAGGAGCCTGTGGTTATTACCAGCTTGAGACCACTTTAAACTAAACTCTTGGCTTCGTATTTTTGGACCACCCAAGTAGAGTGAATTTAGGCTGCAAAGCCTCTTATTAGCGTTGGCTTGTAGTTACAAATTCTGAGACAGACGTTTTCCCCCTGCTTCCACTCATTGCCAGTGTTCAGTATAAGCAGTTTGCCTGTAGTCCCCAGAGAGTAGAGGGCAGGGTGGTTTTGGACTAGTCCACCTTGACACCGATGTATAATTCTTTGGGCTTTATGCTGAGGGGTTTTTCCCTTACAGTTCTCACTTTGGGTGGGCTCTGAGTTTTGTCTCCCGTCTGTACCCCATGTAGCTTTGGAATAACATTAACCTCTCTGAGTTCCACTGTTCACTTAGTTTTTGGTTCTGATAGGCATCGACTTCTGGAGACTTAGTTGATGAAGTTATTTTTTTTTCCTAGCTGGCAAGTTTGGTTAGTTTTGGTTGGAGAGTCTAAAGAGTGTTTTAGTGCAGCATCCTGCTGGAAACACAAGACTCTCATTTCCCCTGTTAGCAACTTTTTAGTGAAAACCTGTGAAATTAGCTTCTGGGTGGTTTTCTCTTCTAATATGATATTGCTTTTGGACGTACAAGCAGCAGACACGGTCAGATGTAGTAATCACTTTACTGAATCTTTACTGTGGGCTAGCATGTTTATTCATTCATTCACTCATCATTTTTAAAACCTCTATTAAAGGACAGGCTTTTTGTCAGGTCCTGGGGATTCAGGTGGAGAGGGCAGACTCCACCCCTGCCTACTGTCATGAGGCTCACAGTTCAGTAACTTGAACTTACAGTACTGTGCTAAGCACTTTGTTTTTTATATTATTTATTTCTTTGGCTGTACATGGCCTTAGTTGTGGCATATGAACTCTTAGGTGCAGCATTCAAGGTCTTAGTCGAGGCTTCCATGATCTAGTTCCCTGACCGTGGAGAGAACGCGGGTGCCCCATATTGGGAATGTGGAGTCCTAGCCACTGGACCACTGGGGAAGTCCTTATATACATTATTTAATTGAATCCTCATCACAACCCTGTGGGTTGTAAACAATTATTTTATAGATTAGGAAAAGAAGGCACAGAAAAATTACATAAGTTACAGAAAAGTTGCCTAAATCTGTAATATGTAATTGCAAAATTACATAATTACATAAGTTGCAAATCCAGACAGCTAGTAAGAAGGGGATCAGGTCTATCTGGCTACAGAGCCTTTGTCTTTAGCATTATGCTCTTTGTTATGCCAAGAGAGGGCACTGTTGGGTATGCCAGGAAGAGAGGGCATTTTCTTTCTCACATGTGTGGAGGGATATGTAAGTAGAAGCCATTGCTAATTTTCTTAGGAAGAATATGTGTGATAGTTTAGGTTAACTCATGATCAGAGCTTAGATTTCTGAGATACAAGACTGAGCAGATGAAACCTCTTTTTCGGGACCTCCATAGTCATTTGTGAGTCAACTCGTCGCATGAGGTGGCCAAAGTATTGCAGTTTCAGCTTTAGCATCAGTCCTTCCAATGAACACCCAGGATCGATCTCCCTTAGAATGGATTGGTTGGATCTCCTTGCGGTACAAGGGACTCTCAAGAGTCTTCTCCAACACCACAGTTCAAAAGCATCAATTCTTCGGCGATCAGCTTTCTTAACAGTCCAACTCTCACATCCATACATGACCACGGGAAAGACCATAGCCTTGACTAGACGGACCTTTGTTGGCAAAGTAATGTCTCTGCTTTTTAATATATTATCAAGGTTGGTCATAACTTTCTTTTCAAGGAGTAAGCGTCTTTTAATTTCATGGCTGCAATCAGCATCTGCAGTGATTTTGGATGCTGGGAAAGGTTGGGGGCGGGAGGAGAAGGGGACGACCGAGAATGAGATGGCTGGATGGTATCACCGACTCTGTGGACATGAGTTTGAGTGAACTCAGGGAGTTGGTGATGGATAGGGAGGCCTGGCATGCTGTGATTCATGGGGTCGTGGAGAGTTGGACACGACTGAGCGACTGAACTGAACTGAACTGATAGTCATTTGTATCACACAATACTGTTGTTGGATGTGGAAAGCAACCAGGAAGGAGTGAGCAGCACCCAGAGAGGTATCTTGAGGTTGTGGTGCTGTCGTTGTCACTGACTTCTGGAACATGCACCCTGCATAGCAATAGTGTTGGAAGCCAAGTCTGTCCTTGATGTGAGGCTAGCTGGTTCCCTGGATGTGAATACCTGCACTTCCTTGTTCGTTAGACTGTCAAGCTTCCTGAGGGTCAAGCCTAGGTAACTCGCACCCCTGTACCTCCTACAGCATCCAGAGTAATACTACCTGAATGCACAAATAAAAGGAAATAAACTCCTCTGCCCTCAGTAATTCTGTTGAAAAGTTTTTAAAAGTAAGTAAAAAGCAAGGGAGAGGGAAAGCTACATCCAGCTAAATG
The DNA here is from genome assembly GCF_049115385.1 of Moschus berezovskii. Classification (NCBI taxonomy): domain Eukaryota; kingdom Metazoa; phylum Chordata; class Mammalia; order Artiodactyla; family Moschidae; genus Moschus; species Moschus berezovskii. The sequence continues at coordinate 8,479,761 of NC_142461.1, read as the reverse complement.
CAGAGTTCCAGAGAATAGGTAGAGGAGACAAGGAGGCCTTCTTCAGTGAACAGTGCTGAATAAAAGAAGAAAACAACAGAAGGGGAATACGAGAGACGTCTTCAGGAAAAACTGGAAACATCAAGGGAACATGTCGCCTAAAGATGGGCACAATAAAGGACAAAAATGGTAAAGACCTAGTAGAGGCTGAAGAGATCAAGATGAGATGGAAAGAATACATGGAAAAACTGTATAAAAAAGATCTTAATGAACGGGATTACTATGATGTAGTGCTTAGTCATCCAGAGCCAGACATTCTGGAGTGCAAAGTCAAGTGGGGCTTAAGAAGCTCTGCTGTTAATAAAGCTAGTGGATGCGATGAAATTCTAGCAGGACTATTCAAATATGGATGATGCCATCAAGGTGTTGTATTCATTATGTCAGCAAATTTGGAAGACCCAGCAGTGACCATAGGGCTAGAAAAAGTCAATCCTCATCCCAATTCCAAAGAAGGGTAGTACCAAGAAATGTGCTAGCCATCGGACAGTTGCACTCCTCTCCCATGCTAGTAAAGTCATGCTTAAAATCTTGCTTGCTAGGCTTCAGCATTATGCAAACCAAGAACTTCCAGATGTCTAAGCTGGGTTTAGAAATGGAAGAGGAACTAGAGATCAAATTGACAACATTCATTGGATTATAAAGAAAACAAGGGAGTTTCAGAAAAACATCTATCTTTGTTTCATCAGCTATGCTAAAGCCTTTGACTGTGTGGATCATGACAAACTGTGGAAAACTCTTAGAGAGACAGGAATACCAGACCATCTTACCTGTCTCCTGAGAAACCTGTATGTGGGTCAAAAAGCAACAGTTAGAATCCTGTATGGAACAACTGATTGGCTCAAAATCAAGAAAGGAGTATGACAGGGCTGTCTGCTGTCACCCTACTTGTTTATCCTTTACGCTGAGCACATCATGAGAAATGCCAGGCTGGATGAATTACAAGCTGGAATCAAGACTGGCAGGAGAAATATCAACAACCTCAGATATGCAAACGATACTACTTTAATGGCAGAAAGCAAAGAGAAACTAAAGAGCCTCTTGATGAGGGTGAAGTAGGAAAGAGTGAAAGAGTCGCTTAAGACTAAATATTAAAAAAATTGAGATCATGGCATCTGGCCATTTGCCATTACTACCTGGCAAATAGAAGGGGAAAATGTGGAAGGAGTGACAGATTTCCTCTTCTTGGGCTCCAGAATCACTGCAGATGGTGACTGCAGCCATGAAATCAGAAGATGATTGCTTCTTATCAAGAAAGTGATGACAAACCTAGACAGTGTGTTGAAAAGAAGAGACATTATTCTGCTGACAAGCATCTGTATAGTAAAGGCTATGGCAATGGCACCACTCCAGTACTCTTGCCTAGAAAATCCCATGGATGGAGGAGCCTGGTAGGCTGCAGTCTGTGGGGTCGCTAAGGGTCGGACACAACTGAGCGACTTCACTTTCACTTTTCACTTTCACACATTGGAGAAGGAAATGGCAACCCACTGCAGTGTTCCTGCCTGGAGAATCCCAGGGACGGGGAGCCTGGTGGGCTTCCGTCTATGGGGTCACACAGAGTTGGACACGACTGAAGTGACTTAGCAGCAGCAGCAGCATGGCCTTCCCGGTGGTCACGTACGGTTGTGAGAGCTAAACTGTAAAGAAGGCAGAGCACCAAAGAACTGATGCCTTTGAAATGTGGTGCTGGAGAAGACTCCTGAAAGTTCCTTGGACAGCAAGAAGATTAAGTCAGTCAATCTTAAGGGAGATCAACCCTGAATATTCACTGGAAGGACTGATGTTGAAGCTGAAGTACCAGTATTTTGGTCATCTGATGTGAACAGACGAGTCATTGGACAAGTCCTTGATGCTGGGAAAGATTGAGGGCATCAGACATGGCTGGATGGCATCACTGATGCAATGGACATGAACTTGGGCAAACTCCAGGAGATGGTGAGGGACAGGGAGACCTGGCATGCTCAAGTCCATTGGGTCGCAAAGAGTCGGATACGACTGGGAGACTGAACAACAACAACTTTTCTATATTGTATATAATGTAAAAATGTTTAAAATAGCATATAAATAGTATTTCTATGGGTTTTGAATGTTCATGGTAGAAATTTCATAAATATTAGAAATATAATGATGAAAAGACCTTCTCCTGCAGTCCCCCCAACCTCTCCCCACCCCCATCATCCCCTATTCCAGGAAAGCTGGTGCAAATGTTTTGGTGGATTGAATTACAGTCTTTTTGAGGCAGGCCTGGGTCCATCCTAAAGGAGATCAGTCCTGGGTGTTCATTGGAAGGACTGATGCTGAAGCTGAAACTTTAATACTTTGGCCACCTCACGCGAAGAGTTGACTCATAGGAAAAGACCCTGATGCTGGGAGGGATTGGGGGCAGGAGGAGAAGGGGACGACAGAGGATGAGATGGCTGGATGGCATCAACGACTCGATGGACATGGGTTTGAGTGAACTCCGGGAGTTCGTGATGGACAGGGAGGCCTGGCGTGCTGTGATTCATGGGGTCGCAGAGTCGGACACGACTGAGCAACTGAACTGAACTGGGACCTGAGACCCTTTGCAGCAAAGCTTGCATCTGGACATACCTTTCCTGGAGCTACAAAATACAAAGAAACAATATGGAACTAAAAATAGCTGCATGCATGCCCAGTTGGGGCAAATTCTGGACCAAAAGATACAAAGACAAAAAAACACCCAACTACCATTTCTGAAGAGCAAAGAAATTGGGTATTGGGAGCAAAGCAGAGTGCTGCACATGTTCGCACACAAAGGAGTGGGCAAACCTCCTAAGCCACTCCTGTAGTCCCACCCCTGGACAATACCCCTATAGTATTGTGGGTATAGTGGAGCAAACCCCACTGCCACCCCACCCCCCACTGCCCTGGGAGCCAGCAAAGGAACAGGTTACTTGTTTTCACTCCTTCCTGCAGTTGGCCCAGAAGCCACAGTAAAGTCTTGCCTGAATTTCTTGTCTGGTATCCAGTCAATTTCTATTGATTGGAGAAGGTCAAGAACTCTGGTTGGTATCATTTTCTCTACCTACGACAATACTGGCATCCTGCCGCCTGTGTAATTTGCTACTCTGTGCTTATCACTCAGAAGTCTTTGGAAGCCTTTCCCAAATCCTTAAATATTCTTCAAGGACACAATCTTGAATGGCTGTTGGATGTTTCAGACCTTTTGAGGTCTGAGCTGGTAAGAGCTGGACTGCACAGAGAACCTACCATAGGACCTGTGGGATCTGGGAGGTTGGAAGTAGACCGTTTCCATCTCTGCTGTGGCTGTCGCAGTTCATGGAACATCCACTCTGTGCCTGGGCTCTGGGTGGCAGGCAACCCACCGCCCACCCCCCATAACTCTCTGAAGAAAGTTCCTTGGAGGTAGAAACTCTGGAAGGTGCAGAGAGGTGAAGTGACTTGCTGAGTGGCAGACAGCTAGGAAATGGTGAACGATGATGTCTATTTCCAAGCCTCCTGTACTGATTTGCAACGCTATTTCTGGCAGTTGAAGGAGCTGCCGGACAGGCCAGGAAGAAGGAAATAGTTACATCTGAAGCAGCACCCTGTGGCTGGCTGCTGCTGGGGCCACCCTGAGAGGGGAGAATTGGAAGCTTGCTCAGTGTGTTACAGCCCCAGCTTCCCATCTGAGGACTCAAGGCCCACCCCGTCTCCCTGCTCCACACATTAGCTGTGAGGTTAACTGGCTTGGATCACAAGCTCATGGCTGGCTGTCTCCTCAGGGTGACAGAGGAGCCCCTGGTGGGAGACAGGGAGAAAGGGGATAAGAAGCTGGGGGCCCCAGGCAGTGAAATGTCTCTGCCTATGCTTCTCCCTTAAAGAGCCTTTGGTGGTTCATTAGCATGGAGTAGAGGATAATTAGCTGACTAATTATGAAGGGGGAAGTCCCCCCCCCCACAAGCTATCCAGTTACATCCAGGGACACAGAGTGCTGTCCTCTCCAAGACCTTTCCCGCTATTGTTCTTCTCCAGAGACCAGGGGTTTCTCGCCTGTGTGATAAAGGTGCCAATGGTGACACCATTTGTCACCCTCAGAAACTGCGCCAGGAACACTGGGTGGGGGTCATTGTACGCAGTAATGGCTATTACATGAATCGGCATTCCTTTGCAGCCACAGGCTTAAAAACTTCCTGGTTATAATTAGAACCATTTCCAAGTGTTCTGACACATTCAGGGGGGCTGCCCAGAGCTCGCTGAGCTGTGGGTAGCAGAGCCGGAAAGCTGGGTTCTAATCCCGCCTTCAGCCACTGTGGCTGTTGGCTCTGCTTCATTGGGAACCTCGGGGTTGGAAGTCCTTGGGCCATGAAAGAGAGAGCTGCTTCCTTGAAGGTCAACTCCCCATCCCCTGATTTTCTTTCAGGGCTTCTCTCCCTTTCTGCTGGGGAGTCAGGGGTGGTAAGGTTGGAGGGTGTAATGCCAGCTGGACTCCATAAAATGTTTGGATTATGCTGTGCTGTGCTGTGCTTAGTCACTCAGTCGTGTCTGACTCTTTGTGACCCCATGGACTGTAGCCCGCCAGGCTCCTCTGTCCATGGAGATTATCCAGGCAAGAATACTGGAGTGGGTTGCCATGCCTTCCTCCAGGGTATTTTCCCAACCCAGGGATTGAACCCAGGTCTCCTGCATTGCAGGTGGATTCTTTACCAGCTGAGCTACCAGGGAAGCCTGTTTGGATTATACATTCACCTAAAAATGTTGCATTTTTAATGTTTATTTTTTTATTATTTTAATTGTTTCCTATATTTATTTTGGGAAATATAGCTTTTGAGTTATAATTGACATACAATAAATGGTATATAAAGGAAAAATGTTATGTTTTTAGATGAAAGGATTTTAGTAATCATTTAACTGTGTGGTTTTCAACCTAGGGGGAGGTTTTCAAAAAACACGTGTGAGCCAGTCTCCCAGCTCAGGTGGGGACTCAAAAAGGGTTCTCTGTTTTTTTGTTTTTTGAGCTGTCAGTTCACAAGCGTCTGTAAAAATAAGACAGAGAAAGCTGCTGTGCGCTTCCCCCAGTTTCCTCCAGTGGTAATGTCTTGTAGAACTATATAGGGAGACCTTGTTTTATTGCTCTTCACTGCTTTGCCGATACTTCAGTTTTTATAAGTTGAAGGCTTGGGGAAACCCTGCATTATCAGATGATAGGTAGCATTTATTTTAGCAATAGTATTTTTAAATTAAGGTATGTACTTTGTTGTTTTAGACACGGTGTTATTGTACACTTAATAGACTACAGGAGAGTATAAACATCACTTTTATATGCACTGGGTGGGAGATCAGAACATTCGTGGGACTCACCTTCATGCGATATTTGTTTTATTGCTGTACTATGGAACCCAAAGGAGAAGGCAGTGGCACCCCACTCCACTACTCTTGCCTGGAAAATCCCATGGACGGAGGAGCCTGGTAGGCTGCAGTCCATGGGGTCGCTAAGAGTCGGACACGACTGAGCGACTTCACTTTCACTTTTCTGTTTCATGCGTTGGAGAAGGAAATGGCAACCCACTGCAGTGTTCTTGCCTGGAGAATCCCAGGGATGGGGGAGCCTGGTGGGCTGCCGTCTATGGGGTCGCACAGAGTTGGACACGACTGAAGTGACTTAGCAGCAGCAGCAGCATGGAACCCAACCTGCAACCTCTCCCAGGCGTGCCTGTAGTCATAACCCAGATATTGACATCAACACAGTCAAGATTCAGAACATTTTTGTCCCCATAAGGATATGTCATGCTACGTTTAAAAAGCATTTGTATTCGTTTATTTATTTATGGCTGCCTGGGTCTTCACTGCTGTGTGCGGGCTTTCTTTGGTTGTGGCTCAGGAAGCTGGGGCTACTCTTTGTTGCCGCGTGTGGGCTTCTCATCGCAATGGCTTCTTTTGTTGCAGATCACAGACTCTAGAGTGCAGAGTAGTTGTGGCTCGCAGGCTCTGGAGCGCAGGCTTAGTGTTGTGGTGCGCAGGTTAGTTGCGCCTTGGCAGGTGGAATCTTCCTGGATGAGGGGTTGAACCTGTGTCCCCTCACAGGCGGATTCTGAACCAGTGGACCATCAGGGAAGTCCCAGGCTGCTCTTTTCTAGCCTCATTCACTTCCCTCCTAACCCCACCCCTTCCTTTGTCGTTGCTGTTTTTAAGTCCCTAAGTCGTGTCTAACTCTTTGCGACCCCATGGTCTGTAGCCTGCCAGGTCTGCCATCCGTGGGATTTCCCAGGCAAGAACACTAGAGTGGGTTGCCATTTCCTTCTCTGCCCCTTCCTTAACCCCCCTCAGCCTTCATCTGTTCTCCATGTCTATCGGTTTGTGGTTTCAAGAATATTACATACATGGAATTATGCAGTATTCAGTCTTTTGCGATTGACTTGTTTCATGGATCATAGTTCTCTGGAGATGGATCCGGATTGTCCTGTGTCTCAACAACAGTACTTTTCTATCATTTGCTGGGTATACGACTGTGTATCAATAGTTCCTTTCTACTGGTGTGTAGTGTTCCAAGGTGGTGCGGTTCCAAAGAATCTGCCTGCCAGTGCAGGAGATGCGAGAGAAACTGGCTTTGATCCCTGAGTGGGTAAGATCCTCTAGAGGAGGAAGTGGCAGCCCGCTCCAGTATTCTTGTCTGGAAAAATCCATGGACAGAGAAGCCTGGCAATGTGTATAGTCCGTGGGGTTGCAAAGAGCTGGACACGACTGAGCACAGACACATTTTCAGTAGTTCCTTTCTGCTGGCGTGTGGGGCTCCATGGTTTGAATAAGCTGCAGTTTGTTGAACTGTTTACCCATTGAAGCACATCTCGATTGTTTCCAGTTTTTGGCTGTTACCAGGAAAAATGCTATAATCGTTCAGGTACAGCTCTTTTGTGTGTGAGTGTAAGTTTTCATTTCTCTGGGATAAATGCCCAGAAGTGCAATTGCTGGGTCATATGATAATTGCATGTTCAGTTCTTAAAGAAACTGCCACACTGTTTTCCACAATGGGTGCACCATTTTACATTCTTATCAGCAGTGTACGAGGGGTCCAGTTTCTCTGCCTCTTCAACAGCATCTGGTGTTGTCACTATTTTTTATTTTAACTATTCTGCGAAGTGTGCAGTAGTATCTCGTTGTGGTTTGTAAGTTGCCTTTCCCTCATGGTTGATGATCTTGAAGGTCTTTTCATGTGCTGATTGGCCATCTGCAGATCCTCTTTGGTGAAATCTCGAGCAGTTTTGACGGGCAATGCTGGGCGCTTACCAGGCCTCCTCCACCCCTCTGCCCAGGAAAGTAAGCTCTCTCTTGATAGTTCTGCTTGTCAGTGAACAGTTCCTGCTTCAGTTCAGTTCAGTTCAGTCGCTCAGTTGTGTCCGACTCTCTGCAACCCCATGAATCACAGCACGCCAGGCCTCCCTGTCCATCACCAACTTCCGGAGGTCACTCAAACCCATGTCCATCGAGTCGGTGATGCCATCCAGCCATCTCATTCTCTGTCGTCCTCTTCTCCTCCTGCCCCCAATCCCTCCCAGCATCAGAGGCTTTTCCAGTGAGTTAACTGTTCGCATGAGGTGGCCAAAGTATTGGAGTTTCAGCTTTAGCATCAGTCCTTCCAGTGAACACCCAGGACTCAAACTAATGCCTTGGGAATAAGCCCTGTGCCCATTTGTAGGCCTTTTGTTATTGTAGCCTCTCCAGTAGCTTAAACTAGGGGTGTGATGTGGTGGCTGTATCTGTCAGGAGCACTCCTGCTGATGCTGGTATCTCTGGGGCCCAGACCTCTGGGAGTTGGGGGACTAGCTGGCTAGTGCTGGAATCTAGGGGTGAGGCGGGGACAATGAAGTGTTTACGCATTTGCTGGGAAAACTGCAGAGTGGACTCAGCTTTGCTACAAGAAGAAATTGCTTTTGCTGGGGTGAAGGGGTGTCATTAGGATGACCTCACAGGAGCAAAACCAGTCTCCGTGTTCCATCCTTGGGGATCTGTTTCCTGGGATCCCTCCTGGATCAGTCAAGTCTGATCAGGAGACAGAAATCTTGTCACCTATTTAAATAGGGAGAATTTAACATAAAGAATTGTTAACCAGGTACGAGGTTGTTAACTAAGTCTCTGGAAAGGTCAAAATAGAAAGCTGAGGACTTGCAGAAGGGATGGGAGAAGAAAAGAAAAAAGTTGGGATTATGAAGACTTAGGCTTCCCTGGTGGCTCACACATTAAGACTCCGCCTGCAGTGACGAATACCTGGGTTTGATCCATGGGTCCGGAAGATCCCGTGGAGAAGGGAAAGGCAACCCGCTGTACTATTCTTGCCTGGAGAATCCCACAAATAGAGGACTGGTGGCCTGCAGTCCTCATAGGGTCACAATGAGTCAGACACGCCTGAGTGACTAGCACCCAGACACACACACAAGAATTTAGAGGCGCAGCTCCATGGGGAGGGAACGCAGACCTCTGAGGGTGAGGCTTAGCTGGGGCTGGTGTTTCTGAGGCCAGATGAGAAGTCCTGTGAGCCTGGGACCCAACTCTTTTTTTGGGGAGGGCGGGCTGTGCTGGGTCTTCATTGCAGCACACGTGGGATCTTAGTTCCCTGACCAGGGATCGAACCTTCATCCCCTGCACTGGGAGGCGGATCCTTAACCACTGGACCACCAGGGAAGTCCCACCTGGAACCCACCTGTTAAGGAAGAGATGCAGTCAGGTGATTCTGGTGTCTCTGAGTGGGGCTGTGAAGGAGCAGAAGCGAGCTAGCCTCCTTCCTCCACCACCTTTGCAGGCTCTCTTTACCCGCTTCAGGGAGAGCCTGCTGGCAGAACCGATGCAGGCTGCTGAGTCCCCACTCGTGTCACTGAACAGATAGGGAAGCGCAGGGTTTGAGTGAGGGACATTAGGCCCGTGACTGGCCTCACGGCCAGGAATCCTGGGTCTAGAATCAGACCTGCCTGGAGTGCAGTCCTGGCTCTCTCCAGCTTTGTAGCTTGGAGCGGTCACTTTACCTCACTGAGGCTCAGTTGTCCGAGGTGAAATGAGGATAAAACGCCCACAGTGAAGAACCGTTCATGGGGCTTACATGAGAGAATGTATGTGAGGCAGTTAACACTGTGCCTGGTACATTGTTGTTTGGTCCCCAAGTCATGTCCGACTCATGTGCGACCCCATGGACTGTAGTCTGCCAGCTTTCTTGTCCATGGGATTTCCCAGGCTAGAATACTGGAGAGGGTTACCATTTCCTCTTCCAGGGGATCTTCCCGACCTAGGGATCGAACCCCCATCTGCTGCATTGCAGGAGGGTTCTTTACACTAAGCCACCTGGGAAGCCCCACCTGGTACCCAGAGTAGCCAGGAGATAAAACTTTGTAACTCATACTCTCCTAATTGGCATACATGTGAGTGGTCCTTGGGATTGGAACAGGAGTCTGTCACCATGGATACGGTGGTGGCTAAGAGACCAGAGACTTGGCTATAGTTTCCACTCTGGTTGCTTACCATGTGGCCTTGGACATGTCGCATACCCTCTCTGGGTCTCAGCTTCTTAGCTGTGAAGTGAGGGGTTAAGTGCTCCAAGGCACTTTTCTGGCAGATTGGACATGGCCCCCTCTACCCAGTGTATACAAGTCGTAATTGTAGCAAACCTTTATTTGCACTGAGGATGGAAAACAAACTCAAGGACATTTAGTGGGTGAGAAACAAGACTAAGTATACTCAGGGTTCACGTGGTCGGAAGGTCTGCTGGGAGTTCTGGAGAAAAGCTCAAGATACTGATGAAGAAAAGGTGGGTAGGGAGGGAGAGATCCCTTCCCACTTTGGAATCTCAGCAGCACCCACTCCTCCACTTGCTCAAGAGACAGCTAGCTGGTCTGGCCCAGTGGGTCCCTAACCTGGCTGACCATTGTCATCATCTGGACAGGGTGTAAAAACATACATTCCTGGGTTCTTCCTCCAAGACTCAGTTAACAGGCCTAGGAGCAGGACCTTGGACTGTCTCTAACAAATACTCCAGGGAGGTCCGCTGGAGGCTGTTTCACAGATCAGTGTTTGGGAACCTCTGCCTGATTCGTAAAAGGCATTATCCCCTGTTACTGCAAGTGATGTCTCTCCCTGGCGTGTTTCCACAATCATATGGACATTAATAAGAATGAGTGATGTTTATTAAACACTATGTGCCAGGAGTTGTTCCAAGCATTTACACACTCACACACATCTATACAATCATCTGTGTAATCGCATTATAGTCATCTTTATGAGTATACACACACACCTTCTAACAGCCCCAGCGATGGGTAGGTGATATTAACAGCCCCGTTTTACAGATGAAGTAAAGCGAGTAATTAAGACGTTAGGTAAGTGGCAGAGCTGCTGCAGCTGGGTCACAAGATACCCATAAGATCAGGGCAGGACCATAGCGCAGGTCCTGGCAGAGTGATCTGGGGGCTTAAGCAACATTTGTTCATAAATGTAGAGTCAGGAAAGACTGCGTGGAGGGGGCAGCCTTGGCTAGTTCCTGTGGTCCTCAGACAGGAGAACGCCTAACCTGTGATGACAGTCTGCTCGCCGCTGGCTTCCTTCCCTGTCTCTGAGACTTCTGCTTTACTAACACGAGGTGTGTGCAGCCAGGGCCAGATGCCACCAGCAGACCCAGGGGACCAAGCCCCCTTTGGGTCAGTGGTCACTTCCTCCTGCTCTCTGTCCACAGGGAGCCCATGTTCCCAGGGCTCTGCTGGGCTCCAGTTCTGAGACCGGGGATGAGCTAAATGTCACTCAGACCCCATCTGGGCTTGAGATGGGAGAAGAGGAAATGGGCTGCCTTTGCTGCAGGCACGGTTTAGAGTTACACACAAGGGGCTTTCTGAGATGGGGTTTTGGGGGAGAGGCTGCTGCCGTAGCAACGGTTTGGGCTCTGGGATTGGCCAGACCCACAGTCAGACCAAGGATCTGTGATCTCAGGCAAGTTACTCAACCCCTCTGTTCCCTTCTGCATCCTGGAGGTAGAGATAATGACAGTGGCCCTTGGCTGCCTGGATTGTATGCCCTGGGCTGAGTCAGGGAGTGTCAAGCACCCGGCGTGGGGCACAGCACATCAGAAGCACTTAATAAATGTCTGTTTTATTATTATTTAGAGACCAGTTAAGGCACATTCGATACTCATTTCTCATTATTTTCAGCCTCAAAAGTGGAAGCGGTGGGCCATGCTAGGGGAAATTAGCATTTGTGTCTTTTTTAATCCACCAAATATTTATGAAGTGTTTACTACTCAGGGCTCCCTGTGGGAATACAGCTGTGACAAGGTGACCACAGTCCTTGCCGGTTGGGAGCCATCAGCCTAGAGGGTGGGGTGCCACAGTGACATGCCCTGGGTCGGGGTGGGTAGGCACAGGGATTGCCCCAGGCACTTGGAGTCTTTTTGGGGTGGGGATGGTCAATAGCCTCCCAGGACCTCCAGGAAGGATGGGAGCTGGGGAGCCAGGACCCTGAGTGGGAAGTGGGGTGAGGGAATGGTGTTCCAGGCAAAGGGAACAGCTGTTGCAAAGGCTGAGAAGGGAAAGTGCCAGGCATTCCAAGAACTGAAAACCAGGAGGGGGATGAGGCTGGAGGTGCATCTGCAGGAGGGCTGGAGGGAGAGACCAGCAAGCTGGCTGAGAAGTGGAGGGACCCAGGCCACAGTTCTCCGTGGCTCGTGAGGCTCCCTGGCTGTATCTTCACCCTCAGCTGCCTGTGGGGCAAACAAGCCCTTATCTGTACCGCGGCTTCCTTTGTGTGTGCTTAAGTGATTCTTGGTCGTCACCACTCTCTTCTCTGGACTGTGTTTCTGTTCAAATTATCCTTGGCACCCTTCTCCCCGCCCCTCCCCTATTATTTAATTGAAAACCATTCATCCAATTAGCAACTGTCTGGATGGTTTTGGTGTGGTTTTGCCTGAAAGGACTGGGCTACATTGGGCGACATCTTGGATTATTTTTTTCCCCAGCTCCAAGAGTCTATCATTGGGTTCCCACATTTGTCTTGGCCTGAGAATGTTCCAAGGCAGAGATCAGAGACCAGGAGTTTGGGAGCCTCTTGTTGTCTCTGGGGCCGACCATTTCCGGCAGCATGGCTGAATCCTGGGTGTCTGTCGCTGCCATTTCTCCATCCAGAAAGGGGCCAGACCTGGATGCCCATCTGACCTTTGAAGAAGGGGGCAGTGAATATGTGATGTGTATGGCGTTTAATTTTCTAGCTCCCTTCCTCAGATACTGAGGCTCCTCTCTGTCTTCCCCCCTGCATAGCCCCGCAGTCTTTTCTCCCTTAATGTTCTGCATTTTTTGGATGCAGATGTGGCAGGAATCAGTGGGGATCTCCGTTTTCACCTGGGTCCTCTGTGCTGTCCTCTTTTTGAGACTATCCTATTTGATCTTTTCTGACTCTACATTAGGTGCTTTGGTTGTCAGAGTCAATATACAGGCTGAACTCTGCAGAGCTTTTGAATAAAAAGGACCCGACATGTAGAATCAGGAGATGTGTTTGTGTCCCGGATCCCTCACGTATCTGTGTCTCTTGAGGAACCATTTTCCCTCTCTTAAACTTCAGTCTCCTCACATGCACTAGCACAATGGAAAACAAAAAGAATAATAATACAGAATGTTCATTGTACTCACTTTCTTCCAGGCACTGTGATAAACCTTTTGATCCCAGTAAATCCTTACAGTAAACCTGTTGGAATTATCATTCCATTTTACAGACAAAGAAACTGAGGCTTGGAGAGTACCTGACTTGCCTGAGATCACAGATTGGCAGAAACAGGACTTCAACCCAAGTCTATGGAGTGCTAAGACCCATATGATATTCTGCCCGGCGGTTGTTTCAAGGATGAAGGGATCACAAGTGACTGAACCCACTTTGGCAAGTGTGGAATGAAATGTCAGCTGAAAGGATTTGGAAGACTAGAAAAAGCGGTTCTGTGGATTGCGTCTCTGGCGCTGCAGTACTCATGTCCTACAGTAGAGTGCAGTGTGGACAGACAGTAATGAAGCGTATGAATGAGAGACCAGAAGAAGGAAGCAGGGAGGTCTGCAAGGTGGTACCCTGTGGTTGTTTCCCTGCAAGCTGTTGGGTTTGCCAGCCTTTGACGTCATCTGTAATGTTGAAGCAGGGGTATTCTTGACAAGCTAATGCAACGGTTGGATTTATTCCATTTCAGGGTTAGACTAATGGCAATTGGTGAAAACATTTTCTGGAAATCAGATATTTGGATTGGTTCTACTCTGTAGGGTCTCGGGAAGTTGCGGGGGGGAGGGTAAAGGATAAGCAGTCACTGGAAAAGCACCGCGGATGGTAGATCATTCCATCCTGTGCTGTGGAGACCCTGCCCTTGGGTCAGGAAGGCAAGCGGATGTGACTAGGAGACACCAGAGAGAAGCTCTATTGAGTAAATAAGACCATTGAGACCGAGTCATTTTTCTGACCACAATTCTCTTCCAAAATACTGTGGCTCTTTCTCAAACTGACAGATGCATGGAGCCTCATCCAGGCCACACTCTCTGGGGCCACCACAGGGCTATTGGAGCTGTCTCCGGCTCCACAGTTCCTCTTTGTGGGAGAAGAGGAGCCATGTGGAACCTTCTTGAATGTGTCTTTTGGGCAGGAAATAGCTCCTCAGGAGGGAAGGTCACCCAGCATTAACTGGCTTGATCAGAGAACACAAGTAGCCACTTTCTGGGTGGAGGAAGGATGGGGGCAAGAGTGGGGACCCTTCACTGTGCGCTCTTGCTTGGGGCTTAGGCTCCTTGTCACTGAAGAGGGAAGGCTGGGCCCTGGTCCCCGTGCTTCCTTCCCCCAGGGGATTCCCCAGGGGATGACCGGTCAGATATTTGAGAACCTGGCCTGGGCTCACTCTAGAGAAGATCAATTTTTTTTGGGTTCCATTTGCTGCATCCAGTGAACTTGATAAACCAATGGTTGGCGCCGATCCCCAGAGCACCAGTAATGTGTACAGATCAGGGAGGGCAGGAAGCAGTAAGGAGCCCAGCATCTGACCTCAAGGTGACCTGGGGGCCAGTCCAGAGCCGAAGGGCTTTGGAGACCAGGTAAGGGCTGGGGTACTTGGAGGATTTGAGAGAAGGCTTTTTTAGAGGAGGGGCTTCTCCGATGACTCAGCAATGCAGGAGACATAGGAGACTTGGGTTCGATCCCTGGGTCGGGAAGATCCGCTGGGTGAGGAAATGGCAATCCACTCCAGTATTCTTGCCTGGAGAATGCCGTGGACAGAGGAGCCTGGCGGGCCGCAGTCCAAGGGCTCACCAAGAGTTGGACATGACTGAGCATACACGCACATTTTTTAGAGGAGGCAAGACTTGGACTAGATTAGGAAAGATGAGCAGACATCAGAACCCCCCAAACACTTTCTTTTAAAAATGTTCAAGCAAACAGTACTTCTTGTTTGTGTCCTCAGTAAAGGGTCCAAAAACAGTAAAAACAAACAAACAAACAAAAAACCAAGGTGAAACAGAAGTGTCAGGAATTCTCCAAGGATGCCAAGACTGGCAGCCGTGGGTCCTGTTATCCAGACTCCAGGGAAAGAAAGAGAGTGGGCCACTGGTGCTGATCTATTAAGCATTTTGCCAGCCTGGGGGTGGAGGGCACTGGAATCCCCCTCTGTAGCAGTAATGAGACTCTAGGGTGGTAGATGGGCATTGGATCCCGGGTACCACAGAAGAAACCCCAGTGGTACCAGGTGAGCAGGGACCAAACCTGGCTGCATCTCAGACTCAATCTGGGAGCCTGAATCAGACGAGAGGACCGACTCCTTGACAGACCTGAGGAATCAGCGTCTCTGGAGGTGGGAGCCTGGAATCTGTGCTAGGTGGATCTCTCTTCTGGGCCATTCACTGCAGGAAGCATTGGCCCAGACCTTCTGAATTTCCCCACCAGCCTTCCTGTCCCGGTGTGACCCTCACACTGGGGCCTATGGCTGTGATGCTGTCAGAAACCTGGGCGGCCCCCCCTCCCACGTTTGTGTGAGGCCCCCACACTCATCTCAGCGGCTCTGGCCCACAGGGCAGCCAGCCCCCTGGATCCTCCCCAAGCTCTTCTCTGAAGCAGGAACCACTTGGCATCGCCAGTGATCCTTTGTCCCAGTGGAGAGAGACCAGAACATGGATAAATGCAATTGTGAAAGCAATTTTTCTCAGACCAGGATCATAGAAGACAATTCCTCAGCATTCAAATATTATAATGAGTCCAAGTTCCACTTCAAAGTGGGCTAATTTAATAATAGGAAGAGCTGGGGCTCTGAGGAATTCTAATTAGATTTCTTTCCACACTGCCCCTTGAGTTTTTTTCTGAAGAGCAGCCAGAGCTGCTTGATTGTGTTATGTTTGGGTCCAGCATGAAGAAACTTGGAAGCCGAGCCTGGCTGGGGGAAGACCATTCATCTGACTAAAGCCTGACAACTCAGATCCTGCTCCCAGCAGGAGAGGGGTCTGGCTACCGTGAACGTCAAGTAGGATTTGGGGTGGCAGGAGTGGGGCTGGGTGAGGGAGGGGACTTGGGGTAGCAGAGGGCTTCCCGTGCCAGCCTGATGAGATGGGAAGATGGGGTGGGTTAGGAGAGTGAGATCTGGAGCAAGACTACTTTTTCCTTCCCCAGCAATGTGACCTAAGTGTGCGGTGTGACCTCTCTGCACCTCAGTTTCCTCATCTGTGAAGTGGGGCTAATGATGGAGCCTACCGTGTAAGGCAGACGGGAACACTGAATGCACTGGGACACTTATAGTGGCTAATATGGTACCTGGCACAGAACACTATTATTATTACTCTCTGATGTAAGGAAATTAAGAGATGGGAAAGGCTTCTCAAGGTCAGGGCTGACTTAACTTTGCATAAATCCACTGGGCTCAGAAGCCAGCTTGGAGGAAATACCCAGGAGAGGGTCTATTTCTGCTATTGTTACAAGATCAAAGAGATCACAGTTCAAGTCCTGGTTTTGCCACTTATTAGCTGTGTGACCTTGGACAAGTTGCTTTACATCTCTGGGCTTCAGTGTCTTTGGCTGTAGAAGAATGATAGCAATAATAAACAAAGAGAGGTGTGACACGAAGGGAAGACGTGTGCTAGAAGCACCTACTAGCCCAGGCTCATACTGGGGCCGTAACAAATACTATTACCCAAACCATCCATTCTGTAACACAAACCTTTTTACATGTTTCACCTCTGGAATTTGGATGCCTCTTCTGATTGATGGTGTTTTACAGTTGTTGTTGTCTGGGCAAACACTGAAAGCTCCAGAGTCAAGACTTGCAGAATGTGAGCAAGAGGTGTGGTAGAACGATCCGGGGGAATTTAGGAACACCACGGTTGGGGAGAGGATTTGGCAAATCCTCTGAGTTTGACAACATTGCCCACAAGGGGTCAAAAGTGAGCTAGTGCTGTTGAGGCCTCTGATGGACACTTGGAGGTTGGGGATCAGCCTTCAAAGTTGACGCTGAGGTGGGATGGATGGCGGGTATGCCCAGAATCCAAACTCCTAAGGATCCACTCCTAACCCAGATGGGATGCCAGGCGATGTTTAGACAGGAAGTGGTTCTACAGGAAGCCTGGGCCTGGGAATTTTTTTGATCAAACAGCACTCAAGCTGTGCCATTTGTGTTTTGCTTGGTGCCAATTCCATGCAGGATGTGAAGTATATTAGGGCTGGAAGGGCCTCTCTGGTTGCTTTGTGGAGGAGGAAACAGTGCAGTAACTGCTGCGCATGGGTTTTTCCTCACTTCCCAGGTAAACGGTCACATCCTGGGGAGAAGGAGGGACCTGACTGCTCACCCTGGAGCCCTTTCAGGAGCGAAGAGGCCCTGGCTGCTGCAGGCAGCCTTGACCTGCTGGAGACAACTGGAAACACTGAACACATGTGGGGGATCTGAGGCTTTCTAGGAACCAGGCACTGTGCTGACTGCAAATACATTTTCTCTCTCCTTATTTTAGCAACGGCAATAACAGCTGTTGCTGGAGGGCTCACACGAGCCGGGCACAGCGCCAAGCCCTGGGCAGTCCTCATTTCATCTGATGTCGATGTGGCGTCTGCAGCAGATGGGCTAAGGTGAGGGCTTTTGCCCTCAGAGGACATGGACTCAGATCTTTGCTTCTTCCTTGTAACAATGGGAGTCACTTAACCTCTTCAAGCTTCCAAGTCTCCATCTGCCAGGTAGAGGTGATCCTAGTGTCTCGGGCTGTTATAAAGATTAGAAATGCGTGTGCTTGCTCCTCCATTGCATCTGGTATATTTAGTGGGTGTTCGACCAACTCGAGTAATTGTCTGTGTGGAAAATAAACTTCCTGGCAGTTGGAAAAGTTAGGCATCACTGAAGATGAGGAAACAGAGGCCCAGAGAGTTAAATGACTTGCTTAGGATCCCATGGTGACAGTCGGCTGGGCCAGGATTCAAAGCCAGGACTACCAGACACCCGCCCTTTACTTGGGGCTCTGATACTTCCTCAGTGGCCAGAGCTGCTGTCCTCCTCATGTGGCAGGCCCTGGAAAAGGGCCTGAAAGGCAGTGTCCCCGAGGGCCCAGGCCGAGAGTGGGCAACAGCTTGGCCATGTGGTGAAGGGCGTGGAATCTGCAGGGTCATCCTGCCAGGCTGACACTCCCTGGCTGTGTGACTTTGGGTCAGTGACTTAACCTCTCTGGGCCTCTGTTTCCTTATTGGTAATTTGAGGATTAAATGCAATAAGAAATGTAAAGTGCTCAGCCTTGGGCCTCCTTGTGTGTCCAGAGCTCAGAACTGGAGCTTCCCAGATGCCACTTGTTGTTGTTTTTATGGTTATTATTATCACCCTGGGGTGGTCACCCACTTGAAGGTGGGCCCTCCACCCTCCTCCCTGGCAGCCTTCAGAGCCAGAGGGTGGCCCAGCAGGACCTCTGGGGCCATGAGGCATAGCTGTTTGAAGTAGTGTCCATTTCAGTCCTGTCCACTTATCCGGCCAGGGCAGAGGTCCAGTCTGGCTGGCTGGTAGTCCCAGCTGCCCAAGTCAGGTTGGCGTTTCATGATAGGGGAGGTTGGATCCTGGCACCTGCATACCTGGCAGGAGGAGGCCAGGTTCCTGATGCCCATCTGGTGACACTGTTTAAAGGACTCCATCTTCAGATGCCTCAGCCATCCCCCAGTGCTGACCAGAAGCCATAAGATGCTGGGCTGCAGCCTTTGGGCTCTCCATGGACTCTGTTCTCCAGGGAGGAAGAGGTGAAGGATTTCCAAGCTGGGACAGAACCCAGAGTGGCTAGAGCAGACCAGTGCCTCTATACTCAGAGCCTGAAGACATCAGGCAGTAAATGAGAAACATTTTGGGGCTCTCTGCCTGATTTCTCTGGAGAAGGCAACCCATTCCAGTACCCTTGGCTGGAAAATACCGTGGATGGAGGAGCCTGGTAGGCTGAAGTCCTTGGGGTCGCGAAGAGTCCGATATGACTGAGCAGCTTCACTTTCCCTTTTCACTTGCATGCATTGGAGAAGGAAATGGCAACCCACTCCAGTGTTCTTGCCTGGAGAATCCCGGGGACGGGGGAGCCTGGTGGGCTGCTGTCTATGGGGTCGCACAGAGTCGGACACAACTGAAGTGACTTAGCAGCAGCAGCCTGATTTCTCTGAGGTTGAGGCTCAAGAACGTATCTTCCCTACTTTAACTCTCCTCTCTTATTGTTCTAGACATAGAGAAAATTTAGATAATCCATGTTAGCCCAAAGAAGAAAATGAAAGTTCTCCACAAACTCACAATTTGAGGATGATGCTTGCTAATGTTCCGGTGCCTATCCTTTCTGTATTGTTTCTATGGGCAGGTACACAAGTTGACTTTTCGAAACAGTCCTGGGAAATTGAATCATTGTCTCTGTAAAGTGCTCAGAACGGTACCTAACACATGGTAAGTGTTTGACAAGCGTAAACTATGATCACTATTTCCATTTTATAGCCTGATTTTTCTCAAACAGAATTTCAGTTCACGAGAATGGAAACCTTGTATGCTGTATTCATTTTGGTGAGCTAGTGTTTAGCAGATAGTAGGTGCTCAGTAAACATGTTTTGAATAAATAGACGAACAGACATTTCTTCACCTCATTAGATGTTCATCTGTGGTTAATACATTTTGTTGTTGTCGTTTAGTAGCTAAGTCGTGTCTGACTCTTGCGACCCCATGGACTGTAGCCTGCCAGGCTCCTCTGTCCGTGGGATTTCCCAGGCAAGAATACTGGGGTGGGCTGCCATTTTCTCCTCCAGGGGATCTTCCTGACCCAGGGATCAAACCTGCGTCTTCTGCATTGGCAGGTGAACTCTTTACCACAGAGCTACCAAGGAAGCCCACCCTGTTACATTTAATAGCAGCATAATAATGCATTGCTGAATTCGTTTCTAAACTTGTGCCTGATGCTTATTTTAAAAAGTCACTCCCAACCTCCTAACTCTCCACCTCAACAAGTGTTCTCTGCTAGACTTCATTCCCATATGCAAGAGATGGGGGATTCTGGGTTCCCTGGAGCCTGGGGACCCAACATCTCCTCAGAGAAGCCAGAAGTCAGCCTGTGGGCTGCCAGCACCCTCTTTGGCTCACAAAACCGCCAATCATTGACTTAAACCGTCTAGGTAGTGCGCAGACAAGTAAAACCCCAACTCCTGCATTTTTGATGAAGTTGACATTATACAAATGCTCAGGGCTTACTTGGTCAGACCCGGCAGCGAGGGGCTGAATCAATAATGAAACACTGGGAGGAATAAAACATTAAACAGGGAGTTCTGCAAGGCAAGCAGCTGGGGGGGGTGGGGTGCGCGGTTTCAAGTCAGGTGACCCAGCATGGGCCGTGGCCAATGGTCCCTTTTCCCTGGCTGCTAGGCAGGGAGATGGCACGGCACGCAGATTATCCTTGATTCCTACAAGTGTGGTAGGTGGCCATGTGACTTCCTGGGAAGACCTCTAGACCAGAAGTCCAGACACAAGGAGATAGGATTCATTTTGTAGGCCCAGGCAGATGGTTTTTGCCCATCTGCCTCAGTTGGGAGAATAGATTCTTGATGAGGGTACCTGTGTCCCAGGTGTGAGAGTCAATGCACTCAGCATGAACTTGGGGATGGGAAGGTCCAGATATGTAGTCTGTTAAGAGCCACAAAAGCAGGATTCAGGAAATCCATCACTTGGATCAGATCTAGCTCATTTTCAAGCTTCTCTCTGTTCCAAGATTCTTGTCCTTGGGGTCATTGAGAAAAGCCTTCTTCTGGCTTCTGCAAACATCCATAGGATATTTGAAGATAATGCTCTGTAGCAAAGGGGACTCCAAGCCCCAGGCTTCATCTTTCACCCCAGGTCACATCTTTGGCTCTTACCATAGGAGCCTGAAATTTGGGACAGGAATCTGCCTGCTCCCCAAAGAGGGGCGGGACTGTGAAAGGGAGGAGAGAGGAGCCGAACGGGCTGAAGTCAACTGTGGATGCAACCGCCAGGTCGGGGGTGTCTCCGAATTTACTCCATCACATCCCCGCCTTTGCCTGCTTATTTGCTTTCCAGAACTTGAATCCTCGAAGCCTGGTCTGTGGCCCTGTGGCATTGGCAACGGCTGAGTGTTGTTGGAAATGTAACACTTTGGTCCCACACACACCTGCTGAAGCTGAATCTACATTTCAACTTGAAGGTTCAAGGTGGAGAAGACACCCCTGGCTGGGTCGGGGGTGGGGTGGGTGGAGGGACAGCTCTGCTCTCAAGGCAGATGCTAGTTTCACTGGAGGTGATACCTGGGAAACGCCTTTCCTCTGGGGTGGTTTATCGCTGCTTCTTCTTGAAACCAGATTGAGTCAAATGACACTTTCATCTGTTGGTTTAAAGGCATTTGAAAGGACTTCCCCACTCTACTTTTTCTGTTGTGAGAGTAAAAACAATACATTCAACAACATTTACTGAATGCCTTTTACAGGCCAGAACCTGGGCCTGGGCCTGGCGGTTGGAGGAGGGGATCCTAGGCTCTAGTATGATCAATCAGGAAACACCCGAGGATGCAGATTGCAGCCAGGTCAATCCCCACACACAGCTCCAACTGCAGGAACGGCCTCTTTAGACATCTGGTTTACCTTGCTCGCCTGTATTCACAGTGGATCGGAATCATAGCAGAATCACCTGGGGGATTTTTCTCAAAATGTGATCCCTCTCAGCATGCCTGCCTGAGTAAGCCTGAATCAAAAAAAACTTCCCTGATCATTCTGATTCTCAGTTTTGACCTGCTAAGAACTCCTGCTCTGTAAGGTGTTCCAATGATTTCTTGTCCTTCAGGAGCTGAGATGGCTTGTCTGTCATGATCAAAGCATCAATGGCCATCAAAGCTCATTCCTTGGGGGTGGGGAGACTGCTAACTGTGCACTGACATGCACTCCCTTTTTCCTGAGAACATAGCTGGACCACAAGTACCAGTCTCCTTTGGAGTTGAGAGGGGTCATGTGATTATATTCAAGCTAATAGAAAGTGATGCATGCCTCTTTGTGGCTGAGCCTGGAGAGAAAGTTTGGGTCTTCTCTCTGAGCTCTCTACAGCCAGCTGGGACCTCAACCATGCAGATGACAAGTTCCCAAAGGATGGCAGAGCCATAAGATGGAAGGAACCTGGGTCCCTGAATCACCACGTAGAGCTGAAAGACTTGCCAGCTGTCAACATTAGCCTCAGATATGAATGAGAGACACAAATATACTTTTTTTCTTAAAATCACTGAATTTGGGGGTTTATTTATATAATGGCAGTATACCTTGCCCTAACTAATTCTTCCCTCTCTGCCCCACTTATTTTGTCCCAACACATTTTAAGCTCAGTGTTCAGAATTTCAGATTTAGCCTATACTGCTGCACTAATAGCTTCCCTGATAGCTCAGTTGGTAAAGAATCCACCTGCAATACAGGAGACCCCAGTTTGAGTCCTAGGTTGGGAAGATCCCCTGGAGAAGGGAACGGCTACCCACTCCAGTATTCTGGCCTGGAAAATTCCATGGACTATATGGTCCGTGGGGGTCACAAAGAGTCAGACATGACTGAGCGACTTTCACTTTCACTGCACTAATGTTCTTATTTGAGAGTAGATAGGGTTTTTTGCTTGGCTTCCCAGGTGGCTCAGATGGTAAAGGATCTGCCTGCAATGCGGGAGACCTGGGTTTGATCCCTGAATTGGAAAGATCTCCTGGAGAAGGGAATGGCTACCCAGTCCAGTATTCTTGCCTGGAGAATCCCATGGACAGAAGAGCCTGGCGGGCCACAGTCCATAGGGTCTATTTCCTCATCCTAGAAATCATTTTGTCATTACTTGCCAACTATTCTCAACTACACTAAAAGACTGAAAAAATAACAAAAGGGAGCAATGATGGAATTATTTAGAAGAATGATGTGACACGGGTCATCACTGTTATGTCATCTACAGTTTTCTTACTGTACTGCTATGGCAGGCAACATATGTGCATGCATGCTAAGTTGCTTCAGTGGTGTCTGACTCTTTGTGACACTATGAACTGTAGCCCGCCAGGCTCTTCTGTCCGTGGGATTCTCCGGGCAAGAATTCTGGAGTGGGTTGCCATGCCCTCCTCCAGGGATCTCCCCAACCCAGGGATTGAACCCATGTCTCATGTCTCCTACATTGGCAGGCACGTTCTTTACCACTAGCACCACCTGGAAGTTAATGGCCCCTCAAAGATACCCACATCCTGACCCCTGGAACTTGTGAATATATGACCTTGTGTGGCAAAAGAGACTGAAGATGGGATTAAGTTAAGGACCTTGAGATGGGAGATGATTCTGGATTATCTGGGTGGCTCAATATAATCACAATGGTCCCTAAAGGAGTCAGAGAAAAAGATGTGACTCTGAAAATGGAGCAGCAGAGTGATACAGCACGAGAAATCTCCAGCGTTGCTGGCTTTGAAGACGGAGGAATGCACTGAGGGCTAAGCAACGTGCCTGAGAGAGACAAGGAAACGATTCTCCCATGGAGTCCCCAGAAGGACCACAGCCCTCAATGACATCTTGATTTCATCCCAGTGAGACCCATTTCAGATTTCTGACCTCCAGAGCAAGATGCTAATATATTTGTGTGGTTTTAGGTCACCAGCTTCATGGTGCTATTTACCAGATGCGGTAGGACACTAAGACAGTTGCCCCAAGTATTGCATTGTCAGCAGATATGAAGAGAAATCTGGAGACACCAGTTTATAGTCTAACTTCTGCTTTCATTGGACACAATTGAGAAATGAGAATGTTTTCCTTTTCATCCCTAATGACAAAGAGAAGAAAATGGACAGAGGAAAGCGTTTTGAAATAATTGGTTTATCCAGAAGATGAATGCAGAGAGCCAGATAGCATCACTTTAGACTCGCGTTAATGAGGATGGTGAAACTGATCACCTAAGTGAAATCTCAGATCATCAGTCTTCAGATAATGATGTCTTAGATATATTTTCTCAAACTCAAGAATCAAAGATTAAGCCATGTATTTCCAGGGAATAAAGAAAATACGGTCTTCTCATCTAGTCACTCAGCCAGCAGGAAAAGAATCCAGATCATCCTTTTACTACAGGATGTAGCACACTATTTTCATCCTTTGTGATGTTTATACACCAACATCTACTTGATATAGCTCAGAAGCGGACAAAAGCTAAGGCAGGTGTCAACAGAAGGTCACTGGGAAGAAATACTTGGAGTATAAATTTTTAAAAATCATTAGATTCTCATAGATCCTCATTCTGATTGGAGATTAGAAATGCAAAAATGCAATTCTTTTGCATTTATGGAGTGAAGAAGGTGTCCATCTTAAGCAAAATTAAGAGCCAGCAAAGGTTTTAAAAATTTCCAGTACCGCATTTTGGATTTGCAAGTGCGAGAAGAGAAATCAGAAATGATGAGCATTTAGAATCCAGTGAAGATGCACTTTGAATCTGAAATCCGTGTTTATCAGGCGTGTGTGTTCCTGTTCATGCGTGAAAGCTAATGACCGTTAGTGAGATGTTAGTTACATTTGGAGGATGTTGCCCATATCAGATACCTTCAAAACCAGGAAAACATGGAATAAAAATTTTAAGTTTAAATTCTTATAAGAATATCTAATAGAGCTGTTCTTCAATCTCCCTTTATTCTTATTTCAGTAAAATTTTTCAAAAAAGGATTTAAAATATTTTAAAGTGGTTCATGAAGTCTAGATGGTAAATGATAATGACTACTTTTCTGATTGCACGAAAGACTGAAACAATCTTTCTCTCTATTCTTCTTTTTGTCATAATCATGCCACCGAGACCAGGGGGCTCTTTGAGCCAAGGTATTATGAGGTGTGCTGTTGAGACACGCCTCACTGAGCCTCTTCAAAGACAAGACTTGATAGAACATTTATGTGTGGAATTGTCTCCCAGGCTTGGGACAAACCCTGCAGAACCCTCTCTATCAACTGCTATCAGCTGGAAAGCTAGTTATGTACGGCCCAGTCTTTCAGATAATATAGAAAGACAAGGGCAGAAGCAAATCTGGGCTTCCTTTTCTTTTTCTATTTCTTTCTTTACTTCATCCATCCATCCATCCATTTGAACATGCCTTCAGAAAGATTTGTTTGACTCTTACCACTGGACTTGATCAGAGGAGTGGTTCTCAAAGTGTGGTCTTTGGGTCTCTGGGGGGGCCTCTGAGACCCTTACAGAAGGTCTGTGAAATGGGCCTTCTAACATGAATTGAGGCAGTGGTACCCAATGTAGAGTCATTAAATTCTTCATGGCCATGCATCCACAGTAAATATGAAACAAAGCTCATTTTGTTAAGTCTTCGTCTTTGAGTACACGTCTCTTTCATATTCTGCGTGAGGAAATGGGAGACACATACAGAACTCTGCATACAGAAGTCTGATGGTTGCCTTGACAACAAACACTGGTGGATTATTTGGGTGATGAGAGAAACTAGATGCTTCTTTCATGGATCACTATGTTTATTTGAAAGACTGGTGGACAAACCACCGTTATGCAGACTTGGGTATCTGGTAGAGCATTCCTTGAATATGAGCCCAAAGAGTCTGTTACTTCAAGGAAAATAATGGACAGTATTTGTTAACAATGATAAAATTTGAGCTTTCAAGTGAAAAATTAGAATTTCGGAAAGCTTATATCTGCTACTGTGAGCTTGACAGTTTCTCAAGACCTGCAGACTTCTCTGATGAAATCTGTGGTGGTATTAACAAACGTGATATTTGGTATAGTATAATGAAATGTGTAAACATTTGGAAGATCTACATAATTCAAGGAACCACTGTTTTCAAAGTGACTAGTGTATGATGTTTTCATTTTCCAGGACTGCATTAACAAAGTACCGCTAACTGGCACTTCGCCTTAAACAACAGCAATTTGTTTTCTTCTAGTTCTAGAGACTAGAAGTCCAGGATCAAAGTATTGGCAGTGTTGGTTCCTCTCAAGGGCTGTGGCAAGAAACTGTTTCCTGTTTCTCTCCTAGCTTCTGGAGGTTTGCTGACAATCTTCGGAATTCCTTGGCTTATAGACGCATCACCTGATCTCTGCCTTTATCTGCATTTGGCAACCTTCCTGTATGTATCTGTGTCCAAATTTCCCCTTTTTATAAGGGCACTAGGCATTTTGGATTAGGAGCTTCCCTACCTCAGTATGACCTCATCTTATCTAATAATATTTGCAATGACTCTTGCCACTTTCTGAGGCCCTGGGGGTTTAGGACTTCAACATATGAATTGGGTGTTGGAGGAGGGGTGGATACAATTCAGCCTATAACACATGAGGCACTTGATGTCACAAAATTGTTCATGGGTGAAAGATTCATTCGAAGTTCAAGACAGATCAAAGTATTTAAAAATAACTGAATATAAAAAAGCTCATGGATGTGGTTTCAGATTCCACATTGGAACTGACCTTTAAAAAACTGCTATTGTTGAGTTTTGGTGTAATAACAAAGAAGACTGCATAGCTATCTGAAAAGGCTTTTAAAACACTCTGCCCCTCTCCAGCTACATATTGTGTGAGGCCAGATTTTCTTCATATACGTCAACAAAAACAACATATTGAAACAGATTGAATGCAGAAACAGACATGGAAATCCAGCTGTCTTCAATTAAGCCTGACATTAAAGAAATTTACAAAATTAAGCGATACATTCTTCTCATAATATTTTTGTTTTGAAAAAATACAGTTATTTTAAAAATTTATTAATGCAGACAAATAATGGGTTTATTATCAGTATTTTAAATGAATTAGTAAACGTTTAAAATTTTCTAATGTTTAAAATCAGTTTTAATTTCTATCATGGTAAATATCTATAGCACGATCTCTCCCCTGGCACTACTGATGTTGGTTTGATAACTCTTTGTTACTGGGGCTGTCCTAATCACTGCAGGATATTAGCAGCACCTCTGATCTTTACCAACAGGATGTCAGTATCGTTCTCTGCTCTTTCGCTACTTTCTGGAGGTTGTGACAACTAAAAATGTCTTCAGACATAGCCAAATGCCCCCAGTGGAGAACCTCTGATTATAGATGTAGCCAGTATAAACCAAAGCTCTTTGGGGTCCTCAATAATTGTTAAGAGTGGAAAAGGATCCTGCAACTATAAAGTTTTAATGCTATTGATGTGTGTGGGGGGAATCATTCATGGCACTTGCCCTCGTGAAACTTAGGTTTTAATGGATGAGACAAACATGAGCCAAACAGAAGCAAAATCGCAACCTTGGCCAAGTGTGTTTGAATATGATGTATACAATGCCACAAGACTTCCTGCTACTCTCTACTTGAGGGCGCTGCCGTGAGTGAAGGGGAAATCCAGGGAAGTCTGGAGTCCTGATTGCCACCAGAAAGAAGTTTCCAGAAGGACTGGGAGGTCAACAGTGTTAAGTGATGCTGAGAGTTTGAGTAACATGAGAAAAGCTTCATTAATCAGTCCTTGGTGATAGACGTTTACCTATTGTTGTGTTTACTAAAATAATTTTGGCTGAAAACAATAGACAGTGACATCTTTTTTAAAGGAAAAAATGGTAATTTAATGGGTACTGAAATAACTGATAGATCAGCTTGGGCAGGGAAATTGGCTTGGATATCTCAGCACTAAGGGGCCGTTCGTTAACCCACTTTCAGGCTCTATTAGACTGTTCGAGTCCTATTAGGTAAGGAGTCTAAGCTGAAAGGGGGTTTTTGGAAGTCAAGCGATAAATGGAGTTTGGACCCATCTCACATTAGTCTTTGCAGATCTACTCTGAAGTTATTCACTGGTCCTTGGGTGTATACCTGGGAAAGATATGCTTGGAAGCTGGATGAACCCTTACGTAGTTTCTCAGACCTGTGGAAGTAAAAGCTATTGTGGTAAGAGATGAAAAATGGAAGCCCTTGAAACTCTCTCCTATTGCCACTCTTGGCCAAGATGGTAAATCAGAAGCAATAGTTTATTTGAGAAGAAATTGCAGGGATTAGTGCCCCCAACAAAGACTTGAAGGGTGCATGAGTGGCGATCCACATCGCATCCCTAACCAATCCAGCTATCTAGCTTGAGTGGATATGGCACACAATGAACTCATCGAGTGGGTACCGCGACCCCCGCTGCTGTGCTGGGCGTGCCATGCTCACTGGAGCAGATCAACACAAACTGGAGCTTGGTCTGTGACTGTTAATCTGGCGAATGCGTTTTCCTCGGTTCCCATCAGTAGAAAAGAGCAAATACCATTTGCTTTCACACGGCAGGGACAGTGCTGTGCATTTATTGTCTTGCACCAGGGCTACCTTCACCCTCCTGCTCTCTGATGTGATACAGTCCTTAGGCATCTCGATAGTCTTGATACTCTGCAGAATATTTTATTGGTTCACTATACTAGTCAATGGTTTTTCCCGTGGTCATGTATGGATGTGAGAGCTGGACTGTGAAGAAGGCTGATCGCCGAAGAATCGATGCTTTTGAACTGTGGTGTTGGAGAAGACTCTTGAGAGTCCCTTATACCGCAAGGAGATCCAATCAGTCCATTCTAAAGGAGATCAATCCTGGATGTTCATTGGAGGGACTGATGCTAAAGCTGAAACTGCAATACTTTGGCCACCTCATGCGACGAGTTGACTCACTGGAAAAGACTCTGATGCTGGGAAAGGTTGGGGGTGGGAGGAGAAGGGGACGACGGAGAATGAGATGGCTGGATGGCATCACCGACTCTGTGGACATGAGTTTGAGTGAACTCCGGGTGTTGGTGATGGACAGGGAGGCCTGGCGTGCTGTGATTCATGGGGTCGCGGAGAGTCGGACACGACTGAGCGACTGAACTGAAATGAACTGAACTGAACTGATACTGATGATATCATAATAATGGACCTGGTGAGCAGGAAGCAGATACCAAGACACCCTCGAAAGACCCATATGTTCCGTAAGGATGGAGGTTATAAACTCCACAAAGATACAGAGGCCTGTCATAAAATTGGTGATGTTTGTAGGGATACAGTGGTCTGGGAAGTGCTAGTATGTCTTCTCTAAAATAAAGGACAGATTGTTGTGTCTTCCACAACTCACTCCTAAGAAATAGACCTAATGCTGGTGGGCTCCTTTGGATTTTGGAGGCACTGATTACACACTAGCTAAAACTGCCCTGACTCATTTATTAGATGACTTGGAGGCTGCCAATTTTGAGTGGGTCCAGGACAAGAGAGGCCTCTGCAATGAGTCCAGACTGAGATGCAAGCAGGGTCTGCTTATTCATTCTACATAGTGCCTAGGGCCCACAATACATTTAAGGGCCCATAAAACATTTTAACTTTATTTTAAAATCAAAAGGAAAAATGAATCTAATGATCATGAATTCAGCCACGATTATATCCATTTTATACCAACGGAGTTGTAAAATACACTTTTTAAATTTTTTTTTTTTTTTTATGAAAGAAAAGACCCACAGGGACTTCCTTGGCAGTCCAGTGGTTAAGACTTTGCTTTTCAATGCAGGGGGTACAGATTTGATCCCCGGTTAGG
Organism: Moschus berezovskii; assembly: GCF_049115385.1. Classification (NCBI taxonomy): domain Eukaryota; kingdom Metazoa; phylum Chordata; class Mammalia; order Artiodactyla; family Moschidae; genus Moschus; species Moschus berezovskii. The sequence goes on along the minus strand of NC_142461.1, from coordinate 8,450,782 downwards.
GAGCTTAGATCCCACATGACTTGCGGACAAAAGACCAAAACATAAAGCAAGCAATATTGTAACAAAAATTTAATAAAGAATTAAAGAGAGGACCCACAGAGCAAAAATGCCTAGCCCCCATGAAAGCCATAGTGCCACTCTGGGGGCTACTCTGCCTTTGGGATCCAGTTGATTTGATGGTGTTAGAAGTACCTTTGGGCTTCCCTGGTGGCTCAGATGGTAAAGAATCTGACTTGCATGCAGGAGACCCGGGTTCAATCCCTTGGTCAGGAAGATCCCCTTGCCTGAGAATTCTATGGGCAGAGGAGTCAAGTACCTATGGCAGATCAGGGCATCATTAGAGTATCAGGTCAGTCTTATTAGGACAGTCACAGCATGGGGACCCTAAGTTTCTGTGTCAAGGCCATGCACTCTTTGGCAGAGAGCTACTCTTCATCTGAAAAGCAGCTCCAAGCAGATTGAATATTTAACGATGGGGCACAAGTGCCTATGCAGCCAGACCTGCCTGTCCACTTGTGTCTTGTCAGAGGCTCCAAGTCAGAATGCTAGTTCTAATGCTTCAGGTTGGATGATGGAGATGGCTAATTTGGGGTTGAGACCAAGTGAGTCCAGGAGACACAAATCAAGAACAGATAGAGAAGAAACCCACATAACTACCTTCTTCAAACTGACAACCCTTTCATAGCTCACATGTGTCCTTGGTGGGGGTCCTTTAAGACTGATCGAAGGAATAACTTGGCTTGGTTCACAAGTGAGCTGAAGCAGTATGTGGAAAGCCAAAACTGGATTGTTGCCGTCCTACTCAGGGGTGACCCTAAGAGGTATGGTGAAGGGAAATCCTTGATGGGCACAGCTGTGTGCAGCATGCTCTGTGGTCCCCCTTGCACAGAGAGAAAAAGGACCTGAGATACAGGAACACATGACCTCCTGGGTGCCGCTAATGGCTTGGCTCTTCTTTCTGGGGAGACCGGAACCAAAACACAGGGCTTACTTTCTTCCAGACACTCACTGACTCCTACACTAGTCTTCTTAGGTGGATATTTTTGTTATCCCCATTTTACAGATAAGGAAACTGAGGTACAGAGGGGTTTAGTAACTTGTTCAAGGTCTGATAGCTAATGTACCCCTGAGACAGTCCAGCTTTAGACTAATTTTTATAGTAGAGTAGAGTCAATCATGCCATATTGGAAGTCGGGATGTCTGGATTTGAATCCCAGCAATGACTCTAATATCCTGTGGCCCTTTGGATGTGTATCCCAGGTCTCTATTTCTTCTTCTAAAATGTAGCGTTTGTTGCACATCACAGAAAATATAGTAATAATTTTTTAATAACTCTAAATGGAGTATGGGACTTCCCCGGTGGTCCAGTGGTTAAGAATCTGCCTGCCAGTGCAGGGGACACGGTTCAATGCCTGGTCCAGAAAGAGCCCACATGCCGAGGAAGCAGCTAAGCCTGTGTGCCACAACTACTGAGCCTGCACACCTGGAGTCTATACCCCACCACCAGAGAAGCCACCGCGACGAGAAGCCTGCACACTTTAACCAGAGAGTATCCCCTGCTTGCTGCAACTAGAGAAAAGCCCATTTGCAGCAACAAAGACCCAGCACAGCCAAACAAATGAAAGAATAAATAAATAATAAATGGAGTGTAATACATAAAATTCTGAATCACTATGTTGTACACCTGAAATGAATATAATATTGCAAATCAACCATGCTTTCATGAAAAAAAAAAAAAAAACAACACCAATAAAAAGTAAAATATACTGTTTGGACCCTTATTATCAGTAACACCACTTCTTGCTGTAAGTTCCTTGATTTCTCTGGGGCTTCCAGGAGTTCAGTGTGGGCTAGGTACAGGGGGATGCAAATATGAATAAGCCATAGTTCCCCAGGAAGACTCTGGCCCCTCTGTAAGCTACTTCCATAAAGCCTGCATTCTTTGCCTACCTGAGCAATTATGGGTTTGGAGGTTTTTAAATAATGATTTCAGCATGTGCTTTGTATAAACAAAGGTTGGGCAAGGGAGATGAGGGGAATGTGGGCCTGGCTCGTTTGTGCGGCTAAAAATAGAAACGTGCAAGTCCTACAATGATGAGGCAGAAACTTAAAACAAATTTCTTGGAAAATTCCCTCCACATGCCACACTGCCCAGGTATTTCCCCCCTCTGCCTCGTGCAGATGGAGCAAGGGAACTCGGGGTGAGGGCCGGGCATCACAACACACACTTCCTTCCTGGCACCGAGGAGGAGGGGCCGAGGAGACCGAACGGGGAACAAAACGTCTGTTCAAGAGCCTGATTCGGGCTGACATGGGCCTTTGAGCTCCCTGAGTGGCATTTACGGCCACAGATATGGAAAAGAAAATAAATCTCCCAGGCCCGGCATCTTGCTTTAATTAATAACATAATCAAGTTTCTGGCCCCGTGGAATGGAAGGATTTCAACACTCAAGAAGGCCCCTCTGGCAGCAGGCAAGAACTGGGCCCCCTGGCCAGCCAGCCTCCCTGAGCAGGGAGATCAGGGAGGGTGTGCTCAGGCCGCCAGGACAGGACAGTAGGAGGCTGACTTCTGGGTGTGAGGCTGGGGTTCAAAACCACTTCCTGCAGGGAAACAGGAAGTATAGTGGTGGTCACAATCCCTGGTGTCTCTTGTGTGTTTATTTATGAATCCTGGGCTTTCACCTTTATTTCTTCCATTTGGTCTCTACAGAACAATTGGGCTGGCTGTTCTCCCCAATTTTTCAGATGAGGAGACTGAGACCCAGAGATATTTGGGTGATTGGCCCAGAGTCACACAGCTAGAAGGTGTGGAGCTGGAATCTGAATGATCTGAAATCAGGCTGAGTTAGGAGAGCCCGAGAGGATGGAGCCGAGGCTCACAGAAGCACCAATGGGTGAGGCCTCCTGTTCTCCCCAAGGCCTTGGGATGATGTCTCTTCAATCAGGATTGTCCACCCTCCCTGTTTGAGCTGATATAAGTGTCTAAGGACGAAAATGTGTGTGGGAGTTGAGGAGTGACAGCCAGATTTTAAAAATGGATTTGGAAGGAAAGAAGTGGTAGATGCTGAGGAAGGCAAAAGAACACATGTCAGGAGCATTGGGGGTTGCACTGAACACCCAGACAGAGGTCCTGCCAGGGCTTCCTGAGCCAGAAGCGGAATGGAGAGAGGCCCCTGGTTGGCTAGGAACTCTGTGATCCTCTGGGTACTAAGTCAGGCTGGGGGCCAGATTTCCTGAATTTCCTCCTGCACATGAGAAGCTGCTGTGCATGGCCTTCCTGGCTGACATGCTTGGCTCTATTTGGAGGCTCCAGTGAGTTAAACAAATGCAGGAAATCAACAAGTCATGATTTGGCCCTGATATACCTTTCTCTTCCCTCTCCCCTTGCATGCTCCATGTCTCAGCTAAGTGGGTCAGCGTGTGGGTCCCTTGGTGGCCCAGGTTTGCATGGCTGTCCCCATCACCTGGAGGGTTCACTCCACCATCGTTGATGCTGGCGTCCTCTCTACCTCTCACCAGACAGCTCCAAAGCCACCTCCTCCAGGAGGCCTTCCCTTCAGTTGGAAGTAGTTCTGTTACCTTGGAGCACCCACGACACCACGTCTCCCCCTTCTCATTATTGGGATATTTTTACCTTGTAATTGAGTCACTCAATTATTCACAAATGCTTATGGATACTTGCTTTGTTTCTGGAATGTTATTCGACTTATGTCCTGTTGTCCAGGTTCCTCAAAGGCAGAACCGGGTTGTAGTTATGATGATAATTAAAATAGTATTTTCCATCTGCTGAATGCTTACTCTGTGACCAGGCAAATAGCATTTTATAGGAGTTATTTTGTTTAGTCCTTGAAACTATGGGGTTGGTGTTACTATCCTCTATATTTTAAAGAAAAAGGAACTGAGGTAAACAGAGGTTAAATTGTCCAAAGTCATCAGCTAGTCAGTGGTAAAGCCTTGACTTGAACCCAAGTAGTCTAATGGCAGAGTCCGAGCTCATAGCTACTAGTTCTGCTGCTGCTAAGTCGCTTCAGTTGTGTCCGACTCTGTGCGACCCCATAGACGGCAGCCCACCAGGCTCCCCCGTCCCTGGGATTCTCCAGGCAAGAACAGTGGAGTGAGTTGCCATTTCCTTCTCCAATGTATGTAAGTGAAAAGTGAAAGTGAAGTCTCTCAGTCGTGTCCGACTCTTCGTGACCCCATGGACTGCAGCCCACCAGGTTCCTCCACGGGATTTTCCAGGCAAGAGTGCTGGAGTGGGGTGCCATCGCCTTCTCCGAGCTACTAGTTCAACTACCATAAATGGGACTTCCCTGGTGGTCCAATGGTTAAGAATCTGCCTGCCAACGTAGGGGACACGGGTTCGATCCCTGGTCTGGGAAGATTCCCCTCTGTTGAGGAGCAGCTAAGTCTGTATGCCACAACTACTGAAGCCTGCCTGCCTAGAGCCTGTGCTCTGCAACAAGAGAAACCACCTCAATGAGAAGCCCACCCACCACAATGAAGAGTAGCCTCTCTCTCGCCTCAACTAAAGAAAGATGCACGTAGCAATGAAGACCCAGCACAGCTAAAAATTAATTAAAAATTAAAAAAAAATACCATGAAATGTGTGAAAGTGGCTGGTGGGATGCCTGCCCAAGGCCATGGATTCACAAAGATTGCTTGATTGTGAGCTCCCCACACCGGGCCCCGATACTGAACTTGGATTGATTTGTTTCTAAAGTTCGTAGATTGAATCAATGAAAAAGTATCTTGGGAATGAATTCATGGGAAGTTCCAGGAGCTTTCCTGGTTATCTGCTACTGTATAACAAATCATCCTGAAACCTAGTGACTTAAAATAACTGTTTAGTATTATCTCTGATGGTTCTGTGGATTTGATGGGGCTCAGTTGGTTGTTTCCGGCCTGAGGTCTCTCCAATGATTACAATCAGATGCAACTGATACTAGAGTCATCTAAAGGTTCACCTAACCTGGATATTCAAGATGATTGAAGCATCTCTCTTGCCAGGTACCATCTCCATGTGGTTGGTTGAGCTTCATAAGGAAGCATGGTGGACTCAAGTTGGTTGGATTTCTTCCATGGTGTCTGACTCCATCCAGAGCAAGTATTCCAAGAAGCCCAGGCTGAAGTCTTGAAAGTCACACGACCCAGCCTTGGAAGTCACATGACCCAGCCTTGGAAGTCACATGCTATCATGTTGGCGCATTGAGTACTGGGAGTTGTGTTCACTGGTTCAGAGGGAGGATATTTTTAGAGACTAGTTACCATGGAATCAGGGCTTTCCCCAGTGGCTCAGTGGTAAAGAACCCACCTGCAATGCAGGAGCCTCAGCAGATGTGGGTTGGATCCCTGGGTCAGGAAGATCTCCTGGAGGAGGGCATGGCAACCCACTCCAGTATTCTTGCTTGGAGAATCCCATGGACAGAGGAGCCTGGTGGGCTGCAATCCATGGGGTCACAAAGAGTCGGACATGACTGAATCAACTTAGCGCACGCATACCATGGGAGCAGCACTAAACTGTAAAGGTCCCAAGGGCTTCAGTCACTCTGGCATGGCTGAAAATCAGGATCTTCTCTGGAGACTTGGGTCAAGTGTTAATTTGCAGGTAAACTTCTGAGTGAGGAGAGCTGACTCTTCTTTGACCTGTAATGTCTCAGGCACTCTCCCAAAGAACAGTCGCTTGTCTAAATTTGGGCCCTGGAAATTCTAGTTTCCGGTTCTTCCAGAACCAAATTCCCCAAGTCCAAGTCAAGTGGGCAAGTGTTTACTAGCACCTACCATATGCTCTGCCCAATGTAATACTAATCATTCACAGTTTTGAGTGCTTGTACCTGACATTCTTCAAAGTGCTCATAAGTATCGTTGGGTGTAATCCTCATAACAATCCCATGTGGTAGGTATTTCTATTTGCCTCATTTTATTTATTTATTTTTTCAAACTTTAAACTCTTTATTTTGTATTGGGGGTATGGCCAATTAGCAATGCTGTGGTAGTTTCAGGTGAACAGCAAAGGGCCTCACCCATTTATATGCATGTATTCATTCTCCTTCAAGCCCCCCTCCCATCTAGACTGGCATATAACATTGAGTAGAATTCCACATACTCTGTCATAGGTCCTTCTTGGCTATCTATTTTGATTTCAGCAGTGTGTACGTGCAATCCCAAACTTGCTTACTATCCCTTCCCCTTGGCGATCATAAGTTCATTTTCTAAGTCTGTGAGTCTATTTTATAAGTAAGTTCATTTGTATTATTTCTTTGTAGATTCCACATATAAGGTGTGTCATACAATACTTCTCCTTCGGTCTGATTTACTTCACTCAGTATGACACGCGCGAGGTCCGTCCATGTTGCTCCAAATGTCATCAGCCTCATTTTAAAGGTGAGAAGACCGCATCACAGAAAGGTTAAGTAACTTGCCTAATTTCTTATAATCAGCAGAAAAGTTCAAGATTGGAATTCTTGTTTTCCTGGCTCTAGAGTCTATGCTTTTTTAAAAAAAAATTACATATTATTTCTTTATTTGACTGTGCCGGATCTTAGTTGCAGCATGTAGGATCCAGTTCCCTGACCAGGAATCGAGCCCTGGCCCCCTGCATTGGGAGTGCAGAGTCTTAGCCACTGGACCACCAGCGAAGTCTCCAGAGTCCATGTAAATTCCTGGTCTGTTAAAAAGACTTGACCTGGAAGACATTGTCCCCACTTTCAAGAAAAGTCTAGTAGAGAAAAGAAGATTTGAAATACTTTGTTAAATCTTTGTTTGGGAAGCAATTCTGATATATTTTACTGGTCAATGGAAAGGTATCTGTCTCTCTGTAACGATGGTATGACATATTTCATTTCACAAGAATTTCTCCTGAATTATCCATCAGAATTAGGAGGAAATGTTTGAAGTAAGATATCATAATTAAAAAATCTTCATCTGATCAGACAACAGTGGGTCACTAGTTATACTATAAGCTTTTGCTGGGTAAGAAGCCATACCAACATGTAGTGGCTTAAACAGACATGTGTTTGCTCAGGAGTCTATGTCTTGGCAGTTTGGGCCAGTATCAGCTGGGTTGTTCTTCTGTTGGTCTCTGCTGAGTTCATTCATGTGACATTCATGTGTCATTCACGTGTCAGCTGACAGATGATTGTCTCACTCACTTGTCTAGTATGTGGTTGGCTGTTGGCTGGGGCGACACTGATGACTGAGCTACGTCTCATCTTCCAGCAGGCTGCCTAAGGCTTGTTAACATGGGTATCATTATGGGGCTCCCTAGAGTAGCAAGAGCAGGCAGTCCTAATGTCTTTGCTTGTATCACATTGCTAACGTTCCATGGGCCAAAGAAAGTCATATGACCAAGCCCAAATTCAAAGGTAGAGGAATAGAATCAACTTCTTGTTGGAAAGAGTTAGAAAGTCGTGTTGAGAAGAGTCATGGGTCTAGGGATGAAAGGAATCTGTGGCTACTTTTGCAGTCTATCAGGTTGTTTTTCCTGAAGTCAAAAGATACCTGTGGGTAAGTAGAATAATGGGTCCCCCAAAGGTGTCCACGCTCTAGTGCTATATTCAGGAATGTGTTAGCTTACATGGCAAAAGGGACTGAGCAGATTAATTCAGCTAGCAATTTAAATAATTCACTATTACATTATTAATAATATAACTATTAAGTGAATTAAAGTATTTTTAAATGATTTTTTTTTTTATGTGGACCATTTTACACTCCTCTACTGAGCTATTGAAGGGATGGGAGCTGTGGACCACTTTAAAATTCTTTATTGAATTTGTTACAACTTTCCTTCTGCTTTTTGTTTTGGTTTTTGGCCACGAGGCATATGGGATCTTCACTCCCCAACCAGCAGTTGAACCTGCACCCCTTGCACTGCAAGGCAAAGTCTTAACCCCTGGACCAGCGGGGAAGCCCCTAATCAAAGCATTAACTAAAATATCTTTAGATGGGGGGATTATCCTGGATTATCCAGGAAGACCTGATGTAATTACAAGTGTTGTTATAAGTAAAAGATGGAGGCAGGAAGAGTCCTGTCAGAGAAAGAGACGTGACGACAGAAGCAGAGATCAGAGTGATGGAAAAGGTAAATGAAGGCAGCTTCTAGAAGAAAAGGCGAGCAAGAGTTCTCTCCTAGGGCCTGCAGCAGGATTGCAGCCCTGCCAACATCTTGCTTTTTAGCCCAGTGAGACCTCTAACCTCAGAACTCTAAGATAGCACATTAGTATCACTTGTCACTAATTTATGGTAATTTGCTACATCATCAGTAGAAAAATACAACACCTGACAGTTATATGACCTTTTTCTTAAGACCAATAATACCAGTTTGTGATTAGTCAAAAACAGGTAGTAACACTGATTTTATTAACGAGAATAAAGATTTGGGCTTTCAGATACCTACTCCATGAAGTCTTCAAATCCTAGCACATAAACGCCCCCTGGGAATGCTTTCCTCTTAAAATATATTCAAGAGGGGGTTGGAAGAAGTATTTGACGAATCTTCAGAAAAAAACAGGGTTAGAAAGAGCAGAGTTGAAAGAGTATTGCGAGAAGAGTACCATATTATGTTTACGAGTTGCTTTCCTTAAATCTTCTGATCTTTTAGGACTATTTCACTCTTTCTTATTTATTGACTACTTTTCATAACAATTTTTTCCCCAAAGAATAATGGAATATAAAAGGCTTTGACCATTACCAAGTTTCCATTGTTCCCCTGCTGGCCGCACATCCTATTTGCTGGTAAAATCTCTAAGAGGAAATAAGAAGCTTCCTTTTTATTAATCAACAGTGACAGCCACGTCACACACATCGACAGAACAGAGTGAGACGGCCCATCGTTCTGAAAGTGAGTGTGTGGAAGGGGCCCTCTCGCCAATGGGAACGCACTGGGGGTTCGTCAGTGGAAGTCATGAGCGAGATATGGAGGTGGCCTCTCCAGTGGGCAGGAGTACCAGACCGTCCCATCGGTGGGACTTCTTATTATACACCCCAATTTCTCTGGTTAAGACTTCAACCAGGGACTCCCCTGATGGAGAGGCCTGTGCATTGCAACTAATGAGCCCATGCGCCCCAGAAAGATCCCACAGGCTGCTACTAAGACCCGACAGAGCCAAATAAATAAGTATTTTTGTAATAAAAAGACTCCAGTCACCAGATCAGAAAGTGGAAGATCCATTTGCTTCTGTCATGAGTTGACAGAGTACCAGAGGTCGTAGCTTGTATCAGGCTGTCTGATCTGCAAGCAACTTCAAAGAGCAAAGGCTCAACCTTTTCTTTTCCAGATGGGGAAACAAAGCCCAGAGAGAAGTGACTTATTTCAGGTCAGCCAGAAAGTTGGTGGAACTGAAACTCCATATCTCTTAATTCTTGGACCAATCTCTGGGCTGCGCTTTAAGCAAAAATAGGGGAGAAGGGAAGTGAGAAAAAATAGGTAGAAGTGGAGAAGAAAGAAAGGGATAAGGAAGTAAAAGGAAGAAGCAAAGGGGAAAAAATGAAGGTAAAGGAAGCGAGTGTTCTCCAGACCAGAGGATCCCAGATGCCTTCCGATGATCAGCTTCAACAGGGTCATCTGGTAAGATAAAAGAAAATAAAATCTTTCCTAAAATAGAGCTTGAGTGAGAAAGGCTAAAAATAATGCAAAGTGATGGTACAATAAAATGAAGTGCTGGGTACCTTTATCTACCAATATCTGGGTATACCCAGATATTGCTGGGTACCAATATATACCCCACATGTTTATTGTAAGGATCAGGTGAGATTACAGATGTTAATATGCCTGATTGTGACCAGTAAATCCCTATTAAAAAACACCAGGCTGTCTGACCTTAGGCAGATCACTGCTCCTCTTTAAGCTCTGTTTCCTCAAAATTTACTGAGCAGCTGGTGTTGGCAAGAACTGAAATTGTTGGGACCCAAAAGAAAGAAAGGGTTTCCGCGGTGGCTCAGTTGTAAAGAACACGCCTGTAATGCAGGGGACACAGGAGACTCGGGTTTGATCCCCGGGTAGGGAAGATCCCCTGGGGGAGGGGTATGGCAACTCCTTCCAGTCTTCTTGCCTGGAGAATTCCATGGACAAAGGAGTCTGGTGGGCTACGGTCTATAGGGTTGCAAAGAGTCAGACATGACTGAAGCGACTGAGCATGAGAAAAAGAAAGAAAACAAGGTGTTTCTCCTCCTGAAGAAACTCTCAGTCCATTTCCCTGGCCACATTCATCTGCTCAGGCTGACTGCAGTGGGAGATTTATCTGGAGAATGTGAGTAGCAAACCCCTTTTGCCTTAATTGACCAGATGCTCCTGAGAGTAAAGGAGCTGGAGCGCTCCACTTTCTGCCCTGCCCACTGTGCCCCGCCTGCTGGCTGAGGCCCCCAGTCTGGGCTGTCACCTCCTGCCTGGCCGCCCTGCGGTCCCTCGAGCCAACAAGCCCAGGCTGGGCAGGCGAGCTCCAGTTCTGGCTCATCAGGACTCATTTTCAGAAGTTGCGCCTTGGGGAGCTTGTTAAAAGGCCGTTGGCATCCCCAGGAGGGGGGCTCAGTTTGCGTTTATGAATGAACCGCTCCAGAGAAATCAATGAATATGTCACTCAGGTCAAGTAAACAAATGCGTTTTCTCCTTGGGGGCCTGGTACAGGGCGGTGAGCCTCCCCATGGGCCAGGGGGCTTCCGAGAAGCTGCTCTGTCTGGGTCGAACCCCAGGTTTGGGTCAGCACCCTGGGCAAAGCCCTGGCCCCCATTGAGCTCCGGTCTACCCCAACCCCACCTCCTGAACCCCACCCTCACCTTGAGGGGCCATTCCCAGAGACACAGATTCTCTGATATTTAATGGATGAGAAAATCCTACAGAAAAAACCTTTCTGCAGCTTCTTCATTCCCATCTTTTCTCTTCCTTGTTCACTGATTCGGGGGACATTTATTAGGAACCTACTATGTGCCTGTCATGGATCTGGTAGGGACAGGGACTCAATGACACCTAAGACATGGGCCCTATCTTCCTTACTCATATTCTATGCCCCAGAATCACCAGAAAAGCCTTTTAAACACACCAATGGCCAAGCCATCCTACTCCTAACTGCCTACCTTCTCTTCTTTGTTTTGCATTAGGTTGTGCCATTATTTTTTTATATATAATTTCAGTTAGTTAGTTTTGGCTGTGCTGGTCTTCCTTGCTGGGAAGGCTTTCTCTAGTTGCAGTGAGTGGGGGCTACTCTCTGCTGCAGTGCTTGGGCTTCTCAGTGTGGTGGCTTCTCTTGTTGGAGAGCACAGGCTCTAGGGCGTGTGGGCACAGTAGTTGTGGCTCTCGGGCTCTAGAACACAGGCTCAATAGTTGTGGCAACAGGCCTTAGTCACTTCCAGGTATGTGGGGTCTTCCCAGATCAGGGATCGAACCCATTTCTCCTACATTGGCAGGCAGATTCTTAAGCCACTGAGCCACCAGGGAAGCCCAGATTGTGCTATTCTTATCAAATTTTTCTTTTTCAAAAACTGATCTGTTGCTTCTAAACGTGAAAAAGAGATGACTTGTCGTCCATGTAAAAAATCATATGACTTTGACTTTTTACTGACACAACATTCAAAAATCTTTATAGGTTGACTGAGTTCCCACAATGTTTAGAGTTCTTTCCGCACTGACACTTGAAGGAGGATTTGAAACCAAACCTTGAACTCATTTTAGTAAAGTGAAGCAGCAGGTTATCTGCAGAGAGAAGGTTTCTACTTATCAGAAGACGGTGTTCCCCCAACAGGAAGTGAGCCCCGCTGGTGTCTGAGGCGCTGGCTTCCTCACACAGACACCGGGGAGGAAGCTCTTGCCCATCCAAAGAGGGTTTCTCACCATCAGCTGTACTCATATTGTACCCAGAATATGACATGGTGAACATTCAAAAAAAGAAACTCTTTTCCCAGAAACTTAAGGCCTCATGAGTACACGTTTAGAACACTAGAAGAAAATTACTAACAATAGGAGTCAGTTATTTTCTAAAAAATTCTTTCTACTATACATAGTTTTTAAGAAATGTATCCATCTTTTTATTTTCTCAAGACATATAAAAATTAAATAAAAATACCAATTCTGGAAAACAGACATTTTGTGATAAATCCCTAAGGATTTATGGTGGCACACAATATGAGGGTCATTGAGAAAATCGTGACCGTCTTAGAGCTCCTGGTTCCAACTGTTCGGAGAGCCAGTCATATTTATGCTGTTTCACAAGATACTGACATGTGTTCATTTTTAAAATTGCCCTGTTCGGCTCAGCAAGTTGAAGTTGGATTCCTGTGGCTACCTTGCAACTAAAAAGAGCCCTGACTAGCATGGACCTGAAAGGATTCTGAAATATTTTCTCAGCATAAGTTGGGCTACATTTGGCTACAAGTGACTGAAGTAAGGGCTTCCCAGGTGGCACTAGTGGTAAAGAAACCGCCTGACAATACAGGAGACATAAGAGACTCAGGTTTGATCCCTGGGTTGGGAAGATCCCCTGGAGGAAGGCATGGCATCCCATTCCAGTATTCTTGCCTGGAGAATCCCAAGGACAGAGGAGCCTACAGTCCATGGAGCCATAAAAAGTCAGACATGACTGAAGCGACTTAGCACAGCATGCACGCACAACTGAAGTAAATCTGCAAGAGATTTCATATGACGAGAACACTATTTCATTTAACCAGACATCTCAGGGTTGATTCCACAGGGTGCGATGACAGCACCAGGGACCCAAGTGCTTTCCATTTTTGCTCTGCCAACCTCAAGTGTTGGCTTCTGTCGTCAGGCTGGTCCTCGTGTGATCACAAGATGGCCGCCATGAGCAGGAAGGAGCCTTTCTCCTCACTTACCTTTTTTTCTTTTTTAAGCCAGAGAGGAAAGTCACCTTCCCAGAAGTCACCTCAGCCAACTTCCTTTCAGGTCCCATTGACCAGAATCAGGTCCCATGACCATCTCTAGCTGCAAGGGAGGCTAGGAAAGTGGTCAGCTGGCCTTTTCAGCCTCTGAGGTAGAAGCAGGTTGGCCGATGAGAATGAGGGAACAGGCTGCTGACAGACAAGTGTAGTGTCTGCCACACTCCCTTTCACATCTTCATAACCATTGTGAGGGGGGAGAAAGGTGTATACTGGACAAGTGATAGTTTCACAAGGAATGTATCTGTTGAAGGAATGTATTCCACACAACACTGCGGCCGCCTCCGTGTGCCTGGTGGCCGTGTTTGGGGAGCTACACATGAGCTCCCGCTGCTACAAAGCAGGATACGGTTTTTGAACTGTTAACTGAGAGGCCTTGGTTTCTGGGGTTTCCTTCTTCCCCTTGGCCCCTCCCTTCAGTTCACTTGACTTTTCTGTTCATTGCCTCAGGGAAGGGGTGACACAGCAGAAATGCAGGGAGAAAAAGAATGACTTCTTAGCTTTGAGTTTCAAAAACTTACATTAGAAATAACTCCCAAGGCTGGGAAAAAGAGAAAGAGAGAGGGAGGAGTTGGTGGGTAGGGGCAGGGGGCTGGCCCTGGAGAGACCACATGGGCAGGAGACGAGTTGAGTTCAGCTCCATCCTGAGGAGACCTTCTATGGCTGACCCCAGGGGGCTGCCTGGAAAGGAAAGCACACTGCAGATGGCCCAGCGTCCTGGAGCCCGGCTTGCCTGGGTTGCTGGCCCATGAGGTCTTCCCAGGGACTGCAGCAGGAGCACGGCTCAGGGACCAGCCAGCTGGCACTGTGCCCATCTGTGTTCTTGGGGACAGCCCCCTTTGAAATCCCAGGACACTCAAGTCCCCAGACATAGGGCTCATCGAAGGCAGAGTTGGGGGAAAGGGCCAGCCCCAGCCCATCTCCCCGAAATTGGCTGGGAACCAGCTTGTGGTCCATCCGGAGCTGGGAGTGTGGACACTCCTCTTGACAGAACGACAGTGACAGAGAGAGGGGAGGCTGGGGTCAGCACAGCAGAGAGCCCCTGCAGGCAGGCACGGTGGCAGGTTCAGACCCGAGAAAGGAGAACCTGCTCCCCATTCTCATCAGTTATCCCCCCGGGCCGCTGGTCAGCATCTCTGGGCTGTCCCCTCTCTGAAGAATACTGCTCTAATGGGTTAACCTTGCCCTGGCATGTCTGTTGACTTGGCTTTATTTTGAGGAGTTGAAAGTGCTTCTCCCTCTCTTACAGTATGATGACTTCATTCCAATCTGAAGACAGGGGAGCTGAGGCCCACCGTGGTTATGAACTGAGCCTCTGTTGTGCGTGCATGCTAAGTCACTTCAGTCATGCCCAGCTCTTTGTGACCCTATGGACTGTAGTCCGCCAGGCTCCTCTGTCCGTGGAATTCTCCAGGCAAGAATACAGGGGTGGGTTGCCATGCCCTCCTCCAGGGGATCTTCCTGACCCAGGGAGCGAACCTGTGTCTCTTATGTCTCCGGCCCTGGCAGCCGGGTTCTTTACCACTGGCACCACCTGGGAAGCCCTAGTGGTGTGCTTCTGTGCTCCTGTCAGCTCTATGCTAATGTCCTCACGTATGTTCCTCATGGGACTTCGCTTAACTCTTAGGGCAATCCTATGGGCCAATGTGGCACCCAATTCCATTTTAGAGATGCAGCGGGAGAGACTCAGAGGTTCAGCAACTTTTCCAAGGCCACAGAGCAGAGCTGGGATTCCCACCAGGTCCTCTGTCTCCTGGATGTTTTGTCCGAGGTCACGCCGGAGCTCAGGAGCGGGCTGGGACCTCCCCCTGGCTCCTGGCCCGCGCTCTCTGCGGCATTCCTAGCGCCTCTGCTCTCACTGCGAAGAGCCGAGGCGGCGCTGAAGACGGGCAGAGAGGAGGGCAGAGGGTGGGCGGAACGCTCCCCTCTCCCCGCTCCAGTGTCTGTCGAGGTGGCAGGAGACAGCTCACAGCCCTCTCGCGCCTGCCCATCCCTGCTCAGCTGACCCAAGAAAGGGCTCCCGCTGCAAACACCCTGCTGTTTACTTGCCCCCGTCGAGGGTGACAGGCGTCAGGGGGCCCGCGAGGGGAGACGCGGCCACACCAGCCATCACCTGGAATACATTACGGCAGCTGTGACTAATTAAACTTTGATTTCCTCAAATTTCGATCTTCTTGGAAATTCCTTCAGAGCCCCACGGTGTTCAAGGCTGTGGCAGAAAGTAAACACCAGTCCAGCCGCGGGGCCGCCACGCGGCCCCTCCTCGGCTCCCTCCCTCCCTTCCTGTCCGAGGCCTCACCAGACAATCCCCCTAGATCGTCTCCAAACCACGGCCCCAGAAGATCTGGGGTTTGATTTGGGATTTCCACCTAGGTGAAAAAATGCTCCTTCTGTCCTCCTGGTGGGGAGGCAAGGATGTGGCAGGAGGGGGCCGCGTCCTTCACCCCCACGGGGCTCCTGCAGGCATGAAAACAGCCGTCTGGGTGGCCTGCATCCTTGGGTTCCCACCTGTGGCTTGCTTCGAGGTCACCTCAGGCGGCCCAGTGTCCTTAGACCCAGAGAGAGGCGGCAAGGGCTGGCGGTCGGGAACAGGCACACGAGAGGCACGTCGGAGTGGCTGGAGGTGGCTGCTCCTGCGTGTGGTCATGTGGGCCCTGTGAGGCAACCACTCCTCCTGTTGGTCCAAGAGAGTTGGGCTGAGGCTGACGGCCACCATTCCCTGCGTGTCTGTTATGCCAGGCTTCACAGCAGTCAGGATGATAAGGCAGTGATGTTCTGTTTTACAGACGAGGTCAGAAGTCAGGAGGTCCCCTGAGGTCAGAGAGGTGACAAGACTGGCTCAAAGCCACACAGCAAGAGCTGAGATTGAGACCCTGGTTTGTTTGAAGCTAACACCTATGTTCTTACTGACACATCCCGAGGCCTTCACTGCTGGAAAATGCTTTGTGTCTTCTGCCAAAGTAGAAATGGCAGACCGTTGCTTTGAAAGTCTTGATTTTGGTCCATGATTTTCCCTTTTTAAAAGATTAAAGAGATTTTTAAGGTTTTCTTTCTTAATTTGAAGGCATCAACAAATACTTGTTTCATATAGAAAAATTGGAACATACAAGTAAGTGAAAGATGAAAATAAACATCCATGATCCCACCAACCAGAAACCACATCTGCTCTCATCCTGCTCTCTTGGACTGTGTGCGTGTGTGTCTTTCTGTTCATTTGAAAGCTATTCATGGAGTACGTGCAATGGAGATGCCGATATGTGAGAGGGGAGCCTATGGACTCTGTGACACTGCATGGCTCAGTCTTGGCCCTGAAAGTTACTTAATGTGACTCAGCGAGCTTCTTAACCCCATGTGCCTCAGTTTCTTCACCTGCAAGATGGGTATAATGGCAGCATACAACCCCGAACCTCATAAGGTTATTACGAGGGTTCATGGGAATAATGCATGGAAAACACTAACACAGTGCCTGGTACATGGTAAGCTCTCAATAAATTCCAGCTGTTACTCTCTGTGCCAGATTGCAAGCAAAAACAGACAGGTCTTAGACTGCATGAACCCTCGGTCTAGCAGGGGAAGAACGATGTTAATCAAATCATCACACAGACCAGGGGCAAGTTGCCTTCAAGCTGCTACAACGAGCTAAGAGGGCTGCACCCAGGAGGCTGATGTGGGCAGGGAAATCCTGAAGAATTTGTGTAGAGGTGACTCTAGAGCTGAGATGTGAAGACTGCAGAGAAATGAACTAGGCCAAGTTGGGAGGGAAGAGCATGGCAGGCAGAGGGAACAGCATGTCCTAAGGCCTGTGGGTGGACGGACATGGCCAGTGTGGGGCTGAAAGAAAGCCATCATGACCGGGGTGGAGAGTGGGGGAAGTGTGACAAGAAACAGCAACAGAGAGGCTGGCAGGGTCGGATCCTAAGTCCTCACAGGGGGCACTTGAGTTTCGCACTACCTGAGAGCAATGGGGAGCCATTCAAGGGTTTAAAGCAGAAAAGTGTAATGTGATTTGATGGATTTAAAAAAATGTTTACTGGGCTGTGTCGGGTCTTAGTTGCAGCATGTGGGATCTTCTCTGTGTCATATGGAATCTTCGTTGCGGTACACAGACTCTCGTTGCGACTCACGGGTTTAGATGCCCTGGGTCATGTGGGATCTCAGTTCCCCGACCAGGGATTGAACTCACGTCCTCTGCACAGCAAGGCGATTCTTAACCACTGAACCACCAGGGAAGTCCCTGATCCAACTAATTTTTTTTTAATGTCTTGTCTCTATTTTTTTAAGTTTTATTTATGTATTTAGATTTGGCTGTGCATGGAGAAAGCAAGAGAGTTTCAGAAAAACATCTATTTCTGCTTCATTGACTATGCCAAAGCCTTTGACTGTGTCGATCACAATAAACTGTGGAACATTCTGAAAGAGATGGGAATCCCAGACCACCTGACCTGCCTCTTGAGAAACCTGTATGCAGGTCAGGAAGCAACAGTTAGAACTGTACATGGAACAACAGACTGGTTCCAAATAGGAAAAGGTATACGTCAAGGTTGTATATTGTCACCTTGCTTATTTAACTTATATGCAGAGTACATCATGAGGAACGCTGGGCTGGAAGAAGCACAAGCTGGAATCAAGATTGCCGGGAGAAATATCAATAACCTCAGATATGCAGATGACACTACCCTTATGGCAGAAAGTGAAGAGGAACTCAAAAGCCTCTTGATGAAAGTGAAAGAGGAGAGTGAAAAGATTGGCTTGAAGCTCAACATTCAGAAAACAAAGATCATGGCATCTGGTCCCATCACTTCATGGGAAATAGATGGAAAAACAGTGGAAACAGTGTCAGACTTTATTTTTTTGGGCTCCAAAATCACTGCAGATGCTGATTGCAGCCATGAAATTAAAAGACGCTTACTCCTTGGAAGGAAAGTTATGACCAACCTTGATAGTATATTAAAAAGCAGAGACATTACTTTGCCAACCAAGGTCCGTCTAGTCAAGGCAATGGTTTTTCCCGTGGTCATGTATGGATGTGAGAGTTGGACTGTGAAGAAAGCTGATTGCCGAAGAATCGATGCTTTTGAACTGTGGTGTTGGAGAAGATTCTTGAGAGTCCCTTATACTGCAAGGAGATCCAACCAGTCCATTCTAAAGGAGATCAATCCTGGGTGTTCATTGGAGGGACTGATGCTAAAGCTGAAACTGCAATACTTTGGCCACCTCATGCGACAAGTTGACTCACTGGAAAAGACTCTGATGCTGGGAAAGGTTGGGGGCGGGAGGAGAAGGGGACGACAGAGAATGAGATGGCTGGATGGCATCACCGACTCTGTGGACATGAGTTTGAGTGAACTCCGGGAGTTGGTGATGGACAGGGAGGCCTGGCGTGCTGTGATTCATGGGGTCGCGGAGAGTCGGACACGACTGAGCGACTGAACTGAACTGAACTGTGCTGGGTCTTCGTTGTCGCACGGGCTTTTCTCTAGTTGCGATGCTCAGGCTTCTCAGTGCAGGGGCTTCTCTTGCTGTGAAGCACGGACTCCAGAGCACGCGGTCTTCAGTAGTTGCGGCTCATGGGCTCTAGCGCGCGGGCTCAACAGCTGTGGCACATGGGCTGAGTTGCTTCCAGGCACGTGGGATCTTCCTGGATCAGGCCAGCCCGATGGACTGTTGAAAGATCGCTTTGGTTAGCAGAGAAGAGGTTGGCAGGGCAGCCAGAGTGGAGGTGGGCACAGTATCGTCCTTGGACTGTTTAGAAGGCCCTGCTCTGGTCCACCATGGTCTGTGCCTCTCCTGACAGGGAGACAAGTTTATGAGGCGCCCCAGCATGCCACCACTCAGGAGAGATGTGGGCAGACCCAGGAGGTGTTCGGGACATGAAATCTCTGGGAGTCAGTGAAACACACGACGGGAGATGAGGTGAGGGTGGGCTGCTGCCCGCACTCCGCAGGGGACGCCGTGGAGAGGACCTGGCTTGCGGGGAGGGTAGATTCTGAGCTGGGTCTGCCCGTGTTAAGGCTAAGGATCTCTTGAGACATATAACAGTTTTCTTCCTCTCTTTCTCTATGCTCACACACTCACACACACACGCTCTCTCTCACACACACACTCATATTTGAAAATAAAATTTATTCCATGTATGACTGATCTTCCTGGGATAATGTGTTGAAAGGCTCTGAACCCAAGAAGCCTGATCTCCACTTGAAGACTTGTCCTGTTAATCTACTGTAGTCATTGACCTGTGAATTAGTCATTAGTGTGAATTAGCGGCTCAGCGCCCTTCCAGTTTGGCTTCTGACCGAAAGCAGTTTCTATCGGTGTGGGGAAGGGGTAATCTAGGAACATGGTGCCCTACTTGCCCTGTCACTAGAGAGGCCCTCGTGAAGGGGCATGAACCATGGGCAGGGAGGCTGGCTATGGCACTGGCTCCATGGATTAGTCAAAGCTAAGCTCCTCCAGGCTTCTAGCCCTGACTTCTGTCCCTGTTTCTCAGCCTATGGGTGCCGAGTTCTGCTTCTATCAGCACAGGCTCTGTACCTGTCAGCAGTTCACTCGTTGCTCACTGAGTTGAACTGCAGGTGAGAAAGTGAAAATGTTATTTGCTTAGTCGTGTCCGACTCTTTGCAACCCCATAGACTGTAGCCTGTCAGGCTCCTCTGTCCATGGAATTCTCCAGGCAAGAATATGGGACTGGGTTGCCAATCCTTTCTCCAGGGCATCTTCCTGACCCAGGGATCAAACCCAGGCGGATATCTGGCCTTGCAGGCAGATTCTTCCCTGGTCTGAGCCACCAGAGCTTTAGAACTGTAGGTACCTTTTCCAAACTGTTCTGGGCTGGGAAGTGATCTGACTACCAAAGCCTGTGGCCACATGTGGCTCTGAGCTGGGGCTTGGGGCCTCTTTTGCTGCCCCCAGCTAGCAGGGAGGCCCCTGACACTTCACTGTGCCTGGCTCTGCTTTGTACATCTGGGCCCTCGAGTGAGACCATCAGCGGAGCTGGGCCAGCAGTTTGGCTGCCAGCACTCTCTCCTCACTCCCTGATCAAACAACCACATGTGGGCAGTGGCTGAACTTCCCCAACTTCTCAGGGGCAGGGAGTTGGGAGTCGGCAGGGTAGTCACAGCCCGGCTGGCCACAATTATTATCCTGGAGGCCGAGTGCAGGCTTCAGGCCTTTGGGGAGTAGGTCTGTCTGCTCACCTTGGCTTCTACCCTCTCTTCTCAGGAAGGTCTGGACCCGGAACTAATGGAAGGAACCACAGAGAGGGGAGAAAGGGAGCCCACCTTTCCCCCTTCACTAGGTCCAAGGGACAGAGCTGCACTCTGGGTGGGCTCAGAGGTCTTCCTGGTCAGAGAGCCCCAGGCTCTCCAGGCAGGAAGGAACCTTCAGAATCAGGACATGTGGGGCTCAGAGAGGTGGTGACTGGCCCAAGGTCACCCAGCAGCTGAGGTGTCGCAAACTCACGTCCTCTAACCCGATTCCCTGTCTAGGACTCCCTTCCTAACTTGTTTTCAAGCCCTTAATTTATCCATTTTGCCAACAAATATTTACCGTGTGCTTCCTGTGTGCTCATTCTAGTGCTGCGCGCTGAAAGCCCCTGATCCCAAGGGGTGTGCCTGTGGGGAGACAGGCAACAAACGATGAACAGAAAAACAGAAAAGGGAAGGTGCCCAGTCTGCTTGATAAGTATGTTGTATAAGGTGAAAGTCACTCAGTCGTGTCCGACTCTTTGTGACCCCATGGACTGTCCACAGAATTCTCCAGGCCAGAATATGGAGTGGGTAGCCTTTCCCTTCTCCAGGGGATCTTCCCAACCCAGGGATCAGACCCAGGTCTCCCTCATTGCAGGAGGATTCTTTACCAACTGAGCTATCAGGGAAGCCCTATGTGTTGTATGGAAAGCTGTAAAAAAATAGGGGGGGAGTGTGATGAAGTGAGGGGGTGTTGTAAATTGAATGTTTGTGTCTCCCAAATCCATGCAGTGAAATCCTAACCTCCAATGTGATGGTATTAGGAGGTGAAGAATTTAAATAGGAAACAAGTAGGTCTTGAGGGTGGAGCCCTCCTGAGTGGGATTAGTGCCCTTATAAAGAGATGCCCCCACCCCCCTGCCAAAGAGCTGTCTAGTTCTCTTTCCACCATGTGAGGATACAATGAGAAAAGTTGTCAGTCTGCAACCTGGAAGAGGGCCTTTGCCAAGAGCCTGGCCACACTAGCACCCTGATCTCAGATTTCCAGCCTCTGGAACTGTGGGAAATAAATCTCTGTTGTTTGTAAGACACCTAGTCTATGGTAATTTGTTATAGGAGCCCAAACTGATGCAAAGAGCTACCTTCAGGTGGTAGAAGAAGTATTCTTAGCAGAGGGGCCATCTGAGGAACAACAAGATGGAGTCAGTCATGTAAAAATTTGGGGCAAAAGTATTCCATAAAAGGTCATAGCAAGTGCAAAGGCCCTGAGGTTGGAATGAGGTCATTGAGGCTGGAGGAGAGTGAATGGGAGGTAGAGTTGGGAGAATGAATTCAGAGAGGTAGATGGAAGTCAGATCAGGAGGGTCTTGGTGAGGAGATGGCAGGATGATCTCAGAGATCCGCAGCTCCAAGCAGAAGCCCCAGATTGGTGAGGCTCTTGGAGAAATGCAGGCCTCCACAATCCCGGGCAACTTCTTTCTTGTCCTGTTCTTTGGAGAAGAGAAAGGGCAGCTTGGTGTGTGCAAGTGCCAGGCCCTGGGAGTGTGGGGATCAGAGTTCTGATCTGACTGGTTATGTGACCTTGATCTCAGAGATCCACAGCTCCAAGCAGAAGCACCAGATGGGTGAGGCTCTTGGAGAAATGCAGGCCTCCACAATCCCGGGCAACTTCTTTCTTGTCCTGTTCTTTGGAGAAGAGAAAGGGCAGCTTGGTGTGTGCAAGTGCCAGGCCCTGGGAGTGTGGGGATCAGAGTTCTGATCTGACTGGTTATGTGACCTTGATCTCAGAGATCCACAGCTCCAAGCAGAAGCACCAGATGGGTGAGGCTCTTGGAGAAATGCAGGCCTCCACAATCCCGGGCAACTTCTTTCTTGTCCTGTTCTTTGGAGAAGAGAAAGGGCAGCTTGGTGTGTGCAAGTGCCAGGCCCTGGGAGTGTGGGGATCAGAGTTCTGATCTGACTGGTTATGTGACCTTGAGCCAGTCTCCTCTCTCACTTGGCCTTCATATTATCAGCTGTGGAGTGACAGAATTGGACCACTGCATTCTCAGTTCTGAGGATGGAAGTGGAGGAGAGCGGAGAGGAGGGAAGGAGCCCAAGCAGAGCTCAAAGTGACTAAACGGGTGTCTGTGTGACTACATCCAGTGTCATCCAGGAGGTTATCTTGATGAGGAAGTTTGGGCCTGTTTGTGACGGCAGTGGCATCACTGCCCTCAGTTCCATCTGGGAGTGGAGGGCCCTTGCAGTACAGGCTGATGGACAGCAGAGGGCGTCAATGGAATGGCTAGGAATCCCAGGAAGGAGGAAGTAGTTGGTCCAGGGTCAGAACATGATGGTTGGTGACTATCAAAGATTTCTCTCTTAATAACCAGCAATAACTGGAATGTGTTCACGCAGATTTGTTTAACAAAGATCCACTCCAGGCTGAGTTCTGTTCTAGGTCTCAGGGAAGTAAAGAATGACGTTAGGAACAAGAATTAGCTTTCATCTCAAATATTGGTTTACTTTGATTGGAACACCATGCCTGGAGCAAAGTATTAAAAACAATTCTGAGGCTGCATCCCAATTAAGGAGGGTAGAATACTGTGATTAATTAGCAATGTCTGTCAGGGTGAGGTTGGGGAGGGACACACGAGTAGCAGGTATTTGCTGTCTCTTTTCAATGTAACCTCATTTTGGACAACTGAATAAATTGAGACTCAGAGATGTCAAGTTTATATGTACAAGGTCATGTACAAGATCATGCAGCTGGCAAGTCACAAAGTCAAGACAATGTACATTGTGTGACTGAGTTGGCTGGCCAGGTTTCCGGGCCTGAAGAAATTGCATCTCCGGGCCCGCAGGGACTCTCTGGACATTGGTGCCATCAGCAATGACCATTGTGGTAACCAGCATGCTTGATGGTGGGAGACAGCATCAGATATATTGCCATATTGTCATGCAAAGATAGTGGATACTTAGAGGTCTAAGCTGGTGACCAGTTGGGCAGGATGGACCATTCAAGTGCCCATGCTGCTGCTGCTGCTAAGTCACTTCAGTCGTGTCCGACTCTGTGTGACCCCATAGACGGCAGCCTACCAGGCTCCCCTGTCCCTGGGATTCTCCAGGCAAGAACACTGGAGTGGGTTGCCATTTCTTTCTCCAATGTGTGAAAGTGAAAAGTGAAAGTGAAGTCGCTCAGTCATGTCCGACTCATAGCGATCCCATGGACTGCAGCCTACGAGGCTCCTCCATCCATGGGATTTTCTAGGCAAGAGTACTGCAGTGGGGTGCCATTGCCTTCTCCGTCAAGGGGAGAAGAGCAGCCAAGCAGTGGCGGAGCTCAGGCCTGACCCAGGCCATTGGACTGGGGACCCCACCTTCTTTTCATGGCATCCTATGCCTCCTGAGTTTCCACTGACTTCAGATGGGTGGAGGGTGCCATGCTGGGCCCTGTGGGGCGGGTATGAAGGTGCCTGAGGCAGAGTTCCTATGTGAGGCATTCACTGCCTGTTGGTGGGGACAAGTGTAGGCCAGTGTAACACAAACACAGAGCGGGAGGCGGAGGGGTTTGTCCGAGGTGCCAGCAGCAGAGGGAGATGCGAGGGCAGTCAGTTCTCATCAGGGGAGGCCTGGGGAGGCCTCAGGAAGGAGGTGCTTAAATGTTAAGACATATTTATTGCAATTTGGAAGATAAAATAAAACAAGTAACAAAATTACAGAAGCCCTGTAATCAGTCTCATTACACAGTAATAATTACTGTCAACATCTTAATCATGTGTGTACTCAGTCGCTCAGTTATGTCCGACTCTTTTGTGACCCCATGAACTGTAACCTCAGATATGCAGATGGCACTGCCCTTATGGCAGACAGTGAAGAGGAACTAAAGAGCCTCTTGATGAAAGTGAAAGAGGAGAGTGAGAAGCCTGGCTTAAACCTCAACATTCAGAAAACGAAGATCATGGCATCTGGTCCCATCATTTCATGGCAACTAGATGGGGAAACAATGGAAACAGTGATAGACTTTTTCTGGGCTCCAAAACCACTGCAGACGGTGCCTGCAGCCATGATATTAAAAGACGCTTGCTACTTGGAAGAAAAGCTATGACCAACCTAGACAGCATATTAAAAAGCAGAGACATTATTTTGCCGACAAAAGTCCATCTAGTCAAAGCTATGACTTTTCCAGTAGTTATGTATGAAAGTGATAGTTGGACTATAAAGAAAGCTGAGTGTTGAAGAATTGATGCTTTTGAACTGTGGTGTTGGAGAAGACTCTTGAGAGTCCCTTGGACTTCCAGGAGATCCAACCAGTCAGTTCAAAAGGAAATCAGTCCTGAAAATTCATTGGAAGGACGGATGCTGAAGCTGAAGCTCCAATAATTTGGTCACCTGATGTGAAGAATTGACTCATTGGAAAAGACCCTGATGCTAGGAAAGATGGAAGGCCAGAGGAGAAGGGGACGACAGAGGCTGAGACAGTTGGATGGACATGAGTTTGAGTAAACTCTGGGAGTTGGTGATGGACAGGGAAGCCTGGAGTGCTGCAGTTCACGGGGTCGCAGAGTCGGATACGACTGAGCAACTGAACTAAACTTAACTAGGCTTCTCTGTTCATGGGACTTTCCAAGCAAGAATACTTGAGTGGGTTGCCATTTCCTCTTCCAGGGGATCTTCCCAACCCAGTGATCGAACCCATGTCTGCTGCATTTCCTGCATTTGTATGCAGATTCTTTACCACTGAACTATCTGGGAAGCCCCATCTAATCTGTACTTACACATAAATACATGCTGTATATGTTTGATTTTTTTTGGCTGTGGTGGGTCTTCGTTGCTGCACGGGAGGGCTAAGCAGTTGCGAGGTGTGGGTTTAGTTGCCCCACGGCATGTGGGATCTTAGCTCACCGACCAGGGATCAAACCCGAGTCCTCTGCATTGGAAGGTAAATTCTTCAACATAAGACCACCAGGGAAGTCCCTGAATTGTCTTTTTCATTGCTTAGTGTGGTGGTTCTTTTTTTTTATTTTTTTATTTTATTGGAGGCAAATTACCTTACATTAATATATTGGTTGGTTTTGCCATACATTGACACAAATCCGCCCCGGGTGTACATGTGTTCCCTTTCTTGAACGCCCCTCCCACCTCCCTCTTCCCCATATCCTCCCTCCAGGTCATCCCCGTGCACCAGCCCCAAGCATCCTGTATCATGCGTCGAACCTGGACTGGTGATTCATTTCACATATGATAATATACACGCTACAATGCCATTCTCCCAAATCATCCCACCTTCACCCTCTCCCACAGAGTCCCAAAGACTGTTCTATATACCTATGTCTCTTTTGCAGTCTCGTGTACAGGGTTAAAGTTACCATCTTTCTAAATTCCATATATATGCGTTAGTATACTGTATTGGTGTTTTTCTTTCTGGCTTACTTCACTCTGTATAATAGGCTCCAATTTCATCCACCTCATTAGAACTGATTCAAATGCATTCTTTTTGATGGCTGAGAAATACTCCATTGTGTATATGTACCAAAGCTTTCTTATCCATTCATCTGCAGATGGACATCTAGGTTGCTTCCATGTCCTGGCTATTATAAACAGTGCTGCAATGAACATTGGAGTACATGTGTCTCTTTCAATTCTGGTTTCCTCGGTGTGTATGCCCAGGAGTGCGATCGCTGGATCATATGGCAGTTCTATGCAGTGGTTCTTGAAGAGTGATCCTTGACCGGCAGCATATCAGCTTCACCTAGGAACATGCTAGACATGCAAATTCTTGCCCCCCAGCCCCACGACTGAATCAGAGGCTCTAGTGAGCTGGGGCCAGCAGTTTTATCTCATCCTCCAGGTGATTCTGATGCTTTCTGGTTTGAGAACCACTGACTTGGTTTATTGCGTACGACTTTCCATTGTCACTAAATATTCTTTGATGGTTGCATGTTTAATGCTGGAGTGATCTTGTACCATATTGACTTGAATAAATCTCCAAAGCAATGACTGTCTTGCATGCCTATACGTGTGCCTTAGGACTTGTTTCAGGAGGTGGTGCCCTTAGAGCTGGTGGCATTCTGGGGTAGGAGGGGGAGATGTTGCAGTGAGCAGGGCCGGGAGGGGAAGACGCTAAGACTGGAGCAGTCTCTGGTTCGGGACTGTGTGCAGACAGCAGGGCCCAGAGCCCACCCTCCCCTTCATCCCTTGCCTGGAGTGGCCCTGGCAGAGCACGAAGCAAGTGGTGAACATGTCAACATCAATTGGAAGGGACTTTGGCAAAAAGAGTCCAGATTTCCTGGAGCCGATGGTCTGTGCCGTGAGGCAGAAGGAAGCCACCCTCTGCCAGGCGCAGACCCAGCAGAAAGAAGCATAATAGCTCATAAAACGGTGCACGTCCTCCCTGCTGGCCTTGGCTTTGCTTTGTTTTTGTTTTCTTTTCCTCCCTTTTCTGTGTATGTGTAAAAATTTGATACACTTTTTGGATACACTGTTGGTCAGTCCTGGGTTGCCCTACTGCCTGAACTGCCACTGCCATTCAACCACTGTCTTCTTTCCTGTTGTAGCCTTACAGTTTCAAATTTGGGTCCCCAAAGGGCCTCTCTGGACCCCCACCTTTAGTATGTCTCCCCCAGAGGCCCTGCCCCAGTCCTCAGAGAATTCTCAAGGCCTTACCATTCACCTTTCCTCTCTGGCTCCGCTCTGGGTGGAGCAGCTACAGACAGGTGACACTGGAGATGGAAGGGCAGCTCCCACCAACCCAAATTCATTGGGATGATGTGTGAGTGGACAAGGAATCGTCTGTGAACTGTGCTCATAACCCAACCCTAACAGGCTCAATGGAAGGCAAGGGGCGCCCAAGCTTCAGGAGGCTGTTAATCTCTTGAGCCCCTGGGCACTGCAGAGGGAGGGCCTAGGCCTTGGGCAGGGAGCTGCAGAGAAAGCCAAGGCTGAGGTAGCCCACACCTGTGACCAGGAAGTGCTGACTGGGGCCCTGGTCAGGTTGCAACCCGGGCTGACCCACTGATCCTGCCATTCTGCTGCTCAGGAAACTTGCTGTAGCTTCCCAGGCCTGTGAAAGTGCCAGAGTTCTGGCGTGGGGTCAGGGGCCCACCTTTCTACGGCCCCAGATCTCTCCAGCTGTACTCCCTAGGCTAGCGTCTGACAGACCCTGGCAGAATAAGTGACAGAATGAATGGATGCCATGCTCGCCAGCCGGGCAGCTCGCCTTTGGTATTACCCCTGAAGTGCCTGCTGTACTCTCCTGCCAGCCTTCTCCCCACGGACTCAGACGCTGCCAGCGACTTGGCCTGGGCTGTGGCGGCTGCTCCATAGAGGTTTAAAGTGGAAGTGTGAGTGTATGGGTGAATGAAAAGGTGGGGTTAGGTTCCAGGTGCCCAACGAAGTCACGCCTGCCCCTCCCTGTCTTCCAGGTGATCGGTCTCGCGGGCTTTCATGGCCCATGTGGCCCCACTTTCCCCGTGCCTTGTGCTCTGAGTCTGTGCTGGGGGGAGGGTGGCTTCTTGTACCCCCGCAGGGTCCAGGGCTCCGCCTGGCTCAGACCAAGCTCAGGAAAGTGACCGTCCAGCTGCAGCTCACTGCTGGTGGGTCTGACTCAGTCTATAAGTCACAGATTGCTCCACATCTAAACTGGGAAGAGAACCCTTTTGGGGGTCGTGCATATTTATCAACGGGTTATATTCATCCTGACTCCAGAAAGGATGATCAAAACAGACAGGGAGACACTAGAAACATTAATTCAAGGCCAAAGCAAGTGAACCAGAGCAGTGAATGGAACTGAGGAGATGACTGTACCAGAAAATCTGGCTGAACCCCCAAGTTGTCTCAGAGCTTCCTGGCCATTTCACAGGTGTGTAAACTGAGACCCAGAGAGAAAGGAAAGGACTTGCTCCAAGCCACATGAATAACAAATACCATGTGCTGTGCACCATCTCTCTGAAACCTCTTCAGAGCCCTACTAGACAACCACCCCTAAATCCCTACTTCACAGATGGGGAAACTGAGGCACGAAGAGGTGAAGCAATTCCAAGTCCTCATACCAGTTTCAAACCCTGGCTGTGGAGACTGAGTCTTAGCCATTGCCCTACCCCACAGCTCTCTGAACAAGGACGAGGGACTTCCTTGGTGGTCCAGGGGTTCAAATCCACCTTCCAGTGTAGGCAATACATGTTTGATCCCTGGTCAGGGAACTAAGACCACACAGGCTCTGGAGGAACCAAGTCCACGAGCCACAGCGAGAGAAGCCTGCACATCGCAACAGAGCCGTGCTGCCACCCCCGCCCCCAAAAATAGAAAGAAAGAAAGGGAAAGTGCTGAGGACCACCCAACTCTGAATACTTTCCCGAGCCTCTGGTGCTTTCAGCATGCCAGCAGAGACCAGTGGCAGGTTCCAGAGGAAGTGTGGCTGCCTAGCGGCGGTTCAGTGTGCTTTTCCTCTCAAGTAACTTCCATGTGGCAGCCACAGCCTCAACGCAGCGCTGACAGTGCTGTTCCAGGCACCGATTCGGGGAGAATCCTTTAGGCTCGTCCAGCTGCCCTCATGCAGGAGGTTTTCTCCTCAGCAGAGGCCAGAGCCAGCTCTGGTGGCTGTGGGCTTCCTGGCATACTCTGCTGGGTCACAGCCTCAGAAAGGGTTGGTGCTCAGAGAATTCTGCCCAGGAAAACTTCTGGGCAGACTTCTGCCCAGCTCATTTCTTCAAGAGCTGCAACAAGGAGTCCCCTACCTGTTAAGAATGCTGTAAGACAGAAGACTATCCCCAGGAAGCCCTGGGCTCTGATCTTACTGGATCTGTCAATTTCTTTTGAAGGAACCCAGCTGTGGCATCTGACCTTGGCTTGGCTATCCTTCTCTGCCTTCATGGCTCCCCTGGTGGCAGACATGGTGTGTCAGTCCTACATTGGTCTAGCTTATCCCTCTTTCACCAAGAGGCTCGTAGGATCGCTGGATTTGGGGTTGGATGGGACCTTGGTGATCCCCTCTGGGGCATGTAGCAGAGAACACAGGCCACCCTTCAAGGTAACAGAACCTGATTCCAACTCCAGATCTTCTCTGTGGGATCTTGCATACAGTTCTTCAAATTTCGGAAATCTCAGCATTATGTCCTCACACTATTTTCTGCCCCACTCTCACTAATTTCTCCTCCTGGGATTCCAGTTACACATATGTTAGATAGTTCATTATTTTCCCAAAGGTCCCTGAGGCTCTATTCACTTTTCTCCAATCTTTTTTTTATCTCTCTGTTCTTTATATTGGGTAATTTCTATTGACCCATCTTCAAGTTCACTGACCCTTTCTTCTTCCATCTCCAATCTAATGTGAAGCCCGTCTAGTAAAATTTTCATTTCCATTATTGTATTTTTCAGTTGTAGAACTTCTATATGAGTCTTTTAAAATTAGTTTCAATCCCTCTGTTGAGTTTGGGTTTCATTTTCCTACTACTTTGCACATCTGATAATTTTTTTAACTACAAATTGCTCACTTTTTTTTTAAACTATGGATTATTCTTTGTAGAGAGTCTGCATTCTTTTATCTTCCTCGGAATGTTGTTGATTTGTGTTCAATTAGGTAGTTCAATCAACATTCAGAAAACTCAGATCATGACATCTGGTCCCATCACTTCCTGGCAAATAGATGGGGAAACAACAGAAACAGTGACAGACTTTATTTTTTGGGGCTCCAAAATCATTGCAGATGGTGACTGCAAACATGAAATTAAAAGATGCTTGCCCCTTGGAAGAAAAGCTATGACCAACCCACACAGCATATTGAAAAGCAGAGACATTACTTTACCAACAAGGGTCCATCTAGTCAAAGCTATGGTTTTTCCAGTAGTCATGTATGGATGTGAGAGTCGGACTATAAAGAAAGCTGAGCACCGAAGAACTGATGCTTTTGAATTGTGGTGTTGGAGAAGACTCTTGAGAGTCCTTTGGACTGCAATAAGATCCAATCAGTCCATCCTAAAGAAAATCAGTCCTGAATATTCATTGGAAGGACTGATGCTGAAGCTGAAACTCCAATACTTTGGCTACCTGATGTGAAGAACTGACTCACTGGAAAAGACCCTGATGCTGGGAAAGATTGAAGGAGGGAAGAGAAGGGGATGACAGAGGATGAGATGGTTGGATGGCATCACCAACTTGATGAACATGAGTTTGAGCAAGATCTGGGAGTTGCTAATGGACAGGGAAGCCTGGCATGTTGCAGTCCATGGGGTCGCAAAGAGTTGGACACGACTAAGCGACTAAACTGAACTGTAGGTAGTTCAATAACTGGCCTATCATCTTGAACTTGTGTGAATTTGGTTTTATATCTTGTTAAGGCAGAGGTGAGGAAGTTCAAGTTTTTTCCCAAGCCCCTCTAATATGCTGGGACTCAGCCTCCAAATTCTTTCTTCCTTGTGGCTTTTATCCAGGTTTGTTTTAGGTTTTGGCAGAGAGGGTATAGAATAACCTCACTCAGGAGCAGGGTTTCTCAGCGATGGCACTTTTGATATTTTGGCCTGGCAGTTCTGTTGTGGGAGCCATCCTCTACCTTGTGGGATGTTTAGCAGCCAGCCTGGCATCTGCCCACTAGATGCCACTAGCAACCCCCACAGTCATGGCCATTAAAACTGTCTTTAGACATTGCTAAGTGTCCTCTGCGGGAATGGGGCAAAATCATTCCTGGTTTAGAACCACTGATCTAAGAGGTGGTCTTACTTCCAGATATTTGGAAAGAATCCCATTATCAAAATGCCTCAAATACACATTTGACTTCCTCCTCAAATGAGACTACTTACCTATCTTACAGGACCCTTGACTACACAGAGCCCATTCCCCATTTATACACCTCACTGATGGAGCAAGTTACACATTCATATGTATTAAAGTACATCTGGGTGCAATCTTGGAAATTCCACAAATTGCAGTATAATTTTTAGGGTGTTAAGTTCACTATATGTAAATATTTTAAACAGACTTTAATATTTGTAACTTTTTGTTGGCATTTCCCCCACTTTTTAATGTGATTATCCTCCCAAGGTGAAAATGACTGGGGCCATGTTAGCTGTGAGGCTCAGAACATATTTCCTCCCTGGTCTGTTTTCCAGCATGCTCTGTTGATGGTTTCCTGCTGCCTTTCCTAAAAGGTGTCACTATTCCTCTGTTTCTTCTAGAGACAAAAGGCTCTATCATCTTTCCTACAGAAGGAGCTCAAGGTCCAGCATTAGGTAAGGTTCCTGGTGAGGGATGGGGGTAGGCTCTCTGGTGAGCTTGTGTGGAACTTTCTTCAAGTTTGCTCTGGGATAAGATGTCAGCAGAAACCTTACACGAAGAAGAAAGTAATTTGGCTGCTGTCTACACCCTATTGGGGCTTAATCCAAACTACACTGATTCTTCTCTACATGGTTTCTTGACAACGTAAAGAGCAAAAATGGTTAAAAAGAAATGGCAGCCAAAGGACACTTCAGGACAATACTAGGCTTCCTTACATGCATTCATATCTTTTAGAACCACAGGAACCTCCAGAGTGACAGCCATTGTCACCCCTGAGGAATGATAGCTGAGGAGGTGTGGGAAGACTAGCAGTGGGGAGATGAGGGCTTTTGAATCATTTTCAAAAAAGAGAAACAGGCAGATTCACGGAAATCATTGACCCACCAGGAGGCTCTGCCTTGCCCTGTTGTAATATTCTAGAACAGACCAGTCAATAGATGCTGAAGATGACAACTGCTGGGAGAAAAGTTTTGCCAAACTGACTTATTTTCCTTTTGATCTGATGAGCAGGCTAGGTGGTGGCGAGAGAAGATGGAGCATGACCGAGGAACCTCCCTGAAGACTGTGCCCGATGGGCACGTCTCACCACGAGCCCTCTCTTCCTGGACCCCAAAGCTCTCGTCATTCCCCAGTTTGGGTTGGTTCCTTGAACTGCCCTGAGTCTTCCACTCACTTCTGGTAGCTCTGTGCCTTCATCCCTGTCTGTTCCCTCCACTTGGACTACTCATCCCCTCCCTGGTTTCCCAGGCAACTCTTCCTCATTCCTGGGACTAAGTTTAAACATCACTCCTCCAGGGAGGCCTTGACTCTGGACATCCTCCTTCTGTGTTAAGATATCATCTCCCTGGCCAGGACTGGCTCCTCGACCATCCCAGCTGAAAGCTCCAGGGTCTGTTGAATATGTTACTGTGTGGAGGGCAGGCAGCAGGTGCATGTTGACTATCCGTGGGGTCAGGGAAAGGAAGTTTGGGGGCTTATGTCAGCCTGTGTCCTGAAAAGTGGTTGAAGAACCTGGGAACAGTTAACTTGGAAAAGAGGAGGTTCAGAGGAAGTCTGTCATTTAGAAGACAGACTCTATACTTACAGGTGATGTTACAAACAGCAGTACCATGACACACAGTTGGAAGTTAGAGGGAAGCAAGTTTTTGCTTACTTAAGTAGAACCCATTCATGCCAGAGACCATGGGTTGCTCTTCTTGATTGCACTTCTATACCTTCTTCTTTATTGAATTTATTTTTAATTGGAAGATAATTGCTTTATAATGTTGTGTTCATTGCTGCTGTATAATGTGCATCATTCATAAGTATACACATATCTCCTCCCTCCTGAACCTCCCCCCGCCCACCCCTCACAACCCACCCTGCTAGGTCGTCCCAGAGCACCAGGCTGAGCTCCCTGTGTTATACATCAGCTATCTATTTCACACATGGTAATGTATATGTTTCAATGCTACTCCCTCAACTGTCTACTCCCTCTTTAGTAACAGAACCCCAGTTTTACTCAAGGCATCCCTGTGTCATTAAAAGATCACATTTTCCAGTCTATCTTGCAGCTAGATGTGACCACGTGACTAAATTTGTGGCCAAATGGAAGTTGTTGCGTGGCACTTTGGGGAAAGCTCTTAAATGGGCTTCAGACAGCTGGCATATGCCATTTTACCTTTTCCCCTCCTTCTTTGCTTGCATCTGGAATGCAGACTTGATGGTTGGAGCACCAGCAGCCATTTTGGAACATTAGAAAACCATGAGGATGCCACATGCTAAGGAAAGTGGAGAAGAAAGAATGAGCCAGAGATACTAAGATCATTGTAGAGCTACTACACCTATTCCAGGTTTTCCTGACTTCCATGAGAAATAAACCTTTATTTAAGTCACTGTTACTGGGTTTTTCAATATGCAGTCAAAACCAGTCTTAACTGATACACCAAATATTTCCCTTCTTCCTTTGTGAAGGTCTCCATCCTCTGGTACATTTAGGGAACAAGACATTTTATCTCACTCGTCTAGCATCTTCTGTGCTGTGGGCTTTGACATCCCTGCTACCACCTACTCCTGACCCTCACCTTTGGCTTCCTGATCCTGAGTCTTCTCTTGTCAGTCTCTTTGCCCCACACTGGACACCAGGCCTCTGCCTTCATCTTTGTGAGGCACCCTAGCACAAGATTTTTGTGTGTAGAAGGTATTTTCTGAAGGTTGGGGCACAGCAGGGGGTAATTTCAGCAAAGAACAGGGACAAGTTTCAAAATCAATGCCAGACATCATGTTTCTAGAAATGTCTTGGCCACACCCTACCAGCAGAGGTTTTTTGGTGGCAGTATCCTTCCTTTAATTCTCAGTCAAAGAAATAATCTCTCCTGTTTCTCTCGCCCCTTTCCCAGTTACTAACCAATGGTCCCAAGTTCTAGTTCCTCTCCTTTGCAGAGCAGGTGGGCCCTGGGCCTCCTCTGAACACAGCCACTCTCTCCTGGTCTCCATCCATCACATGAAATTGTTTTTTATCTTGGATCAAATTCTTCCATAGGGTTTATTCCCTCTGACTGAAGTGAACCCTGGGGCTGGTGGGTTGCAGGCTACTTCTTTTCAGACTTATACACTCAGCCTCTCTCTGGGGTGGGGGTGGGAGTGCAGAATCCCTATTTTTCAAATAAGCTCCCAGGCAGTAACTGAGGCCTAGAGAGGAGAAACAACTAGCTGAAGGTCACACATCTGGCGACCAGCAAAACCTGAAGTAGATCTCGGATCTGAGATCTGCCAGGACTCTTAAACTACTCTGGGCCACAGCCTGGGTGAGATCGCAGCATGTCTGGGGTCTACTTCCTCAAGGATCAAGTCCCACTGGCTGACTCCATGGCAAGCATACAGCTTTTTGAATTTTTGCCTTGGAGAGTCAAGGAGAAACCCAGAAGCTCATCTGGGAGCCCTCAGAGTCTGGAGGCCACCGGCTCTGTGGGGTGGAGGTCACCCCTGGCCCAGAAGATAAACTGAAGCACACAGAGAGAATGAGGCCGGCTCCGTCATCCTTCGCAGCGCGCTTTGCTGTCAAAGTCTGACGCTGCAGCTGCCTGTGAACGAAGCAGGAGGGAGGGTATGTTCTGTTACCGTCTCATAGGAAGGAAAAAAGCCTGAAGCAAAGTTGAAGCTGACTTCACACCACAATAATGGAAGAATCTTTCTATTCTGTTCTGATTCATCTCTGATGGGGGCTTCCCTGATGCCTCAGACAGTAAAGAATCCCCCTGCAATGACCCGAGTTTGATTCCTGGCTCAGGAATATCCCCAGTAGAAGAGAATGGCTGCCCACACCAGTATTCTTGCCTGGAGAATTCCATGGACAGAGGAGCTTAGTGGGCTGCAGTCCATGGGGCCACAAAGAGTCAGACATAGTGTTTTGGTTTTTTTTTTATTTGTTTTTTGTATGACTAATAGTAAGTTATATTTGAATTTAGGACCAAGGTGGGAAAAATCATCTCCAGGGCCAGCAGAGATCCTGGGAAATTTGTGCTTCAGACAGTTCCTGCTGCATCACCGGCTTTGTGGCTGGCACTGGTGGTCACTCCTCTTCCTCTGGGGCAAGTGGGCCAGTCAACGTCTCTGCCTGTTTCCGGGAGAACTGAGGAGGCCCCGCCCCCTGGGGGCACTGGTACTTCCTGGCCCTCTGTGCTGACACTCAGGAGTGGGCTGTAGGCTGTTTGTTTATTGCATTTGTGCATAGACCCTCTGGACACTTGAATCTGAGTGTGTCCAGCTGTGCACGGACACATTTCTGATTACGGGCAGAGACATGGAGAGCTGGATCTGGCCTGAAAGAACCTGCAGGGAACGGACCACCAATGGCTGGAGCAGGTGGGGGTCCACCTCCCCAGGTGTGTGAGACCTTAGGGTCACTCCTGCTTGAAGTCTTGGGGCCATTCTCCCCTCCCCACACTTTCACAGGAGGAATCAACGCGGATATCCCTCTGTAGGTTAAACGGTTGAGGGGCTTGAGTTCTGTTTGTGTCTGTGCAACTTTAGGCAAGCCACTTAACCTATCTGGGCCTCGGTTTTCTCACTCACAAAGCCAGGGATCAGAGGAAATGGATGGCTGAGGTCACTTCCAGAGCTTACTTCCTGGGATTCAACTGGCCTTGAATGGGCTGTGCTCCTGAGCTGGAGCCCAGGGAAACAGGAGGGCATTCCTGAGCAGAAATAGTCTATCTTGGTGGATGGAAGGACCCTGATGGGAGATGTGGGGACAGGACCCCAGCTACAATGACAGTCAAACCTTTTAATCATGGCTCTTTGTGGTGGCGGAGGCTAGGAATGGGGCAGGGCTCCGTGGATAAACTCAGGCAATTGTGATACCCAAATCACTGACTGTTTATTTGAAGACACTGAATTTCAGAGCTCAAGTTTGGGCACAGAGTTGAATCCTACTCACAAAGAGGGACAAGTGACTGTGAGCAAGTCAATTCCCCTCTCTGGGCCTCTCCTCTCTTCTGTTCAAAGGCTGGACTTCCAGGTGTCTTAAGACTCTCCAAGCTCTGCCACCCACGGGCCTTCCTTTTGGCACTGGCCAACCAACCACCATAGCTGCCATCTTCCAGGAAGGGGTAATGTGCTGGACACCCCACACCTGCGTGGCCTCAGGGTCTATTTTTAAGGCTCAGAGAGGTGAATTCACTCATCAAGGTTGCACCACTAATTGGAGGTGGAGCTGGGGCTCCAACCCTGGCCTCCTGTCCCCAGAGCCTGCATTTGTTACTGCTGGGCTGTCACCCACCCTGTACCATTACCTCCCACCCTCCCAGCACGCTCTTCCCTCCCTCCTCATTCCCTATGCCCCCTCCATTCTGCCTCAGTCGAGCCCACCAGCCTGCCTCCAGCAATCCAGCCCTACCAGCCCAGCGTCTTCAACATGCACTGGGCTGGAAAGATGCTCCGGGCCACAGTGCTCACCCCACTTGCCCAGCAGCAGCCTTGCCCACCCCCGGGCCGTTCTGGCTTGCGACCAGTAGCTGCAGAGAAACCCTTAGCTCGATTTTTCTGACCACCCGATGGCCACCGTTCCCTCCACTTAATGAATTGCAGGGGAGCATTGGGTGGTCGACAACAGAGGCCTGCACGGGCTGAGTTGGAAATTAAAAGCGGCGTCCGAAGGGTGGGTTTGAAGGCAGCAACAGGAACCATGAATATTTTACAAGAAACCGGAATTATTAATGTTTCAATAAAAAAACAAAACCCCAGTGTCCATGTGAAGATTACATGTGACTTAAAGCCTTCAGAAAACCGCTGTGGTTCTCCTTCTCTCTCTCTTAAACCACTCAGCACGGCTTCGCTTAAACCGTCCCCATCTCGCCAACCCTCAACCCAGCGGCTCTAAATGGCGGTGCATCCGCCCGGCCGCCCCCGATCATTAGCGCGGCCCCCGCCTTCCTTCGGAGCTACGGACGCACCCGAGAAATATTTCTGGAAGACTATTTACGAACTTCCCCATAATCATCAATCATACGGTTAAGAAGGGATGGAGCAAGATTTCTTACCTCAAGGAGGCTCTAATGCAAAAAAGCTATTTACTTGGGCACGGACGGGGGCCTGCGATTCTGATGCCATTACTATAGAATACATAATAGCATCAATAATTAAGTATAAATTGGATTTAATATTTTATGCTGGCGACATGTAATTTACACTCTACCCGAGAAATCAAAGGTCATGTCTGAAATAAATGAGTGTGGGGTTGGGCCTCCAGTGGAATTAGCACATTCCCCCCCGAAACCTCTCCACCGCCTCCTGGCAGCTGGAGCCCAAGGGGAGGAGGGCGGCCGGCAGGCAGCGGAGAGTTGGGGTCTGGCGGCCTCGGGGAGACGCTGGTCTCCGGAGTGCGGCTCTTTAAAAGAGGCCCCGGGCCTCCCTGGGGTCAGCGTTGCTTCTAGAGGCTCTGAGGAGGGGGGCGCTTGGAGATGCTAAACCCAGAGGCAAGTCCGCCCCTGAGACAGGGCTGTGGCTCCGAAAGGCTGGCGGGATTCTGAGGGGACACTGAGGCCCACGGCGAGGAAAGGCTCGCCCCGCATCACACAGCGGGGCGGCAGGGTCAGAAGAGGACCTAGGGCTCCAGCGTCCGTCAGCTCTGCTCGACGGGTGGGGCGCGGCATTGGTGCCCGACCCCGGGGGTGGTCTGCTCGCCCCCTGGGGCTGACCCTGGCCTGGGGGCTGGCGCCTGGCTCTATGCTGTGTGATTCTCAGAGCTGTTCAGGCTTGGCTGGGGGGTGGAGGGTGGGGTCGCGGGGACGCTTGGTCTCCGCGGGGCCGGTTTGGGCTCGGGCCAGTGTGTTGGTGAGACTCTGGAGGGCGGATAAGCAAGGACCTCGCTGCGGGGGTGGCTGTTTGGCATGAAGGAGCGGAGCATGAGCATTCGCGCAAGCTTCCAACAGCTCCCCAGGTCCCCCCCGGGAGAGAATCCAGAGTCCTCTTCTTGCCGTGCAAAGTCCTCCCCATCTCCTACCTCAGCCCCTCAGCACTGCACCCCAGGCTCCAGCTACACCAAATCCAGCAATGCCCGCCGGGGACCATGCCCCTCTCACGCCAGGCCTTTGCCCTGGCTCCTTCCCTCTGCCTGGGACACCCTTCTCTAGATCCCCACGGGACTCCTCCTCACCTCCCAAGACGTTTTTCCAACCAGCCTCTGCCCATACTCCCCACTCCCTTCCACCATCCACCGTGCCCCTGCTTCATCTTTCTTCCTGT
Source organism: Moschus berezovskii (assembly GCF_049115385.1). NCBI lineage: Eukaryota > Metazoa > Chordata > Mammalia > Artiodactyla > Moschidae > Moschus > Moschus berezovskii. The sequence goes on along the minus strand of NC_142461.1, from coordinate 8,412,749 downwards.
GCTGACAACGTCTGACATTTTAATGTCATCAAAGTCTCCCCCGTCCTGGAATGTCAGCTTCCGGGAACCTCATTCCATCTGTTCACTGCAGCTTGCACAGTGCCTGGAACAGCGCTAGGCTCATAGTATGTGCTTAATTAAAATTTGTTGCCTGAAACAATCTGTTATATCCAAGTCATCTTTTATGTCTTAGGCTAGCCATCCCCTCCTCTAGGGACCTCTGACCCACTCTCCTGGTCCCCCACCCCTCCAGTCCCCGTGCCCGCCTCTGCTGGGTCAGGTACTTCTTCAGCACCCCAGGGGATCATTCTAGTGCTGATCTTGGGAGGTGACACCCGTCCGTTTTCTCGTCTGTCTGCTCTCCATGTTCTGCTCTCGGGGGCCTCCTTGGTGCCCAGCGCAGGGTCTGCGTGTGACAGAAGCTCAGGAAATGAATGCCGGACAGATGCATGAAGGCGCTGGGCCACAGTCATGTGGGCTGGTGGCGGGCACGGGGAGCAGGTGGGGATGGGGAGGAATCTGGCCCAAACCCTGAGCTCTAGGCTGCAGGAGTTTCTAGAAGCTGCTAAAGCTGTCTCAGGAGGTGGCTCCAGCCAAGAGATAGGAGTCGGGGCCAGGAAGCAGAACCCCTCTTTCCTCCACCAACCACACATCAAGCATACATGTTGGGCAGGGAGCTGGGAGGCACCCAGGAGAAGAGTTCCGTTTCCTCATCTGTCCTGACAGAGTGGACTGGATGGGCCATGCCATGGACGGAATGTGGCTTTAAGTTCATATGTTGAAATCCTAACCCGCCCCCAAAGACGATGGTATTAGAAGGTGGGGCTTGGGATTGAATGAGGGTGGCCTCCTCATGAGTGGGATGAGGGCTCTAATCAAAGAGGCTTCAGAGTGACCTCTGGTCCCTTTCACCATGTGAGCACGCAGCAAGCAGGCACTGCCATGAACCAGGAAGAGGGTCTGCTGAGAACACAGTCACGCAGATACCTTGATCTTGGACTTTTCAGCCTCAGGAACCTTGAGAAATAAATTTCTGTTGTTTCGAAGCCACCCAGTCTGTGATATTTTGTTATAACAGACCAAACTAAAACCCCAAAGCTTTTCCAATTTGAAAATGCCTGTTTATCTGTGACCTGGGGTGGGGGTGGGTCTTAGGAACAACTGATGTTTGTTGGAATGACTGGAATTTAAAAAGTATTATCTCATTTAATCCCCACCCAGTTCCGAGAGGCAGGCACTGTTATTCTCCCCTTTTACAGTTGAGGAAATTGAGACACAGAGAGCTTAGTGGCGTGCCCACGTTCATAGTCTGCAGTGGAGTCAAGACTTGAACTAGGCTGACCGGCTCTGAGTTTAGACTCCAAACGCCATTGTCCTACCTGATGGCTGAGGTTTAACCCTGAATATCAGCCTGGGGCTAGAAGAGGGGCAGGGGTTTGGTCTGAGTGCTTGTTGAAGAGCATGGAGTGGCTGGAGAGGGGGCCCTTGAAATGCAGGGGGAGGTGCTCTTCAGCAAATGGAGGGGCAAACCCACATCTTTCTTGCTGCCCCTCCATGCTCCCCACCACATATGTAGACTGGACTGAGTACTAGCCACCTACTTGCTCTGTGAGCTTGGGCATGTCCCCTTTCCTCTCTGGGCCCTGGAATCCTCACTTGAGGAGGTGGGTTCCAACTCCAAGCCTCCTTCCAGTTTTATCAGCCTGAGATGCTGCGAGTCTGTCTCTGTTTTCCTCTGTCCTTCCTTCCTCTGGCTCCCAATGGGAAGCCGCAGGGCTCAGGGGTGTGTTGATGCCCCCGTGTGTGTCAGTCTCTTGGGCCCAGAAGAGGGCAGAGAAGGCAGAAATGGGACCCGGAGGGATGACTGGAAGAGATAGCACAGCTGGTTGATGGTAAATATTTGTTGAAGCAAACTGACCATGAGGAAGGCACTGGAGTTTCTCCTCCAGGAGCCTCCTACAGATGTGTTCAGTGGAGCCGGCTTAGCCTGAGGTGAACATCTGCCTGGTGGAGGTTTTCTACACCTGGCAAGAGGGCTCCATGCTGAGAGGCTGGGGCTGGTCTGGTCGGGGGACACGGGGGCTGAGTTTGTGGTCCCCGATCTTGTCTGGGGTCCAGACCCCTGGGCAGATCTTTAACAAAGTGTCGGGCTGACCTTGGTCCCCGACCTTCCTCCTTTCAGAGAAGACATGATCACGTCTTCACTCCTGTTATCAGCGAAGCATCTGTAGCCTGTTTCACAGATGAGGAATCTGAGGCTCAGAGAGGTAAGGAAGGCTGCCCGAGGGACACAGCTAATGAGAGGCAGAGTCAGAATGGGACCTAGGCCTGGTGGCCCTCCATGGACCATTCTGCTCAGGCCACTCTAGGGGAGAGAGAGAGAGGAGGCAGCTGGGGGAGGGTCACCAGTGGAATCTGCCTCAAATCCTGGACTTCCCTACAGTGGCTGTGCAGCCTTGGATAGGTCACTCAACCTATCTGAGCTACTGTTTCCTCATCCATAAAACACAGCTCAAGACATCCAGCTGGCATGAGTGGTATAGACAGGAGTGGACAGCAGACGCTGGCAGCAGTAGGGGTTCAGGGCGCGGACTCTGTCACGTCTGAGCTGGTGTTGGTGTGGGTCAACGTCATCAGGTGATCGAGGGCTGGTTCTGCAGAGGACAGAGAGAGAGGGACAGGGTGTGGCGGGCCCGCCTCACCCCTGTGAAGGTGGTTTGAAGGAAGCTACTTACCACGTGTTCTGGTTATAAATCACTGGTGATAAAATATCCCAAACCCAGTGACTTAAGACCATGGCACTTTTCAATGACCTTCTGGTTCTGAGAGTTGCATGGGCTCAGGGAGGCGGTTCTTGCTTGGGTGTTCATGCAGTTGTGCTCAGAGTGTGGCTAGGGTGGGAGTCATGCTGAAGGCTTCCTTCAGTGTCAGGTCTCGTGGCTGATGCTGGCATCCCCTAGGACCTCAACTGGACCAGTTGCCTGGGCTGCCCCACCCCGTGCTCTCCCCCACATGCCCTGGGCTTGCTCAGTGCATGGAATCTGGGTTTTAAGAAGGAGGGTCCCAAGGGGGCAAGTGGAAGCCGTGTTGCCTGTCCCAACCTAGAAGTCACATAGTATCACTAACACTATTATCTCAGGCCCACCCAGATCAAGGGGAAGAGCGGAGAGGGTGGTTGTCACCGTGTTAAAAGACCATGTGGATGAAGGTTGTCATGGTGGTCATGTTTGGAAAATACATCTGTCACGCTGTATGAGTTCCGTGGCCCGGGAAGTTCACATAAAAGGAGCTTTGATGTCCCATCTGCGTTCTTCTCTCACATCTGGGAGATCCATGTTTACCAAACTGCTTTTCTTCATTGAAGACTGTAGCAACTGGTGCTCCAGATCCGCCTACAGTTATGATAACGTGGCTCTGAGACGGGGGCTGGGCTGAGCCCCAGCACCAGGCGTAGGACTGTCGCAGAGGGCGCTTAACAAGCCTGGGCTCTGGGATCTCAGCACTGTATCAAACGGCCCAATGGTCCTCGGCGGCGGGGGAGGGCAGTGGCTTGAGCCGTGTGTCCATGCAGAGGGTCCCTCAGGCTCAGATCTGCGGCCACCAGCATGGAGTGGTCAGAGGCCTTTCCTGGGTCACACAGCAGACCATCAGGAAAAGCAGGAGCAGAATGCAGTTCTTCTGTTGTCTTGCTTGGGGCTCCTGCCAGGACACTGGGTAGCCCATGAATCTGCAGAAGAAATCTCCTGGGAGCCTGGGCGAGAGTGTGAAGCAGCTCTGTCAAGGGCAAGCCCTTCCTTCCAGGGCTGAGTCCCCCTGCTATCAGAGTAGGGTGGGGTGGGGGAGGGAAGGCACCCCAAGTGCTCCTCTTGCCATGTGACATTGGCCCTCCTTCCGGGAGAGACGGCTCTCGGTTCCCACCTCGTGACTCTGGCTTTTGCATCCACCTGTGATTGAAGGTCAGCGTCTCCTCCCTCTCTTTACACAGGCTTTGAGCAGCCTCATAATTGGAGGCCCCACAGCTGGGGCTTGAAGAAGGAGAAAAGTGTCATTTTCCAATGAGTGTTCCCTGGAACACTAGGCCTTCAGTGTATTAACGGGGATTCTGCCAAGATAAAGGGGGAGGCTTCTGTAATCAGCCTGGGAAATGGTTGAAATAAAATCAAACTGTATCGCAGGACTTCTCAGAGCATTTACTAGCCTTGTAGCTCTTCCAGAAGGGAACTGGCATTTGCAGTACTTCCCCAACTTACTTGACTGCTGAATCTTCTCTCCCTTTTCTGTCTTCTATGGAGCATCTTGAGAGAACGATGTTTCCTGGATCACATTTTGGGGGGTAGTGTCCGAGAGCAGTGTGGATGTTAATGAAGGCAATTTTTAAACAGTGAAAGGAGAGCAGCAGCCATAGGAACATGTCAGACTGAAGTCAGGGCACCCTTTGGAGGACAGGGGACCCCGGGATGCCTCGCGGATACTATCTCTTTAACCACAATAGAGCTCAGACTGGCAGTACTTCTGGGTGTCTTAGGCCTTGAAGCACTATGTCCAGGGCTGTTCCAGCATGGGGATCCTGAGATCAGAGTGAATGAGTGTGTAAAAGTGGCTTAGTCGTGTCCGACTCTTTGCGACCCCATGGACTGTAGTCTGCCAGGCTCCTCTGTCCATGGGATTCTCCAGGCAAGAATACTGGAGTGGATAGCCATTCCCTTCTACAAGGAATATTCCCTACCCGGGGATCAAACCAGATCTCCTGCATTGCAGGTGGATTCTTTACTGTCTCAGCCCCCAGGGAAGATCAGAAGGGGTTGATTTATCCAGTGAGGTCTCCTTCCCTGCTGCCTGTTGAGTGGCACCAAGAATCCCTGGGGCCCTGGGCCTTGGAGGGTAGGAGGGGCAGGACCCAGGCCTGGGCTCTGGCAGCTCCTCCCTCCCCCCCGAGCCTGGCCTGTGGCTAAGGTCGCCTTAATGCTGTGGTCAGGCGGCCACGTGGCTGGGCTCCCTGGGCTGGCAGGGCCGCATAATGGACAGCCCAGGCCCGCCCGCTAACGGCTCCATTAAATGTGGTCGATCTTTTTTTTTTTTCTGGTTCCTGGTGTTTTAAGCTGAGTATCTCTGGGCAGGCATTCAAAGCCCCGTTCCAGAGCTAATCTCAGAGGCAGGGGCAGAGCAGGCCCGGCTGCATTAAACAGCTAAATTGGGCTCAGGGTGGGTGGAGCTCACTCGAGGAAAGAATAGCATCTCTGTGGGCTTGGCCATCGGTCACGGGGCTGGCTGCTCTCCCTGTCCTTCAGGCTGCTGAAGGGGGTTGATGGGCAGTGGTAGGGGTGCTGGGGAGCAGTTCCAGTTGAAGAAATTGAATATGGGGGCTTGGTGCCTTTGCTGTGTGTCTTCCAGGCAATTGCCGACCCTCTCTGTGCATTGATTTTCATGCTAGGATTCACTCCTTTGTAAACCTCTCCATGGATGGGCTTCCCTCATAGCTCAGTTGGTGAAGAATCCACCTGCAATGCAGGAGGCCCCGGTTTGATCCCTGAGTTGGGAAGATTCCCTGGAGAAGGGATAGGTTACCCACTCCAGTATTCTTGGACTTCACTTGTGGCTCTGCTGGTAAAGGATCAGCTCACGATGCAGGAGACCTGGGTTCGATCCCTGGGTTGGGAAGATCCCCTGGAGAAGGGAAAGGCAACCCACTCCAGTATTCTGGCCTGGAGAATTCCATGGACTGAATAGTCCAGGGAGGGGTTGCAAAGAGTTGTACACGACCTAGTGACTTTCACTTCCCCTTTCTATGAATGGAATCCAAGAGGTTTGGGAAGCTGGACAGTCTCTGGGGATACCAAGATATTGGGGTTGGGAGGAGTTTGAAGGCTTCTGAAGCCTGAGGAGAAAGTCCAGCTATTCATAGCACAGGGACTGAAGTCTAGGGTATAGGAAAGGAGTGGTCATAGCAGGTCTTAAAGGAGGGTTGGGAAGGCCCAGTGGTGGGAAGCTGGGAGCAGGAGAGACTCAGACATGGGATTGGATGCCTTTTTGCCCCATGTGATAATCTGAGCCCCTCTTCTCTCTCTGGGGCTAGGACCCCAGAGCAAAGTAGCTTGCAGACTCAACTATGTTGGGAGAAAGGGGGAGGGGAGGGGTAAAGGCCAGGACAGGGCAAGAAACTCCTATTACTGAGCCCTGGGTGGGGGCGGGGCAGAGGCTGGAGAGGGTGTGAACTTGCTGAGAAGCCATGGGGCTCCAGCGGGAGCTGGGGGCACAGGGGGCTAAGAAACAAGGCAGGCTTGACGGCAGATCGAACCTCACAAGAGCCAGTAAAGGTCTCAGAGGTCAGGTTCAGTCCGTTGATGGGGACACTGAGACTTAAAGAGGAGAGAAGCTTGGTAGAAGTCACAAGGTGGCAGAGCTGGGCCTAGAACCTGGGTCTCTGGTTCCCAGAGAACAGATGTGATGATATAGCTCTGGGGTAAAGAGTTTGCCCTGGTCCTCTCCACACCTCTCCAGTACCCAACTTGTACTTGGTCCCCAGCCTCTGGCCTGTCAGCAATCTGCCACTCTAGGCCCCTAGATGGCCCCACCCCAGGGTGGTGCAGAGCTGGCCAGAGGCATGGGAACAAGATTGACAAGGGTCAGTGATGTAATTTCTAATCCCATCTTGGCCACCAGCTTGCTTAGAGGTCTTGGTCAACTTGTTTCCTCTCTCTGGGTCTTGGCCTTTGCAGGTATGAACTGGGAGTGATTGTCCTGGCTTGGTGGATCCTTCCAGCGGTGGAATTTAGGTCTGTGCCATGCTGCAGGGGCTGGGGCTTCTCCAGCCAGCATCGCACCTACCTCCCCCACAACCTGTCTTGTCTCACCAGCTGTCCCTCCTTCCCCTCCTCTCGGACTCTCATGAATCCTTTTCACTCCTGCCTGCCACTGAACTATACTCTCTGAGTCATTACTGAATGCCTCCTGTATACCCCAGCCTTGCCATAAGAGAATCAACAGTTCAAATGGGGAGACGGGGGAGGCAGGACACGTGCCCAGTGCAGTGAGGGGTTGTGTCACCTTCCTATTGCTGTTGTGACAAATGACTGCTTTCTTACTGACTTTAAACAACACAGAACTGTTCTCGTGCAGTTCTGTAGATCAGAAGTGTTCCTGGACTAAGGTCAAGGTGTTGGTCTGCTTATTCCCTCTGGAGGCTCTGGGGAGAATCCGTTTCCTTGCTTGTCCAGCTTTTAGAGGTCACTCATAGTCCTTGGTTCGTGACCTCTTTCCTCCACGTTTAAAGCCATCAGCCAGCATCTTCCAGTCCTCTCTGTGACTGACACTCCTGCCACATGGTCATCCACATGGTCTCAAAGGAGCCGCAAGGGGTAACCCACGATACTCCTCCATGTCCAACCCTTAACTTAAGCACAGCCTCCAAGTCCCTTTGCACATCACAGATTTTGGGGAGTAAGACATGGGCCCCTTTGGGGGTCAGTATTTTCTGCCACTATAGGTGTCAAGACAGTGCCTTCTTCCAAAACTTCCAGGTGGCATGGAAGTCCTTCCCAGGCCTTGCTTGGAGCCAGTCTTGGGTTCAGATCCCAGCTCCTCCACCATAAGCTGCATAGCTGGAGCTGCAAATCTGTCAACTGTACTGAGCCTCTGTCCTCATCTGTAAATCAAGGATCATAGCACCCACCTCACAGGCTTGCAGAAAATACTCAAGATGCTGCTGGTAGGGTGCAGACCTCAGAACCCAGTCTGGAGTAACTGCTCAACAAATGGTTGAAGTGAAGTGAAGTCACTCAGTTGTGTACAACTCTTTGCGACCCCATGGACTGTAGCCTACCAGGCTCCTCCGCCCATGGGATTTTCTAGGCAAGAGTACTGGAGTGGGGTGCCATTGCCTTCTCCACAATAAATGGTTACCTCTACTTTAATTTTTAGGCAGCATAAAACCTGCCTTCTGCTTCTGAGGGGATTGCAGTGGATGGGCAAGGACACAGAGGAGGTGAGGCTTAAGCTCCACCCTGACCTGACATCCTGGGGATGGTCTCAGGGCTGGAAGGTTTCATGATACTTACATGCACTGGACTATCTGGACCAGGCTTGCCCCTTCTGTCGCAATCTGATTCTTTTATTCATATCCCTATCACTCATTGAACTGCTGAGTTAGAGGTACAGTGGTGAACAGGACAGACACACGGACTCCCAAGGAGCTGAGGTTCCAGTGTGTGTGTGGAAGAAACAGGCAATGAGCCTGTTACAATACCATTATGGATTACATACAATGCCATTATGTATTATAAATATATAAAATATACTATTATGTACACAAGATAATTCCAGCTTTCTAAGAGTTAGGAAGGATATAAACAGGGTATTATGAGAGAGAATCATGTAGTGGTCGAGGAAGTCTCTCTTCTGTGACATCTAAGCTGATCCCTAAAAAGTGAGATGAGCTAGGCCTGGGAAGAATTGAATTAAAGCATTGACTTAGACCTAGGGAACAGCAAGTACAAAGGCCCTGTGGTAGCAGAGAGCTTGCACATTCAAAGGAACAAGTGTGCATTCGGGAGTATAACTGAAGATGAGGTGGGAGGGAGGCAGGGCCAGTCCTGACAGGAATTTGGATTTTGTTCTAAAGATGAAGGGTATGGCTCAGATGGTAAAGAATCCACCTGCAATGTGGGAGACCTGAGTTCAACCCCTATGTTGACAAGATCCCCTGGAGGAGGGCATGGCAACCCACTCCAGTATTCTTGCCTGGATAATCCCAAGGACAGAGGAGCCTGGTGGGCTGCAGTCCATGGGGTCGCAAAGAGTCAGACATGACTGAGTGACTAAGCACAGGAGGGCCTGAAGAAGGGGACATGATGGTTTGGTTGATGTTTTAAAGATCACTCTATCTGCTTAACTGAAAACAGATTGGTGTACAGTGAGTGGTAGTATGTATGGGGGTGGGTTGTATTATTCTTCTCAATCATTTGCTTCTCTTGGTGGGAGGATCATGCATTCCTGCCTCACTGGCTTCCAGTTTGGTTCTATGAATTGCTTTGGCCAATGAGATGGGAGTGGGAGTGACATGTGCCATTTTGGGGGAGAAGTTTTAAGGCATTGTGTGATTTGCAGTGTCTTTTTTTCTTCCTCCAAAACAACTTGTAATGTTCTAGAGGGAGGTTGTTCCATCTACCCAGGTACAGACTAAAGATGACATGGATCAGAGCTGCATCTTACTGTCAGTGAACAGGCAGTGTGACCAAAATATGTCTTTATTCCTTTAAGTTGCTGCGATAAGGAGATCACTTGTTACTGCAGCACCACTTAACCTGACCTGACTAATAGAGGGGCTAAAAATGGAAGTGGAGGAACCACCAAGAAGGCCATCCCTCTGGTTGAGGTGAGAGATGAGGTGGTCCAGAGCAAGGAGGTAGTGGAGGAGTGGGGACCTTCTTCCCAACATTAACTTTCTGTGAAGTTTAGCCCTGGCTGGGAGTCAGAGGGACAAGCTGGGAGTTTTCCTCTCTGCCTCAGAGTCTACAGGAACCACAGAGCCTGTTTTCTGGGGCACCTGGGCCTCGGTCTTCTGGCTGTGCTGGGCTCCCTTTGTCACCCAGGGACAGAGGTACTGGCTGCCCAACTCCAAATCTGGTGGCCTGCCTCACGTAAAAACACCAATGTCTTTCTCTGAAAGTAGGGCTGACTGGCATATGGCATGAGGACTGTAGTTGCTTTTTGGGGTTGATGGTCAGAAGCCTGGGTGGAGTCACCAAAGTTTGGTGTCCTTTATATTCTGGGAGGAGGCAGGCAGAAGACTCCAGGGATAATTGCTCTATAGGAAAAGTCAGGGGAGAAGGCACAGGCCACAATGGAAGAAGAGTCTCTGGTGCTTTCTGCATCAGCCAGGAAATACCTGAATATCCCCCAAAACTTACCTGCTGGATGGACAGGGCAAGACTTGGCATGCTGAGAAGACCTATTCCAGGACAAAGGATCCTGCTTACTGTTGGTAATAACCAAATTCACCATTTATTGAATCATACTATAAACCAGATACTGTGCTAAGTGCTAGCTGCCTTGTTTAATCTTCATGACAATCCAGAAGGTAAGGTTTACTCATTTTAAAAGTGACCAAAGCAATATTTTCCTGATGGGCAATTTTAACCATTACAGAAATACACAAGGAAGCTTGTGAGAACCTCCACTCATTGCTCACAGATATATTCATTTCTTTGTCCATTTTATAGAGGAGAAAACTGAGACTCAGAGAATAATAATAATAGTGACAGTAATTCCTGAGCGTACAGGGTGCTCCAGATTCTACTGCCCCTGTTCCCATTGTTTCCCCATCTATTTGCAATAAAGTGATGGGACCAGACACCATGAAGTTAGTTTCTGAAAGCTGGTTTAAAGCTCAACATTCAGTAAACTAAGATCATGGCATCTGGTCCCATCACTTCATGGCAAATAGATGGGGAAACAGTAGAAACAGTGACAGATTTTATCTTCTTGGGCTCCAAAATCACTGCAGATGGTGACTGCAGCCATGAAATTAAAAGGTGGTTGGTCCTTGGAAGGAAAGTTATGACCAACCTAGACAGCATATTAAAAAGCAGAGACATTACTTTGCCAACAGATGTCCATCTAGTCAGAACTTTGGTTTTTCCAGTAGTCATGTATGGATGTGAGAGTTGGACTATAAAGAAAGCAGAGCACCAAAGAATTGATGCTTTTGAACTGTGATGTTGGAGAAGACTCTTGAGAGTCCCATGGACAGGAAGGAGATCCAACCAGTCCATCCTGGAAGAAATCAGTCCTGAATATTCATTGGAAGGACTGATGCTGAAGCTGAAACTCCAATACTTTGGCCACCTGATGCGAAGAACTGACTCACTGGAAAAGACCCTGATGCTGGGAAAGATTGAAGGCGGGAGGAGAAGTGGACGACAGAGGATGAGATGGTTGGATGGCATCACTGACTTGACGGACATGGGTTTGAGCAAGCCCCGGGAGATGGTGATGGACAGGGAGGCCTGCGTGCTGCAGTCCATGGGGTCACAAAGAGTCGGACACGACTGAGAGACTGAACTGAACTGAACTGAGATTCTACTAAGCACTTTTCATGCAATGTCTCATGTACTCCTCACAGAATTCTTGGAAGGACACACCTCTTATCACCCCCATCTTACAGATGAACAACTGAGTCTCAGAAGCCCAATTAAATGGCCTGAAGTTACTTACCAAGGAGATAAGAGGTGGAACTGGGATTTGAGCACGGAGCGGTCAGAAAACATTGTGTCGAGTGTCTGCTGACTCCTCCCTAGTTCCGGGCCCTGTGTCAGGAGCTGGGAGATAATACTAGATGCGGATCCTGACCTTGTGGCCTCATTCTTGGGGGAGAAGAAGAGGACAGCACAGTATTGAGAAGGTCTTGTGTGAAAAGTAAAAGGTGTTTCTGTGTTTGTATTTAAGGGGAGAGGGATGGAGGGGGATTCCAGGGAAGTTTGGGGAGCTGTTGGAAGCCGTGAGTAGCCAAGGTGGACAGGAAGAGCCCTGGACAGGAGTCACTGGCCTTGGCTCCTGTCCTAGCTCTGCCATCACAGGTATTTATCACACATCTCTGAGCACCTTCTCTTGCCACCAAGGTGACACAGACCTCGTGTCCACTCTTGTGACGCTCACAGCCTTACGGGGAGCAGGTGTCTGAGCAGGTGTAAGAACCTTGTGAAAGTGGAAAGGAGGTCGTGTTTCTTACTGGGGCACTCGAGGCCATTCTGACCTTTGACCGCACCGGCCACAGCTCCTATCTTGCCTCTTCTCCACGCTGTGCGCAGGCCTCATGAACTCCCAAATTCTTGAAAGGGCCAGAGTTGCTGCACCCACAGGCCCTTTGCACGTGCCTTCTCTGCTTTTCCTTCGGATTTCAAATTTCTTATCATTTCATCAAGGAGGCATTCCTGACCCCCGTGACAAAGTCAAGGCCTGCCCTTAGATGTTCCCTTATGGTATTTATGGTATTTGTGCTGTGTGTAAAAGCCTCAGTCCATCAACTCAGATTTGCAAGGAATGGACTCTTCTTTATTTTTGTCCCATTGGTCTAGTTGCCTTTGCATTAATGAGAGAGTGACAGTGTTGGTAGCACAGTTGTGTCCAACTCTTTGTGACCCTAGGGACTGTAACCCTCTAGGCTCCTCTGTCCATGGAATTCTCCAGGCAAGAATACTGGAGTGGGGAGCCATTCCCTTCTCCAGGGATTGAGCCTAGGTGTCCTGTGTTGCAGGCGGATTCTTTACCATCTGAGCCACCAGGGAAGCCCTGTCTCTGTATTAATAAGAAACTATCTTAATTACTTTACCTTTATAATAAGTCTTGATAGGCAGTGGTTTAAGTTCTTCAACTTTCTTCTTCAAGATCATCTTGGTTATTCTTAACCTTTGCATTTTCATGGAAAAAAAATTTAAATTAACTTTTAGTTTCCACCAAAAAAGCCTGCTGGGATTTGGATTTGGATTGCATTGAATCCAAATTTATGGATTCTCTCTAATTTATGGAAAATAGATAGATTTACAACATTGAGTATTCTAATCCATGAATATGGTATACTCCTATTGATTTTAAGTCTTTAATTTCTTTGAATAATGTTTTCTAGTTTTCTATCTAGAGGCCTTATAACATCTTGACTTAGATTTATTACTAGCTATTTGATATTTTTGATTCTGCTATAAATGGTATATTTTTACATTTCATTTTTGAATTATAGTTAATATATAGAAAAATAATTCAATTGTTGGCTAAATTTGTCAAATCATTTAAATTATTTGTGCATTATTTTAGATTTTCTGTGAACACAACCACACTGTCTCCTTCTTCCTTTATAATCTATATCCCTTTTTCTTGTTATTCTGGCGAGAATCCTCAGTGTAATGTTAATTAGAAGCGGTGATAGTAGATGCAATTGTCTTATTAGAAATCTCAGAGGAGGGACTTCTCTGATGATTCAGTGACTACGATTCCACACTACCAATGTAGGGGCCTGGGTTCAGTCCCTGGTTAGGGAACTAGAGCCCACAAGCTGTAACTAAGAACTGGCACAGCCAAGTAAATAAATAATTTTTTAAAAAGAAATCTGAGAGGAATGTTCTTAAAATTTTGCTGTTGGGTATGATGTTTGCTGTGGTATCATGTAGATACTTTTTGTCAGATTAAGGAAGTTTTTCTTTCTAAATATTTGCTAAAAGTTTTAAAATTGTGAATGGTGTTAACTTTTATCAAATGATTTTTGCATGTATTGAGATGATTGTATGATTTTTGCCATATATTTCCTTTATCCTATTGATTATGATAATTGATTAAAATTTTTTGAAGTATAATTGATTTATAGTATTGTATTAATTTCTGGTATACAGCAAAGTGATTCAGTATATATATATATATATATATATATATATATATATCCATGTGCTATATGGTAGGACCTTGTTATTTATCTATTTTATATATAATAGTTTGTATCTGCTAGATAACTGATTTTTAAGTGTTAAACTAAACCTCTCATTTCTAAGGAGAAAAATCTCAACTTGGTTGTGGCCATAAGGATTTGGTCTACTAGTATTTTGGTAAGGATTTATGCATCTATCTCATTTTATTCTTACAAGAACTGTGCAAGGAAGATAATTCTTATAATCTCCACTTTACAAATAAACAACTTAATCTTAGAGTAATTAATTAATCACAAGAGATTGGTTAATAATTTTCTTTTCTTGCAATGTTTTGGTATCAGGGTTATGTTGGCCTCAAAATATATTAAAAATACAATTTAAAAATCATTCTTTGAAATAGTTTGTGTAAGAATGATATGATTTCCTTCTTATATGTTTGGAAGTATTCAACAGTGAAACCAAGGATATCTGAATTTTTTTTCTGATACTTCTTTTTTTAAATGGATATCTTTTCTCGAAAGTATATAGGACTAACTAGGTTTTCTGTTTCTTCTCATGTCAGTTTATGTTAGTTGAATTGTTTGGGACGTTTGTCCAGTTCATCTAGATTATCATTTATTATTGTAAAACTCTACATAATATCTTTTAAATTAATTTTTATCTTTTTAATGTCTGTAAGCTCTGTAGTAATATATCCTTTTATATTTCATATTTTGGTTATTTACACCTTCTTCTACATAAAATCAGCTTTAGGAAGTTCAGTGAAGCTATCCAAGACTACCAACCTACATACAACCCAGGCTTTTTCACTCTAGGGTTTTGCTGCCTCCTTTGGTTTCCCCTGGAATTAAGATACACTGATTTTTTTTTCAGAGCCTACGACGCTTTCTATTGCCCTCCTATAACACTTGGCCTACAGGAAATACAGTGTAGGGTCCACCTTTATCAGAGAGCTATAATCTCTACACCACTCTTCACTACTTCTGTCTCTCCCCAAATCTTATATGCCTCCCTGTTATACACACACACATTTACACTTGCATCAGCTCAGGAATCTTTACATAATCTGAGGGATGAGGTAGCTTGCTCTCACTCCTTACATAATCTCCAGAATTTCTCCATGACCTAAGGTTTTGATTCCCCTTTTTGTAAATCAAAAAAGACTTCTATTTTCTTTTTCTGCTATCTCATTGCTACCTTGAACTCAGTCAAGTCAGAGCATTGAAAGATGGGATGAGTGGTTAGAAATGAAGGTTTGGAAGCAGACAGGTAAGCTTGAGACAGACAGTCACTTAACCCCTTAGAGCCTCAACATTCCCAGTTGTAAAATGAAGGTTAAGATGCCAATCCTGCCTGCTCACAGTTTGATGAAGAACCAAATGAATGCTCAAAACAAGGACACTTAAAGATAGTTTATTTTTTTTGTGAACTATACTATCCACTCAATAGTTTATATAAACATGCACATAGAGTTTAAAAAACAGTAATTGTAAACAATAGAAAACAATACAAGTAACATGGGCAGCCCCAATGGCTCAGACAGTAAACAATTTGCCTGAAACGATGGAGACCCAGGTTCCATCCTTGAGTTAGGAAGATCCCTGGAGAAGGGAACAACAACCAACTCCAGTATTCTTACTTGGAGAATTCCATGGACAGAGGAGTTGGTGTGCTATACAGCCTATGGAGTATCATTATTGGGAGCTATCCCATCCATTCAAAAGTTTATATAAGCACGCACATACAGTTTAAGTAATAATAATTGTAAATAATAGAAAACAATATGATATAATTAATAATAATAAAAAAATGGGTATGGATATCTGTGTCCACATCACCCAGCTCAAGAAATTAATATACCTTTGAGACTCCTTGTGAGTCTTGATAGATTCTTGCCTTTCTCCCAAGAGAATTTTATATTAATTATTCTCCTCAATATTTTTCATTTCATTCCTTAAAAAGATATCCTTTAAAAGTTTTTTTAAGCTTTGCTTATTTTTGAGATTTATATAAATTAATTCTACTATATATGTCTCTTTCTGTGACTTTCTCCATTCATCCATCATTGCACTGTGGAATCCATGGTGTGTTTGTGTGTAGCTGTAATTCATTTTCACTGCTGTATAATATTCCACAGTGGAAACAGATGACAATGAATTCATCCATCTCCTATTGATGGATGTTTGCATCATTTTTATTTGGCTTATTTCAAATAATTCTTTATGATCATTCTTGTAAATGTCTCCAAATCACAGCTATGACCTAATTTTTTTAGAAGTAAAATTGCTGGATCTTAGGGTATGTGCATATTTCATTCAAAAACATTATTTATTAGGTGTATTTGTTTCCTATCGCAGCTGTGGTTTAAAGAAATAAGTTTGTTATCTTATATTTCTGGAGATAGAAGTCCAAAATGAGTATCATTAAGCTCAGCTCAGTTCAGTCACTCAGTCCTGTCCGACTCTTTGTGACTCCATGGACTGCAGCATATCAGGCTTCCCTGACCATCACCAACTCTCAGAGCTGCTAAAACTCATGTCCATCAAGTAGGTGATGCCATCCAACCATCTCATCCTCTGTAGTTCCCTTCTTGACCCACCTTCTGTCTTTCCCAGTATCAGAGTCTTTTCAGTTGAGTCAGTTCTTTGCATCAGGTGACCAAATATTGGAGCTTCAGCTTCAGCATTAGTCCTTCCAATGAATATTCGGGGCTGATTTCCTTCAGGATTGACTGGTTTGATCTCCTTGAAGTCCAAGGGACTCTCAAGAATCTTCTCCAACATCACAGTTCAAAAGCATCAATTCTTTGGCGCTCAGCTTTCTTTAAAGTCCAGCTCTCACATCCATTCATGAGTACTGGAAAAACCATAGTTTTGACTAGACAGACCTTTGCTGGCAAAGTAATATCTCTGCTTTTTGATATGCTGTCTAGGTTGGTCATAACTTTTCTTCCAAGGAGCAAGTGTATTTTAATTTCATGGCTGCAGTCACCATCTGCAGTGATTTTGGAGCCCCCCCTCAAAATAGAGTCTGTCACTGCTTCCATTGTTTCCCCATCTATTTGCCATGAAGTGATGGGACCAGATGTAATAATCTTAGTTTTCTGAATGTTGAGTTTTAAGCCAACTTTTTCACTCTCCTCTTTCACTTTTATCAATGGGCTTTTTAGTTATTCTTTGCTTTCTGCCATAAGGGTGGTGTCATCTGCATATCTGAGGTTATTGATATTTCTCCCAGCAATCTTGATTCCAGCATTTGCTTCATCTAGCCTGGCATTTTGCATGATGTATTATGTGTATAAATTAAATAAAAAGCAAAGTGACAATATACAGCCTTAATGTACTCCTTTCCCAATTTGAAACAGTCTGTTGTTTCATGTCCAGTTCTAACTATTGCTTTTGGATCTGCATACAGATTTCTCAGGAGACAGGTCAGGTGGTCTGGCATTCCCGTCTCTTTCAGAATTTTCCACAGTTTGTTGTGATCCACACAGTCAAAGGCTTTGTCATAGTCAATAAAGCAGAAATAGATGTTTTTCTGGAACTCTCTTTCTTTTTCAATGATCCAGTGGATGTTGGCAATTTGATCTCTGGTTCCTCTGCCTTTTCTAAATCCAGCTTGAACATCTGGAAGCTCATGGTTCACATATTGTTGAAACCTGGCTTGGAGAATTTTGAGCATGACTTCACTAGTGTGTAAGATGAGTGCAATTGTGCGGTAGTTTGAGCATTCTTTGTCACGCCTTTCTTTGGGACTGAATGAAACTGACCTTTTCCAGTCCTGTGACCGCTGATGGGTTTTCCAAATTTGTTGACATATTGAGTGCAGCACTTTCACAGCATCATCTTTTAGGATCTGAAACAGCTCAGCTGGAATTCCGTCACCTCCACTAGCTTTGTTAGTCGTACTGCTTCCTACGCGTTCCAGGATGTCTGGCTCCAGGTGAGTGATCACACCATTGTGGTTATCTGCGTCGTGAAGATCTTTTTTGTACAGTTCTTCTGTGTATTCTTGCCACCTCTTCTTAATATCTTCTGCTTCTGTTAGGTCCATACCGTTTCTGACCTTTATTGTGCCCATCTTCACATGAAATGTTCCCTTGGGATCTCTCATTTTCTTGAAGAGATCCCTAGTCTTTCCCATTCTATTGCTTCCCTCGATTTCTTTGCACTGATCACTGAGGAAGGCTTTCTTATCTCTCCTCGCTATTCTTTGGAGCTCTGCATTCAGATGGGTGTATCTTTCCTTTTCTCCTTTGCCTTTTGCGTCTCTTCTTTTCACAGCTACTTGTAAGGCCTCCTCAGACAGCCATGTTGCCTTTTCTCCTTTGCCTTTTGCGTCTCTTCTTTTCACAGCTACTGGTAAGGCCTCCTCAGACAGCCATGTTGCCTTTTCTCCTTTGCCTTTTGCGTCTCTTCTTTACACAGCTACTGGTAAGGCCTCCTCAGACAGCCATGTTGCCTTTTCTCCTTTGCCTTTTGCGTCTCTTCTTTTCACAGCTACTGGTAAGGCCTCCTCAGACAGCCATGTTGCCTTTTCTCCTTTGCCTTTTGCGTCTCTTCTTTTCACAGTTACTGGTAAGGCCTCCTCAGACAGCCATGTTGCCTTTTCTCCTTTGCCTTTTGCGTCTCTTCTTTTCACAGCTACTGGTAAGGCCTCCTCAGACAGCCATGTTGCCTTTCTGCGTTTCTTTCTCTTGGGGATGGTCTTGGTCTCTGCCTCCTGTATGATGTCACGAGCCTCTGTGACAATTCTTCAGGCTCTCTGTCTATCAGGTCTAGTCCCTTGAATCTATTTCTCGCTTCCACTGTATAATTATAAGGGATTTGATTTAGGTCATACCTGGATGGTCTAGTGGTTTTCCCTACTTTCTTCAATTTAAGTCTGAATTTTGCAATAAGGAGTTCATGATCTGAGCCACAGTCAGCTCCCAGTCTTGTTTTTGCTGACTGTATAGCGTTTCCCATCTTTAGCTACAAGAATATAATCAGTCTGATTTCAGTGTTGACCTTCTGGTGATGTCCATGTGTAGAGTCTTCCCTTGTGTTGTTGGAAGAGGGTGTTTGCAATGACCAGTGCATTCTCTTGGCAAAACTCTGTTGGCCTTTGCCCTGCTTCATTTTTTACTCCAAGGCTAAATTTGCCTGTTACTCCAGGTATCTCTTGACTTCCTATTTTTGCATTTCAGCCCCCTATAATGAAAAAGACATCTTTTTTGGGTGTTAGTTCTAGAATGTCTTGTGGGTCTTCATAGAACCACTCAATTTCAGCTTCTTCAGCATTACTGGTCGGGGCATAGACTTGGATTACCGTGATATTGAATGGTTTGCCTTGGAAATGGACAGAGATCATCCTGTCATTTTTGAGATTGCACCCAAGAACTGCATTTTGGACTCTTTTGTTGACTATGATGGCTATTCCATTTTTTTCTAAGGGATTCTTGCAGACAGTAGTAGACATAATTGTCATCTGAGTTAAATTCTCCCATTCTGGTCCATTTTAGTTCACTGATTCCTAAAACGTCAATGTTCACTCTTGCCATCTCCTCTTTGACCACTTTCACCTTGATTCACAGACCTAACATTCCAGGTTCCTTTGCAAAATTGCTCTTTACAGCATCAAACTTTACTTCCATCACCAGTCACATCTGCAACTGAGCGCTGTTTTTGCTTTGGCTCTGTCTCTTCACTCTTTCTGAGTTTATTTCTCCATTCTTCTCCAGTAGCATATGGGGCACCTACTGACCTGGGGAGTTCATCTTTCAGTGTCCTATCTTTTTGCCTTTTCATACTGTTCATGGGGTTCTCAAGGCAAGAATACTGAAGAGCTTTGCCATTCCCTTCTCCAGGGGACCACGTTTTGTCAGAACTCTCCACATCACCTGTCCATCTTGGGTAGCCCTTCATAGTTTCATTGAGTTAGACAAGGCTGTGGTCCATATGGTCATTAAGCTAAAACAGAGGTATTATCAGGACTGTGTTCCTTTTAGAGGTTCTAGGAAAGAATCTAGTTCTGTGTCTTTCCAAACTTCTAGGGGCTTGCTTCATGATCTTTTCTCTATCTTTAAAGCCAACAGTGTAGCATCTTAAAGTCTCTCCCTGATTCTGAGGTTTCTTTCTCCCACTTATAAGGACTTTGTGAGTACATTAGGCCCACGCATATAATTTAGGATAATATGTCCATCTCTAGGTCAGCTGATTAACAACTTAATTCCATCTCCAATCTTAATTCCCCTTTGCCATGTAACCTAAGATATTCATTGGTTCTGGAGATTAAGATGTGGACATCTCTTGTAATGGTAAATCATTCCACTATTATACTGGATAATGCAAATTGTCTTCTAAAGTGTTTGCCTATTCATATTTCTACTGGTATAGGCCCGGGGCTTCCCAGGTGGCACTAGTGGTAAAGAACCCGGCTGCCAGTGCAGGTTCAATCCCTGGGCCAGAAAGATCCCTGGAGGAGAGCACGGCAATCCACTCCAGTATTCTTGCCTGGAGAATCCCATGGACAGAGGAGTTTGGGAGGCTACAGTCCAAAGGGTCACAAAGAGTTGGACACAAGTGACAGCACAGCACAGCATAGCGTAGACCCACTCCCTTTGTTTCTATAAGAATCACTGTTTACATTTTATTTACTACATTTTTAATTTTATTATTTTGAAGTAATTTAAAATTCCCAGGAAACTGCAGAGACAGTACAAAGTGTACTTGTGCAAAAGTGTACTTGTGCTTGACTTGTAATTTAAAATTCCCAGGAAACTGCAGAGACAGTACAAAGTGTACTTTTGTGCTTGACTTTTTCATGCTTTTTTTTCTGTCTTCCTTCCTCCCTTTCTCTCTTTCCTTTTCTCTTTCTTCCTTTCTTGTTTCGTCTTATGACATTTTACCACAAGGATAGATTTGAGCAACCACCACCAGTTGGTATAAAGACCTGTTTTAAACCCTAAGCGTGGTACAGATCTTCGAGATCATCGTGAGAAGGCCAGCCCTGGAGGCCTCATGTGGGTAAGAAGAATGGCTCAGAGCCAGGGAGTGTCCTGGGGTGAGGCCCCAAGGGCAGTAAAGAGAAGGTCATGGCGCTTGAGATGCTGATCTGTTAGGAGGCAGCTCTGCCCACAGGGGTCCTGGTGAGGGTCACCTTGATCAAGTCCTTTCCAGCGCACCTGAGCACGCAGGCAGCAGGGAGAGCGATGACTTTAACTCTTCCAGATTAATCCTGCTAAGTTGCAACAATATTGATATGCTATTATTTTCCATCTTTATTCATCCCCCGGCGAAGAAAGAATGACTCCCCCCAGGCCATTCATAATTGAAAAATGCTTTTAAGGCCTTTACGAGTTGAATACTAAATTTCGCGAGGTGCCTGCTTTATTGGGTCTCCAGTCACCAATGATACATTTGCTCCCTAATGTTCTTTAAGGAAAGGCGCTCGAGTAGCCTGATGGATGGGACCGATCAAGATCAATGCTCATTAGTGACTCTGGTGTCCAGGTGGGCCAGGGCTGCTCACTTGGGTAGCTGGACCAGGCAGGAGACGGACTCTCAGCAAGAGACAGAAGCAAGGACTCTCGGCTGCCCCTTGCCTTGGACTGCGCCTCATCGTCCACCCATTCATTTGTTCCTCCATTCGCTCAATGAATTCTTACCTCCCCACTCTAGGCCAGGCCTGGTGCTGGACACAGAGACGGATCAGACCCACCCCTGTCTTCAGGGAGCTCTCAGGACACATGGGGCGACAGTGTGAGTGGTGTGGGTCTAGTGCTAGGCGTGTGCTGGGGCCTGGGGAGCACGAGGGGGAGGTTAGTTTTCCACAGGGGACTGGCAGGCAGGAAAAGCTTGATAGCAGAAGCGACATTTTAATGGTGCGTAATGAATGTCTGGGGTGCGAACACAGGTGATTGCCAGGGTGGACAGGGTGTCCCGGGCACAGACACCAAGCCAGGCAAAGGCACGGAGGTGTGACCCATGTAGTAGGAAACTGAGCCACTTGACTCCTTAGACAAGTCAACATGGTGGCTTCAGGAAGTGGTCAAAGCTGCAACTCTGCTAATCCAGGTCAGAGACTCCTGGAACTGAATATTGAGACAGAATAAGAAGTTTCCTCAAAAAAAAAAAAACATATCTTGCGACTTTCCTGGCAGTCCAGTGGTTAAGACACTATGCTTCCACTGCCAGGGACATGGGTTTGATCGCTGGTTGGGGAACTAAGATCCTGAATGTCATGTGGAGTGGCCAAAAAAAAAAACCTACCAAAAAACCTCCTGTCTTAATCCTTGTTGATCTGAAAACCATCAGGCAACCATCCCTTATGACTATACAGTGGAAGTGAGAAATAGATTCAAGGGATTAGATCTAATAGAGTACCTGAAGAACTATGGATGGAGGTTTGTGACATTGTACAGGAGGCAGGGATCAAGACCATCCCCAAGAAAAAAAAATGCAAAAAGGTAAAATGGTTGTTTGAGGAGGTCTTAGAAATAGCTGTAAAAAGAAGAGAAGTGGAAGGCAAAGGAAATACATACCCATCTGAATGCAGAGTTCCAAAGAATAGCAAGGAGAGATAAGAAAGCCTTCCTCAGTGATTAATGCAAAGAAATAGAGGAAAACAATAGAATGGGAAAGACTAGAGATCTCTTCAAGAAAATGAGAGATACCAAGAGACATTTCATGCAAAGATGGGCACAATAATGGACAGAAATGGTATGGACCTAACAGAAGCTGAGGATATTAAGAAGAGGTGGCAAGAATACACAGAAGAACTGTACAAAAAAGATCTTCACAACCAAGATAATCACAATGGCGTGATCACTCACCTAGAGCCAGACATCTTGGAATGTGAAGTCAAGTGGGCCTTAGAAAGCATCACTACTAACAAAGCTAGTGGAGGTGATGGAATTCCAGTGTAGCTATTTCAAATCCTGAAAGATGATACTGTGAAAGTGCTGCACTCATTATGCCAGCAAATTTGGAGAACTCAGCAGTGGCCACAGGACTGGAAAAGGTCAGTCTTCATTCCAATCCCAAAGAAAGGCAATGCCAAAGAATGGTCAGACTACTGCACAATTGCACTCACCTCACAAGCTAGTAAAGTCATGCTCAAAATTCTCCAAGCCAGGCTTCAGCAATACGTGAACCGTGAACTCCCAGATGTTCAAGCTAGATTTAGAAAAGGCAGAGGCACCAGAGATCAAATAGCCAACATCCGCTGGATCATTGAAAAAGGAAGAGAGTTCCAGAAAAACACCTATTTCTGCTTCATTGACTATGCCAAAGCTGACTGTGTGGCTCACAATAAACTGTGGAAAATTCTGAAAGAGATGGGAATACCAGACCACCTGACCTGCCTCTTGAGAAATCTGTATGCAGGTCAGGAGGCAACAGTCAGAACTGGACATGGAACAACAGACTGGTTCCAATAGGGAAAGGAGTACGTCAAGGCTGTGTATTGTCACCCTGATTATTTAACTTATATGCAGAGCACATCATGAGAAACTCTGGGCTGGATGAAGCACAAACTGGAATCAAGATTGCTGGGAGAAATATCAATAACCTCAGATATGCAGATGACACCACCCTTATGACAGAAAGTGAAGAAGAACTAAAGAGCCTCTTGATGAAAGTGAAAGATAAGAGTGAAAAAGTTGACTTAAAGCTCAACATTCAGAAAACAATGATCATGGCATCTGGTTCCATCACTTTATGGCAAATAGATGGGGGAAACAATGGAAACAGTGACAGACTTTATTTTCTTGGGCTCCAAAATCACTGCAGATGGTGACTGCAGCCATGAAATTGAAAGACATTTGCTCCTTGGAAGAAAAGTTATAACCAATCTATATTAAAAAGCAGAGACATTACTTTGCCAGCAAAAGTCTTTTTCACCAACGCTATGGTTTTTTCAGTAGTCATGTATGGATGTGAGAGTTGGACCATAAAGAAGGCTGAGCACTGAAGAACTGATGCTTTTGAACTGTGGTGTTGGAGAAGATTCTTGAGAGTCCCTTGGACCTCAAGGAGATCCAACCAGTCCATCCTAAAGGAGATCAGTCCTGAATATTCATTGGAAGGACTGATGCTGAAACTGAAACTCCAATACTTTGGCCACCTGATGCAAAGAACTGATTCATTGGAAAAGACCCAGATGCTGAGAAAGATCGAAGGTGGGAGGAGAAGGGGATGACAGAGGACGACATGGTTGGATGGCATCACTGACTCAATGGACATGAGTTTGGTGATAGATAGGGAACCCTGGCATGCTGCAGTCCATGGGGTCACAAAGAGTCAGACATGACTAGAGTGACTGAACTGAACTGAACTGAGGCAAGCATCCTTGAGAGAGGACAGGACTTGCTCAGGTCTCACAACTGGGTAATGGGGAGGAGGGCCAGGACCTGGGGGGAGCCCGTGGCTAGGATTCTGACAATGCAGCTGTGGCCTCATGGAGACCAAAGTTCTGCTTTGGCATTGATCTTGGACCTTGATTTATCGTTACACACGAACATGGGATTGTTACATGAAACTTGAAGTCCCTCCAGCTATCAAATCCCATGAAACCCAGAGAGAAGAAGAGTCTTATGCAGGATCACACACAGCTAATTAGTGACACAGGTAGACAGAGAGTGGGGACGTAAAAATAAATTTAAACAAGAAAAAGTGGGTGATGGGAAGAGGTTAATGTTTGATGAGTGCCTAGGGCAGTGGTCTCTTTATTTGCATTTTCTCCTTTAATCTCCAACCAGGCTTGGTGGTATCCCCTTTCACCCCCATTTTTCAAGAGAAACTGAAGACTTAGAGGTGAGGTGACTTGCCCAAGGTCACACAAAGCGGACCCAGGATTTAAACCTAGATTTTTTAAAAAGATTAATTAATTTAATTGGAGGCTAATTACTTTACAATGTTGTGGTGATTTTCACCATACATTGACATGAATCAGCCATGGGTATACATGACTGCGCCACCCCCCACCCCCATCCCATCCCATCCCTCTGGTTTTTAAATAAAACTTCAAAGCCCCTGTGCTTCCCATTGTCCTGGGTTGTCCCTTCAGGGGTCTCAGAGAAACATGTAGGCAGACACAGGACAACTGCCCCTTCTGTGATTCTTCCAGGGCCTCAGGGCTGGCTCAGCCCAGGGGTCCAACCACCATGTTGAATCTCAAAGACCATGTCAGTGTCATCAAGTGACCAGGTAGGTCCTGTCCTTTGTTCTCAAGGAGTACGTCAAGGCTGTATATTGTCACCCTGCTTATTTAACTTATATGTAGAGTACATCATGCAAAATGCCGGGCTGGTGAAGCACATGCTGGAATCAAGATTGCCGGGAGAAATATCAATAACCTCAGATATGCAGATGATACCACCCTTATGGCAGAAAGCGAAGAACTAAAGAGCCTCTTAATGAAGGTGAAAGAGAAGAGTGAAAAAGCTGGCTTAAAACTCAGCATTCAGAAAACGAAGATCAAGGCATCCAGTTCCATCACTTCACGGCAAATAGATGAGGAAACAATGGAAACAGTAACTTTATATTTGGGGGGGGCTCCAAAACCACTGCAGACGGTGCCTGCAGCCATGAAATTGAAAGACTTTTGCTCCTTGGAAGAAAAGCTATGACCAACCTAGACAGCATATTAAAAAGCAGAGACATTACTTTTCCAACAGAGGTCCATCTAGTCAAAGCTGTGGTTTTTCCAGTAGTCGTGTATGGATGTGAGAGTTGGACTATAAAGAAGGCTGAGCACCGAAGAATTGATGCTTTTGAACTGTGGTGTTGGAGAAAACTCTTGAGAGTCCCTTGGACTGCAAGGAGATCTAACTGGTCCAGCCTAAAGGAAATCAGTCCTGAATATTCATTGGAAGGACTGATGCTGCAGCTGAAGCTCCAATATTTTGGCCACCTGATGTGAAGAACTGACTCACTGGAAAAGACCCTGATGCTGGGAAAGATTGAGGGCAGGAGAAGGGGACGACAGAGGATGAGATGGCTGGATGGCATCACCGACTTGATGGACATGAGTTTGAGTAAGCTCTGGGAATTGGTGATGGACAGGGAAGCCTGGTGTGCTGCAGTCCATGGCGTTGCAAAAAGGCGGACATGACTCAGCGACTGAACTGAACTGATGGAGGCTATTGCTCAGTCTCTGTCCAAAGAGTGGGGAAGAGGCAGGGAGGGGATGTGGCCAGGGAAAGGGCAGTCAAGAAAGGCAGAAGGGAGCCCTAGGGTATCAGCTCTGGATCTCTAATTCACCCCTGGGCAGGCCTCTCTCCCCAGCGCCTGCAGAGAAGAAAAGAGGCCTCAGTCTGGCCCAGGCCTGACTTGAGGAGGAGGCAACGAGGCCTCTGATTCCTGCCGTTGGTCCCAGGCCTCATGCGTAAGTTGTGTGGCCTTGAAATCAAGCCCCTGCCCTGTGAGCAACACCATCCCAGTGGCCCATGAGGATGCCAGGGCCAGCATAGCTACGTTTTGCCACTTGTCGCCTCCTCTTCAGGCCCAGGGAGGCAGCCAGAAGAGGCGTGGACACCTGGCACAGTCCCAGGGCCCGGCTCTGTCCTGTGGACGTGCTGCCTTCATTCAGTAAATCTCACCCTGGAGGCCTCATCCAGCATGGCGGCCCACGGTCCCCTTCTCTTCCTGGCTCCTTGAGCCAACCAACCCCTGAATCGAGGCCCCTCCAGCACTAATAGGACCTGGCTGAGCCCACTGCCCCGTGGGGTCCCCCACCCATGAGACAGGTGGCCTGGGGCTTTCATCCCCCTCCCAGTCTCTGCCCCTCCAAACTGCTTACTTTTTAGTAAAATGCTGCACATCTTCCCACCCCAGGGCTTTCCCCTGAATCTCTGAGGCGCCAGCTCTTGGACACTCAGGTGGTAGTCCAAGCATCACCCTATCAGAGAGGAGCCCCTAATGAAAGATATCCCCCCAAATCTCTCATCCCCTTTAAGACACTTCCCTCTCTGAAATCACCTTGTTTATATGTCTAATTTGTGTGTTACCCACCTGCCTGCCCCACACCCCAGGCATCTCATTTATTATTGAATAAATGGATGAACAAGTGAAGGAATGCCGACCTGCCTTACTCAGCACCGTGAAGGGCCTCTGTGACTTACTGTTTAGAGACAAAGTAGAGCAGGGTTGAAATCCCCGCTCTGCCACTTACCAGCTGAGGGTAGTAAACAAGGGACCTCACAGCTCTGGGCCTGTTTTCTCATCTAGAAAGTGGACTGATGACAACGTTCTCCAGGTGTCTGAGCAGAGTAAACAGAAGTGCATAGTTGAGCATCTCACACCGTAAGATCTTCCTGCAAGACAGCTGATGTATCTCTAGGCCAAAGATTTCCTCTGGGTGAGTGGGTCTGGGGTCATGGCTGGTTGAGTGTGGGTGAGCTCTGGACTTCAGTTTCTCCATCTGAGGTGTGAGCTGACTCCTTTTCTATGAAGATACAGGAGAAAGTGTTTGGGGAAATGCTTCACACACTGGGGAATCAAGTAGGCCTGGGTTTGTACCACAACTTGAAGAGTCACCAGCTGTGTGATCTTGGCAAAGAACTTAACCTTGTGGAATCTGGGTCCCCATCCAGCAATGGGGCCACTATTGAGGATCCTAGCTTGGGGTCCTGTCCTTGGGGTGCTACAAAAGATGCTGAGTGGAGACAGGTAATGAAGGGAGAATTGGAGCCCAGTGCCAGTGAGGAGAACACACTCATATAGGATGTCCAGGGAACCAGCAGAGGGCCTCTAACCCCGACTTAGAGACAGGTTCTTGGTGGAGCTGACATGGAAGCTAAGACCAGGAGGAATGGTACATACAAAGACCTGGTGGTGAGCAAAAGTTTGTTCTCCACAGCCCTGCTCTTACTGGCTTTAAAGACACCCCTCCCTTCAGTGGCCCTCTACCCTTTCCTATGAAAAGATATTTAGAAACCAGGATTCTTAAATATCCCAGCATAACATGGAGCCTGTGGGTCTCTGAACTCAAGGAATCAGCCATCAGCATCTGTATTAGTTAGCTCAGGCTGCTAGAACAAAGTATCACAGACATTGATCTCCCACAGTTCTGAAAAGTCCAAGACCAAGGTGGCATCTGATTAGATCCCTGATGAGGGCCCTCGTCCTGGCTTGCAGACAGCCACGTTCTCATGGAGTCCTTACATGGTGGAGAGAGGAAAGAGTGAGTGATCTCTCTCTTCTTCTTCTTATAAAACCACTAACCCACCGGAGCCTGGTCGGCTGCTGTCTGTGAGGTCACACAGAGTCGGACACGACTGAAGCGACTTAGCAGCAGCAGCAGCAGCAACCCTACCATAAGGGCCCCACCCTCCTGCCTTCACCTAAGTCTAATTATCCCCACAAGGCTCCAATATATGAAGGCTTCAATATATGAAGTTGTGGGGACATAATTCAATATACAGCAGCATTTGCCAGTGGCCTGAGGGCAGAACAGGAGTATACTGGAGCTGGAAAGACCCTCAGTAGTTTTATCCCAGAGGTTCAGCCTTATGAGGGCAGGTGCTGTGTCTGTCTGGTGCCCAGAACACTGTGGTACCTAGTAGATTCTGGGACAATACTCATTAAATGGAAGGAATCCAGTACACTTCTATGAGGGAGAGGAACCCAGGCTGAGCCTGAGCAGAGGACACGTCTGGCATCACACTGAAGGCCAGTGGCCGATCTGGGACCAGAACTGATGCTCAGACTAAGCTGTCCCAATCTGCAACGGGATGAAATTTCAGGTGACAGGGAAGTCATCTGACAAGGTCAGGTTCCAGGGACAGGAAAGACCCAGGGTGAGTCAACAGTGCCCTCTCTTCCTTCAGCTCCATCTTCATCCTTGTATTCAACAATGACTTATTAAATGCCTACTATGTGCCAGGGACCATTCTTGTGGTGGGGTGACAGCCATGAACAAGTATCTGATTTCACGGAGTCTAGGCTAAGTGGGGGGAGGCAGGTGAGATTAATAATTAAAATAGATAGGATAGCAGGTGGTGGAAAATTCCATGGAAGGGGAAAAAAAGAAAAAACAAAGAGCAGGAAGGGAGAGAGAGAGAAAGAAAGCAAGAGGCAGGGCATCTTTACAGACAAATGTATCAGAGAAAGTATCTCTGATAAGGCGACATTTGAGTGAGGTCCAAAGGAAGATAGGGGGACATTAAAATATGACCACACATTCTCTGATATGCTTCCCTTCAAGAAATACAGCTTGACTGTCCTCCCCTTGAGTGTGGACTGGACTTGGTGACTCATTTTTTAAATTTTTTGTTTATTTATTTTTGGCTGCACTGGGTCTTCATTGCTGAATGCGGGCTTTCTCCAGCTGCAGCAACTGGGGGCTATTCTCTAGTTGCGGTGCCCAGTCAAGCTTTCCAATGACTGAAACCCTTGCTGACATTCTAGCTGTAAACTCTTCAGAGAGCCTGTGCCGGAATGAGCCACTCCTTTATTCTTGATCCACAAAAACTATGTGATATTAACTGTTTGTTGTTTTAAGTCACTAAATTTGTGGGTAATTGTTATACAGCAATAAATAAGAAGGGGAGGGGCCAACCACAAGGATACCCAGAAGAAGTGTGATCCAAGCAGTGGGGACAGTAGGCGCAAAGGCCCTGGGCCTCCATGCAAGGAAGGCAGAGACTCCATCAGTGGCTCTGCCCTTGTCTGTTTGGTTCTCAGTATCCTCATTTGTCAAAAGGAAGAAACACTACCTCTCTTGACTGTCTCAAGGGACATTGTCCAATGAGAAACTTGCTTGCAGACCTAGGAAGGTTCAGAGAGGGCTGGGACTTAGCCACACAGCCAGATAGGGCCAGCCTGAAGTGCAGGCTGTGGCTGCGGACCATGATTCCTAACCCTTCCTGGACCTCCTGGATGAGACTCTCCAGAGAGGATCCTGGGAGTTGTATTTGTCTTTACCTGCTGAGTGATTTGGATCCATACACAAGATTGTGAGCCCCTGCCCTGCAGCCCTCAGTTTCCTCAGGCTCTCTGCAGTTCCTGATCTCCCTAAAGCCAATTAGCCAAGATCTATTCATCCTCAAAATCTGCCCCAGGCTTAACCTCCTTCGGGGAGCCTTCCCTTACGCTCCCCCAATCCCAAGAGTCAGACCTTTTGGCCACTGGCTCCCCTCTGAGCCTTGCTCTGGCTTCTTTGGCAACAAAAGTGCTATTGATTGCTCTCGCTGTGGTTCTTGAACATTGTGTTGTAGTTATTTCTTTAGATTCCGAGTCTCTGGGGTTAAAGAACATGTATGATATACGTTGTTGTGTTGTTGCTGTGTGTTAGTTCCCCAGTCGTGTCCGACTCTTTGTGACCCCATGGACCATAGCCTGCCAGGCTCCTCTGTCCATGGAATTTCCCAGATAGCCATACTGGAGCGGGTAGCCATTCCCTTCTCCAGGGGATCTTCCCGACCCAGGGATCAAACCCTGGTCTTCTGCATTGCAGGCAGATTCTTTACCATCTGAGCCACCAGGGAAGCTCAATATATATATCTATATAAGCCCAGAAGTCAGTATGGGTCCCTGTGTTCTCTTCCGTAGCCTAGTGTCCAGTAGGCCCTCAGCCCAGGGTCCTGGATGGATAGACTGGTGAAAAGATGGAAAGGAGATTGGAAGAAAGGAGGAGGAAGGATGGGAAGATGGTTTGGAGGAAGGATGAGAGGAAGAATGGGAGGAGTAGGAGGAGGGATGAAAGGAGCAATGGGAGGAGCCAGGAGGAGGATCAGGGAGGGATGGGAGGAAGATGGAAAGAAAGCCTGGAGGAAGCGTGAAGAGAGATGGGAGGAGCGTGAGAGGACCTGGGGGAGGAAGACTGAGAGGAGGGTGGGAGGAGGGATGGGAGGAGGGATGAGTGGACGGACAAATGAATGGATACGAAAGTGGGTGAACACAGCTTCTCCAACCACCGTGCCTCCGCCCACCCAGACTGGAGCTGCAGCTCGCAGTAACTCCAGTGGGCTCGCTCAGTTAACCAGGTCCCTGTTTTACTTACGGTCTCTTCTGCAGCAGAGGCAATTAGAGTCAACGGCTGGCAGCTTCTCCCCAGGCAGCCCCACCTGCCCTGTCCTGTCCCATTAACTTCCAATTCAGCAGCCATCCCCGACCTACAATGTATAATGAAAGACATTCAAAATATATCCAAATGGCATGAGTATTGATTTATTAATGCTGGGGAATGTTGCTCTAATTGAATTGAGATCCAGGAAGTAAGTTAATGTAGCTGACGGTGCTACAGGAATTGAATTACCCCAGGGCCCAGAATTATTACCTTTTCACTCTCTTTGTTGTCAGTGGGATAAATAACAAATCAATTGACAATTCACCCTGGTGGAAAAAAAAAAAAAAAAAAAAGTCCACAGAGCCCTGAACAGAGAACTGAGGAATGGGTGTGGGTGAGGGGTGGGGAGCTTCCTGGAGGAGGTGGCAAACGAAAGTGATCAGAGGAGGGTCTGTCTGCGAGCCCTGAGACCTCTCTTCCCTGGTTTAGCAGCCAGAGCTTCCTAAAACTCGAGCTGCACAGACTGAAAGGGCAGCACGCTGGCTGTGAACTTCTGTGAATACATCTGAGAACCAGAGATGGAAGGGGCTCGGGTCAAGTCTCCTGGCAGTTCTCCCCTCCCTGGCCTCAGCTGCTGGCACGTCCCCCAGTTGAAAGCTCTCCTTCTAAAGCCACTTCAGATGTCTGCTCTGGTCTCTCCTGCTCCCTCCTGCTCTAGGCTTCTCTGCCCCCAGGCCCTCTGGGACACTAGGCATCCTCTGGACAGGGAAATCGAGGGCAGAATGCTGAGGGTGGAATGTTCCCTTCACCTGGCTACTGAGAGAGCTGTGCTAGGATTCTGGAAACTTCTCAGAGGATGAAAGACTCTAGTCTGCTCCATCAAGAGAAAGGACCTCAGGAAGTGAGGCCAGGAGACTGTGATTTCAACTAGCATCCTTCCCCCCGCCCCCTGCTGCTGTCCTCGTGTTCCTCTCTAGCACCCCTCTATGTCTTCCAGCCTTTTCCTTCCTCCCCTTCAAGGGGGACCTTGGGCAGGAATAAACTGTCTCTCTGAAATAGAGGACCATGGGAATAGACAAAGTTGGCAAGCCAGCCCAGCCCTGGTTGTGGCTAGCTTTGTGGCTCCGGGGTATCGGGTTCACATCTCTGAGCCTTAGTTTCCCCACGTGTCCACTGGGAACCAAACCCCTGGGAGCCTCATGAGACAGTGGCTCAGAAGTGCCTTGGAAAATGTGGAGCGAAGGACAACCAGGGCTGGCGAGTGTCTGTCTGCCAGGGACCACACACCCTCCCGCCAGACGCCTCTGGCCGTGGGCTGTCCAAATGGGTGTCTGCAAAGCAGCCCGGCTGGCCTTGTTCTGGTCAAGGAAGAGAAAGGCTGAGTTAATTAAATCAACAGCTAACAGTGCAGGTTACCCACAAAAGTGAACTTTAGTGCCCCTAAAACCACTGACCAAAGGAGGGCTGGGAAAAAATAAATGAAACCACAGTTGGAGTAAAATGGAAAAAGAAATCATCAGCTCTACATCACTTCAGCTGGCCGCAGGTATCAGAATATTAATTGGTCTTTGACTCGATTTGGCTGTGGGAGTCGGGGCAGGCTGTGGCTTCTGGGAGCCCAACCGAGCACCATGGGGCTGGCCGCAGGGCATGCCGGGAGGCAGCTGGCCACGGGGACTGGGAGCGGGGTGGGGGCGAGGCTGGGGCCCCCTCAGGCCCGGGAGGGAAGGGCGGGAGGAGTGAGTATGGAAATGGGTGTGAGTTGGGGCGGGGTGGGGGGTGGGCACCAGAGGGTGGTGACTGGGCCCTGTTCGGCCCAGTGTCTCATAAAAAAAAAAACAAACCTCAAACGGCTTGGTCACTCCAAAGCTCTCCACATGAATTTGTTATTGTTTGATTTTCACAATGGTTCTAGTAAGAAGGAGGTAATTCCTACGACTGAGGTGGAGTCTCACAGGTATGCTTGGAAAGGCACCAACCACAGAGGCAGTGGTAATAGCAAAAATGATGGCAATGTTTGCTCTTGTTTAGGAAGTGACCGCTTGGGCTCATAGCACGGTGCCAAGGTACAGAGGAGGTGCTTGAAGAATCTGGGTTGAGATGAATTTTCCTAGACTCAGAATTGACTCCCCAGACAGCAAGCCACCTTCTGTGCCTGCCTGGCCCAGGCCTGGCCCCCGTCCCTCACCCTGAACCCCTGCAAGGGACTGATCTGCAGGGATCCTGGTTAGGGAGTCCCAGCCCCTCTATAGGTCCCTGCATGTTCAAGCCAACTTTGGGTATTCAATTCTACTCTGCTGAGTGGCTTGCTTTCTGCTGCAGCTGTTGCTGTGACACTGACGGCCCACGGAAACAGAGACCATGTCCAATCCCTCTGCCTCCACCAGCCTGCTGGGCAGCCACCTTCCCCCAGTCCTCTGCAGGGAGAATGTTCAGTGGAGCCCATGTCATGAGCACCTGGACGCAGCTCTGGAGCGTCAACAGCATCTGATCTCTTTGCCGCCATATCCTACATCTGTCCAGGGGCCTGTGCCAAGGAAGACCTGCTTGACTCCCCAGGCCTTTATCAAGCCTGGGCCACTGTGGGCAAGAAGGACTGTTAGATCATCTGTCTGCTCCTCCGTTCACAAAGGAAGAAGCTGAAGCCCAGAGAGGGGAGGGGTTTGCTTGAGGTCACACAGCAAATTAAAACCCAGCACTCCATGTTCCAACTGTCTTTTCAAACTTCTGGGCTTCCAGGGGTCATGGAAGTAGCATTAAAGCCATAGCTCTAGCTGCAAAGTGGCAACTGACTTTGGCTTCAGTGTTGGGGAGGCCAGAGGGAGTTCTGGAGGTTGTGACAGCCTTGAGAGCCCAAGTTGGTCTCAAGAGGCAACCACACTGTGCAGGAAGGTGGGCCTCATTTTGCCAGAACTTCTGCTTTCTCAAGTGAAGCTAAAAATTGGAGCTTTTATGTGAGGTTCCACAGCAGTTAAATGTTGGCAAAGCTGAAAAATTTAACAGCACGGTGATATGCAAAGCAAAATGACACATTTGCTGCCTGTGGGCCGTAGGTGGTGACTTCGGGCCCATCTTTCGTGGGGCCTGGTGGGTGGCATTGCGGGAGGAGGTGAAAGGCTGAGCGCTCTAACAGGATTTGCGCTTTGAGATGCTGTTGGCTTACTGCATCATTTATTCATTCCTTCTCCCTCATCCTCGTGGCCTGGGCTTTATCGTCTGCTTTCTTTGTCCAAGGAAGTTCCGGCCTCCCTCTGGCAGAATGAACCTGTCTGAGTTTCCCAACATCCCAGGAGCCAGGATGGAGGCAAGATAGGATTTCAGACACAGGAGCCTACTACTGCCTCTCCCAGCACCTTCCGGGGCACGGGGCAAGTCTTCCTTGGCATGATAGAGGGTGGAGTTGAACTGTCCACATCAGATAGATCCAACCCCTGGTTTTGGTCCCATTCCTACCATGGGGATTAAAATTTTGGATTGAACAGACCTGGGTTCAAATCTTGGCTCTGCTACTGACAATCTGTGTGACCTTGAGCAAGTAGCTACCCCTCTCTGAGCCTCCATAAAGGAGGCATTGCAGATGCCTGGCTGTGTCCCCATCAGCCACTCTGAAAACCTTCCCTTGTTCTGTTCAGTTCAGTCGCGTCTGACTCTTTGTGACCCCATGAACTGCAGCACGCCAGGCCTCCCTGTCCATCACCAACTCCTGGAGTTTAGGAGATGGCTTTTATTATTACTGATGATATTGTGATTTGGGGCTGACCCCCAGTCTCAAAGCCAAGATCATTGGAGTAGCTTTGAGGTGGGAGCCTGGCTGCCCCACGTTGGACCTCAGTGTTGGACCCTCCAGAGGGCTTGGAGTGGGGCAGGGAAGACTGTGGCCTCTGTGATGTGGAGGGTGGAATCTGTATAGCAAAGAGGGGTGGTCCCCGGGGGAGCCCGTCTGCACCACTCCCACCCCCGGCCTCTGAGTGGTTAGTGAAAATGCTGCTAATGGGGCCAGGCCCAGCTGTGACCATCACCATCGAGGAGGAGGGGTGGGGCCCGAGGGAGGGGCAGGATTGGGGTGGGTGAGGGGGTCCTGCAGCCTGGCTTGCCCAGCACCCACCCAGTGCTCCAGAGAGGCCAGGTCTGCTTCCGTCAGCACAGGGGTTTATGGTGGGGGGTGGGGGTGGAGGAAAAGCTAGGGTGCCGTAAGCTATCTCCTTGGAAAATCAAATACAAGTTCTTCAACCTGCCCAGATTCTTGGAGTTTCTTGATCCAGGACCTCGGGGAGACAATTCCCCACTCTCAACCTGCTTCCTTGTCTTTAAAATAAAACTAGTGATAATATGACTTCCTAAGATTGTCCTTAAGTCAGTAAAGATACATTTGGGCTGGAGAGGAGTGAGCAAGCTTCCTACCTGAGAAAGGGCATGGCCTCTTCTGCCTGCCTGGACCTCTGCTTGCCCCAGTTGACTGCCCTGCCCATGGTCTGGAGCTGGGGATGGAGCCCCAGTACCGTCTCTGACTTCCCTGCCTTTGGTCTCAAACCTCACAGAAATCCCCGTGGCTGTGGTTGCTGCAGGGTCTTCGTGTCCAAAGGGATGCAGCTCCCCAACAGATAAAGGGCTTAGGATTCTACCCTAAGTCTTAAGGAGTGAGGTTCCAAGTGAATCCCTTTTGCCCTCTGTCAGGGCACACTTCCCCAAGCATCCTCTCTGAATCATGCTCCTACCTCCGGGGATAGTTGTCCTAGATTGGGGTTTCCAAGTTACCGCAGTCAGACGCACCCTCTCCTGCTTCGCGCACAGCTTGCATGATAAGCTTAAATCCAGCACTCAAGAGTTCATACAGCCCGTCGTACGCTCAGTTCTGTCTCTCATTGACTCCTCTGAGTCAGTGCCTGAGGATCTCGGCCGCAGCTAGGACTCCCATTTTACAGATAAGAAAACTGAGCAGGGCCAGGACCAGGGTGAGACAGGCCGGTGTCCTGAGTGTAAAGTTTAGTTCAGGGTTTGGCATCAACCTGGCACTTCTCGGGGGATGGAGAGTCAGCACCAATGTGGGCCTGGCTTGGCCCACCCTGGTCCTGGCCCTAAATCAAGGCTGGGGAGGAGGGAGGCTACCAGCCCTGCCCCACTCTCTCAGCAGGGATGGAAGGAGTTGGTCACCAAGGTCAGTCTCCCCCGGGCTCTGGGCCAGGGCTCTTTCCATCAAGCAAGAAAGCCTTTTTGAATGGAGGGCTTGTGAGTGGGGAAATGACCCTAGAAGAAGGAAGATGGAGTCTGTGGGTTTATGTGCGCTTGGAGTTTGGTTAAACGCAGGGCCTGGAGGTACACGGGAATCTGCAGCTCAGAGAACAAGGGAGCCTAAACTACAGTAGGAGGCCCAGAGAAAGAGGGGTGTAATTCTAATGATAAACCTTCCAGGAGGCAGAGACTGCCCTGCTTGGGGGGTACTAGTGTCTGGTGGTGGGGAGGGGCTAGTATCCTTGAAGCTGTGAGAGCAGGAGGCCCCTGGGGTGGTCCTCTTTTGCAAAATCTGGTAAAACTGAAAAAACAGCAGTCTGAGACACAGCCATCTCTAGAAATGACAATAGCCACTGGCACTTTCCCAGTGGCAGGCGGTTTTAAGGGCCTAATGTTTACACACTCACTGAATTCTGGCAAGGACCCCCTGAAGTAAGTAGGTGCACTGTTATCCCCATTTTTCAGATGGGGAAACTGAGCCTCAGACACAGCTGACCTGTCCAAGATCACCCAGCTGCTAAGTGCAGAGTCAACTCCTGTATCTGCTCTCTTAGCTGCTATGACATGCTACCTCTACCTTCAAAAATATTCTCCTGAGGGTGATGAGATGTACTGGAAAATTCACAGAAGCTTTGCTTGTGAGAGCAGCACAATCAGAAGGAGCCATGTTACTGCTCATGGACTCCAGAACAATCCAACAAGCCTTCCGGCAGTTGGACAGAGTGAGGTCAGACTATTCACTGTAACTTCACGTTTCCTATGGAAATGATATAGTAACTGAAAAAAATAATTTGCTGCTGTGTGCCTAAGCCCATTTTTAATCCTAGAAAAAAAATTCACCAAATTATGCTCATCTCATGAAGTATTGGGAGAAGGAAATGGCAACCCACTCCAGTGTTCTTGCCTGGAGAATCCCAGGGATGGGGGAGCCTGGTGGGCTTCCGTCTATGGGGTCACACAGAGTCAGACACGACTGAAGTGACTTAGCAGCAGCAGCGTGAAGTATTGATAGGGCTGGAAGATTCCAGACCAAACTGCTGAGGTTGTTTCTCAGAGGAAGGATGAAGGGTGGGATGAGGGCTGGTTGGATGGGTCAACGAGCTTGGCCAAGAGCAGGGAACGGTCACATCAAGCACGTGCTATTTTTGTAATTAAACAGGAAACAATTTCTAAGCATTTTTTAATGCATGCTTTTCTTTTGCTTTTAAATATTTATTTGGCTGCGTGGGTCTTATTTGTAGCACGTGGCATCTTTTGATGCAACACAAAACATGATGCGTCTCTCCCCGCAGCATGTGGGATCTTGGTTCCTCTACCAGGGATTGAACACACGTCCCCTGCATTGCAAGGCAGATTCTTACCCTCTGGATCACCAGGTTAAGTCTACGTTTTTTAAGTGAAAAGATATTAAAGAATCTTCAAAAGGTGGCTTGAGAGCCCCTCCCCTAATTTGGATTCCCAGACTCAGGAGGACACCTCTGCCGTGATAGACTGGCTGACTCAGGTCTGTTCCTACCCAGAGGGGAAGGCAAAAGTGTCACAGGGAAAGTCTTTGCTTTTTGTTCTACTCTCAGCACCCTTGGGGCTGCAGCAGCTGAGGGGTTGCAGTCATGGTACCCCGTCTTCTGTTGCTGGCCTGTGGTGGCAAAGGGCAGTGGGCCAGGCCTTTCCTGTCCAACCCTGACCACGTGTGAGTTTTGGGCTATTACTTTTCTCCAGCCTCAGTTTTTTCACCTGCAAAATGGGAATAATATCCTTCTCCGGTTTGATCTAGGGTCAAAATAAAATGTCCCTGAGAACTGTCAAGAGGGGAAAGATTTGAGGACTAGTTATAATTTTTCTTTGCTAGTAAACTTGTGGATCGAAGAGATCAGGGTTTGAATTCTAGTTCCTCCACTGACCAGCTGTGGACAAGAGGGTGAACTCCTCTTGTTTCCCACCAGGGTTCTAGGTGTTCCCCAATCAACAGAAATTGACCAGAGACCAGACAAGCCACAACTCCTGAGTCCAGGTGTCTCAACTACTGAAACCCGTGTGCCCTAGAGTTTGTGTTCCGCAGCAAGAAACGCAACTGCAACGAGAAGCCTGAACACTGACTAGAGAGCAGCCGCCACTCACCACGATCAGGGAAAAGCCAGGGCAAGAACAAAGACCCGGCGAAGACAAAAACAAAAAAATTAATTAATTAAAAAGAGAAATTCAGGCAAGGCTTTATTGGGGCCGCTGATGCCTCAGGGGAAGCAAGAACACAACAGATTCCCTTGCTTGCTTACTTCCCAAGGCGGGGTGGGGGCGGGGGCAAGCTTGTTCTTTGCATGGGGGAAGGGTAGGGGTGTGTCCAGGGGTTAGGTGGAGGGGTGCCTTAGGTGTTTTGCTCGCCCGCTTAGGTGGTGTTTTGTGCAGGAGGCACACTCAGCGCCCTGCTTTCCCTGTCTTTGCTCCAGGCTCCTCAAAAGTTGGCAGTTGGGTTGTTTGGTCTCTTTGTATCTCTTGGGTCCAGAATTTGCCCCAACTGAGCCTGCACACTGTTATTTTTAGTCCCATGCAGTTTCTTTGTTTTTTGTTGCTCAAAGAGAGATGTGCCCAGGCGCAAGCATGGCAGCACTGCCCCAAGAGTCCCAGGTCCTTGACCTCAGTTTCTTCATCTGTAAAATAGAAAAGTAGAACATTGACATGGTTGCATAGAAATTCAAGGAGTTGATTCAGGACAGCAATTCAACCTGGTCCCTGGCCCACAGCAAAGGCGCCTTCAGGGGTTTCCGTGATGAGGAAGGAGGAGCAAGGAGCTTCCCCGGGGTGCGGGTGCGGGGCTCGGAAGGGCCCGAGGGGCTTATAGGATGTTTGGGGAACTAGGGCCCAGGAGGAGAGTGAACACTCAGGAAGTTGGGCCTTCTTTCTGCCGTGACTTCCAGAAGGGGAACCAGCCTTGGGGTTCGGCAAGCAGAGAGTGGCCACAATGGTGAATCCCACAGCCCAGCCTGGGGGGCCACTCTCCCACCACACGCTGGTCAGACAGCCAGGAATGGGGAAGTAAGAGGCATCTCCCAGGAAGGGCCAGACAGGCTCAGCCCAAGGTGGAAAAACCCTCTGGTCGGTGGGGCCTGGGGGGTGGGAAGCATAGGCCCTGGGCATGGCTGCCTGTACCCCCTACATGCCCGGCCGCCAGCTCTCCCAGCTCGGATCCTCTGGTCGACCGAAGCCAGGCTAACCTCCCTGAGGCCCAGGGCTGCCTCTGCCGGCCTGGCCTTTCAATGTCTCCCCTGTGTCCACAGAGAAAAGCCTCCTCCAGCTCCTCACCCGGACCTTCCAAGCCTGCCTCGGTCTGACCTCCACTCACCCTGCGCCTTCACGGTGTGGCCTGATGGGCAGTGTGAGCCGGGCCTGGCCCTGGAGTTCTTCAAGGCTGATGACTGGGCCGTGCCCCCCGCCTCGCCCTGTCCCCAACTCCCCACCGTTGGATTCTCCCTTGGACTGTGTCCACACTGGCTCCTGTGATGTAATCAGCACGCTTCCTCATGTGCAGACGGCACTTCCCAGTTTACATGGTGGCTCAGTCATGGTCCCGCAGTAGAGCCAGGCGGGGACTGGGCCCCTGCTGTGGGCGCTGTGGAGATGTACCCCACCCAGGTCTCCTTCAGGAGGCCCTGCCGCATGGAGCACAGTGGCCAGGGACCCAGCTGCCACCTCTCTGGAGCCATGTTGGCACCGGGCCAGGAACCCCAGGTCCCCCTACACCACACCTGAGCCCAGCGGAGGGGTCGGACCTGTTTCCTGCTCTGAGGGTCCTTCCTGCCTATTGCTCCCTCTCCCTGTTAGGCTTCCCAGCTGTTTCCCCAGCAGACCTCCTGCACATGTAATCCCCCCCGGCCTCTGCTTTTCAAGGTGCTGTGCTAAGTCGTTTCAGTCATGTTTGACTCTTTGCAACCCCATGGACAGTCTGCTCTGTCCGTGGGATTCTCCAGACAAGAATACTGGAGTGGGTTGCCATTTCCTCCTCCAGGGGATCTTCCCGACCTAGGGATCAAACCTGCATCTCTTCTGTCTCCTGCGTTGGTAGGCAGATTCTTTACCTCTAGCACCACCTGGGAAGCTAGGCTTATCATAGCACCAGGCCCACACTCATTTTACAGATGGAAAAACCGAGGCTTAGAAGTGGGAAGTGACCTGGCCAAAGGCACCCAGCAAATTGCAGTTAGAGCCAGTTCCAGCACTCAGACATCTTCCTTCCATTGCTCCCTCCCTCTGCTTCACCCCCTCGATACAAAATTGAGATCAAGTGTCAGGACAGCCTCCTCAAGAAGCAATGCTGACTCTGGAGGTGTTTGACCCAGAAGAGATCCTTAGCTTAAGCCACATTTGGAGAGACCTGACCTGAGGACTGGGGCAGCTGAGAGGCTCCTGCCCCCATTCGTAGGGGGAATGGGGCCCTGCCGCCCTGGGCAGGGTTCTCTCCAGGGAGCACAAGGGCAGGATTGCAAGGCTGGCTTTTAAAGCAACACAACATCATTAAATCTGTGATGGAGCCCAGGCCCTAATGGCTTATTCAAGACTCTCTGTCGCCATTCCCCACTTCTGAGGAGGATGGGTCAGGGGCTGAGGGATGGCTGGGGTGGAAACACTCTGGGGACCCTGATCTTGGACTTGGCGAGGAGGCCTTTTGTCAGGGTGCTCTGACTGACCAACTCTGAGTTTCATCATCAGGGCATAAAGCTTTGATTGGGGATGGGGATGAGGGGCTTGTGGAGTCCCTGCCGTCATCCACAGAGGGAAACTGAGGTTCAGGGGGGATAGGACTTTCTCAAGGCTGCACTGAAGCAGCCCTAGAATCTTCCTGATGGCTCTCTCCACCCAGCGATGCCCCCCCAGGCCTCCCCCAACCCTTCTCAGACAAGCTGTCTTCATTATCTGCCAAAGGAGGCCTGGTTTCCGCTTCTCCCAGGAAGAAAGCAATCTAGGAGACTCACTCCCATAGGCATCACGTGGCCTGTCTGGATTCCTCATTTCAAGGGGCTTTATATTCGCCACAGAAGCACACACCTTGTCACGCATCATACGGCGACATCATTGTAGCCTCTGCTCTCAGGATAAAGCACGAGCCCTTCCAGGCCCTGTGAGGTTGGCCCTGCCCACATCCCTCACCTCCCCTCTCTGTAGCCACTCTGCCATGGATGTCTGTGCTCTGGGCCCCCAGCCTGCACCCCTCAGTCCTCCAGGGCAACTAGCACCTTCCCAGCACAGGGCTGGCTGTCACCCTCTGCGCCCCATGCCTTCCCCGTGGGTTTCTACACACCCCTCAGACCTCAGCTCCAAAAACGTTCCTAAAACCCCGATGCCCCCAGTAGTGGTCCTGCCACCAAACCCTTCTTATCTTATGATATGAATATGTTTGGGATTCTTCATTTCATGTGTTTATCCTTCCTGCTCTAGAGCAGGCTCCCAGAGCAGGAACACGGCACACAGTGAGGGAGGGAGGAAGGAAAAAAGGGAAGGAGGAAGGAAGGAGGGGGGGAAGCAAAGGCAGAAACAGTCAGGAAACAGGAACATAGAAATAGTCAAACTCCTGGAGAAGGGCAAGGTAGTTGCTCAGGTTGAGTTCCGCATCTGACTTTGAGCTTCCCGGCAGCCAAGGCAAAAAGGAACATCCGGTCAGTTACGTCAGTGTTGGTGTCAGAAAGGAGGAAGCCCACCAGCTCCTCAGGGGACCGTCCAGCTCTCTGGGGGAGTGGCGCTCAGTGATGCATGGCTTGTGTCCTCGGCATCCCTCCACAGGTGCACTAAAGGAGTTCCCAAGGCAGCTTCTCACTCCATTTGTGGGCAAAAGCTGAGGAGGGGACGTTGGAAAGCGGCTGGGAGATGACGCCTATGCTGAGAGCCTTGGGTGGGCCAGGCTCGGCCGGAGGACAGGGTGGCAGGGCGTCCTCCCTGCACATGCCAGCGCTGCACAGCACTCAGTCCAGGGGGTCTGCGTTGTCACCCAGCCGGTGGCCCAGTTCCTCGTCTGGCTCTTGGCAAAGATTGGCTCCCAGAAGACCCTAGGCAGGGCTCCAGGCCTGTGCTCTGGCCTCAGAAAGAGGCTGCAGGGCGGGACGTGGTGGTGGAGAGCAGGCTCTGGGGTCAGCCCATCCGCCCACACACCTAGCCCAGCTCGGCCACTTCCCACCGCTCAGCTCACCTTGCTGAGCCCATGGTCCTCTGCCTTCATCCCCTGGGGATTGTCCAGTACCGCCCTCAGGAGGATGCTGGCAGGATTGAACATGACAGGGCACGTCAGAGAATACACGCAGCAGAGTCAAACAGCCGCGAGCGCTCTCAGCGTCGCTGGCTTTTGGGGTGCCCAGAGCCAAAGCCAGAGGCTCTCACCAAGGACAGAGACCCCACAGAGGACAGCTGCGTGTGCAATGGGAAGGCCTGGGGTGGGACCTGAGACGTTGCTCTTCCTCAGCACCTGTGGAGCACCTTGTCCTGCACTTGTTTCCTGGGAAGGGAGTAAACCGAGGCACTTTCTGGGCAGGCCGAGAATATGTGTGTGTGCCCACGTGCATGTGTGTGTCGGGGAGAGGCAGGAGGCCCCTGTCTGGGAAGAGAGGCCTCCCAGGCCCTTCAGGTCAAGGGCTCAGGCTCAGTTACACGCTATGCAGGGTGGAGGGGGGCGGCTTGAGTGGTTCTGGGGAGAAAGGGAGGCCAAGGAGGGACCCTGGTGATGGGTCAGGAGGGAGGGGTGCACTGGGGCCCCAAGAGGAGGGGAGAGTGTGTCCAGGGGACACAGGGTAACGCGCACTGGTGTGGTCCCATCCAGGCCGAGTGCGCCACACACCTTACAGTCAACCCCCAGGCGTGCACCAGTCTCCGCTCTACCTTTGAGGAAACCGAGGCACAAGGAGGCTGAGAAACGAACCCAAGGTCACAAAGTGAGTGTCCTAGTCTGCTCTGGCTGCTCTAACAGAATTCCACACACAGGGTGCCTCAGAAGACGTTTGTTTCTCCCACTTCTGGAGACTGGAAGGTCCGAGACGATGGGGCTGGCAAGGCGGGTTTCCCCTTAAGACCCCTTCTCCTGGAGCAGACCGCTGCCATCCTGTGTGCGTTCACGTGGCCTCTGCTTTGTGTGTGTGTGTGTGTGTGTGTGTTTGGGGAGGGGCATGGAGAGAAGGGGAAAGAGAGTGAGAAATAGAAAGAGAGGGAGGAGCGAATAGCACTCTGGGGTCTCCCCTCATAAGGGCACTGACCCTATTGGATCATTAGCCATCATTACTTCCTTAGCTGTCCCCTTTCTAAATACGGCCACACTAGGGGTTAGGGCTTCAACATATGAATTTGGGTTGGGAGGAGGGAAGAGACACAAACATGAGGTCCTTAACAGCTAGGAAGGGGCCGAGTCAAGATCTGAACCAGACCACCGGTCCAGCCCACAGCTCTGGCCCTGAAACGTACCAGTCAGATGGCGAGGGGCTAGGGTTCAGGGGCTGCAGAGGAGGTCTGGCTGGAGACAAGGACAGGAAGAGGGCCCAGGGCAGGCAAGAGCCGCCGCAGAGGAAGGAGCGAAGGAGGGAGCTTCCCTGGGAAGGTCAGGGAGGGAGGCAGAGTGGGGGAAGCTGGTCTGGGCAGGGTGAGGGGCTCATTAGCAGGAGGCCCAGATGGCCGGCTGCTCCAGACCGTGAACTTGGCAAAGGGCAGCCACCCAGGGGCAGAGGGTAGCAGGCCCACGTAGAAAGGGCTCCCGAGGGGGCCCTGGCCAGATCAATGAGGGCAGCCAGGTCGATGAAGGCTCAGCAGGCCCTGGGGGCTTGACCTTGGCCCCCAGATGGGGAAGCGACAGCTCACCCACCGTGTGAGACCGTGTGCTCAGCCCTTCCCTGCCACTGGCGCTTTTCCTGAGAAGGTGCTCTGTCAGGTCCATTGCTTCTGCAGCCTCAAAACCACCTTACAAAGCTGCTCTTATCCCCGTTTGACAACGAAGAAACAGGCTCAGAGAGGTTGAAGGAACTTGTTCCTGTTGGGCAGTGACTCAAACCCTGAGAGCCTCACTCTGAGTCCCAGACTCTTGAAAATGCATTTCAGAATCGTCTCTCCTTGGTCATGTCTTAAGTTCTTCCTCCTCTAGCTGGTTGGATGGACAGATGGGCAGGTGGTCCTTGCCCCTGTCCTTTGTCTGTCTCTGGTTTGGTTTCCTGAGTGAACAGCAGGTGGGGGTGGGGATGGGGAAACAGACTTGAGC
Source organism: Moschus berezovskii (assembly GCF_049115385.1). Taxonomy (NCBI): domain Eukaryota; kingdom Metazoa; phylum Chordata; class Mammalia; order Artiodactyla; family Moschidae; genus Moschus; species Moschus berezovskii. Next base: position 8,368,904 of record NC_142461.1, on the reverse strand, counting down.
TCCGCAGGTCAGCTGAGCATAGATTGCTGGGCTGAGACCCAGCGAGGAAGCCGGGACAGAGGACCCAGGGTGACGGTCCCCACACAGGCATCTGTATCCACTGGCAGCTCCCGTCCCCATGACCAAGTGGATGAGGCCGGCATGGGACAGTGAGGCCTGTCTCCCAGGCTGTCCTCTAAGATTCTGCCCCTTCAAGGCATTGAACCTGAGTGCTGTGAACCTACCATGTGCCAGGCAGAAGGCTAGATGCAAGGGATTCCATAACAAGTCAAGCTGGGGCCGTCCCTACTTGCATGGGGCTGAGAGTCCGGCAGGGAAGTCCGGCATTCATCACTGGATTACACACAAGTGAGATTACAGTTGAGGCCAGGACTATGGAGGTGCCTTGAGACAGTATGATAGTGGGAGTGTGTGAGTGGGAGGGAGACCTAACAGAGGTGGTCAGGGAAGGCCTTCCTAAGGAAGTGGCCATTGAGCTTTGCTTTCAGGATCAGCAGGTTAAGGAGGAAAGGGAAGAGTGTACAGCCTGTGCAAAGGCCCTGTGGTGGGAGGGAACAAGGGGGGTACCAGGGCCTGAAAGAAGGTGGCAGAAGGGGAGAAGGCTTTGGGGAGGTGGCTGGAGATGTGGGTGGGGCCAGAGTACCTGGGACCTTGAAAGTCACCTGGAGGAGGCAAGAACACTTCCCTAAGACTTGTAAGATGTCACTGAAGGGCGCGGTTCCATCACTATTTTGTGTATTCTAGAATATGCATTTAACCTTTCACATCTCTGAAGTTGAGATGCATTTTATAATCCATCATTTGTCTAAGCTTCACTAGCAATCCTTTTCTTTGTGGGGCATAAAAATATGGTGTGTCTTACAATCAGTTGAAGATGTCATCCACCCAGGGGGATACAGGAGGAAAGATGAGAAAGGCCCCCATTTGAAGAGCTAAGGAGCCTGAAGTCCCACCCGCTCACCCTTGCAGGAGCCCTGGATCCCTCTGTTGCTCCCAAGACTCTAGGGAACCCAGGCTGGAAATGAAGGGTCTTGAGCTTGGAAACCTTTTTACAACACATGTGCTCAGGCTCCAGCCCAGACATGCTGATTCAGAGTCTCCAGGGTGACTCAGGAACCCATAGTTCTCAGAGCCAGCTTGATTGTTGCTGGTCTGTTTACTCTCCAAGGCCCCAGGCTTGAGGTCCCGGATTCTGTTTCTGGAACACAAATTTCAGCATGCACAGGACATCATACCCTTTAAACAGCACCCCGAGCCCCGTACATAGTAGGCTGCTTGCTGGAACTGCAGATATGGCCCCCAAATGGCCTGAGGTCTTTTCCCCAAGACTCATGGGAATGGAGGTCCCAGGGTTTCTCACGGCTGCCCTCCACCCACTGCTTTTTCCTGCCAGATAATCCTTTTCCTGCAAAGTTTTCTGAGGGCAAAGGAGAGGTTCCCTCACTCACCACCTTGGCCTGGCCTTTACCTTCGTCTCTTTCCCTCCCCACCCCCCATTACACACACTCTTCGGGCCGTTGCCGTTGGCTGGGTTGTGGCTGATACGGGTCACAGAAGTCACCCAGCAACAAGGATCAATAGCGGATCCAATTTTCCTGCTTCAATTTTAGAGCTTTTTAGCTTTGCATCAGTTTGACGCAATTGGACAGAAAAACAGCTGAACGGCTGCCCGGACCCCAGAGACCACGCTTGGGAACCCTCCCCGCACTGGTCAGGTTGGCCTCTGAGGTCTAGCCAGGGCAATACAGGGGGCTGTGGCTCCCCCTCTCGCTCTAGATGACCACCCTGCTGGAGGGAGTTCAGTGAGGGCCAGCTGGATGAGGGGAGTGTCAGAGGAGGGGCATGGAACTTGCTCTGCGGCCCCCAAGTCAGGGCTGTTGTCACCGTGGGTGATGCAGTCTGTAACACGCTTGCTAAATGTGGACACAGGAGCCCTCCTGTTCATGTGTCGACTCCGGAGCCTTGCTGAGTCCCCGGCTGGCTAACAATCAGGCTGCCCAGAGGAGGCAGGGCTGTGGATGAGGATGAGATGGGAGATCTGGCCTTACATTCCTACCTTCTGACCTCTCCCCCAAATCATCCCCAGCTCCTCAGACTTCAGACCTCAGAAGGAGGACACAGAGGCAACATCCATGGGAGGCTATTCATCTCAGCAATAGCAAAGGCCGGGAACTAACTGAAATGCCCAAGAGGGCAATAGCGGGTAGGACATGGTATATCCATACAAGTAACACTGAAACACGCTGATCTGGAGAAACCTCCAAGACACGCTGATACACAGAGAAGCTAATCACGGAGGCATGGGGTCAGCATGGTTCTGCTTTGTAAGGAAGCGTGCATGCAAGTTTGCAGGAGCGGATACCTCCTGGACAGCAGTGCCTCGATAATCTTAGGAAAAGGATACCCAAGTCACAGCATGAGGGCTTTTACTTCTTAATTTACGTGCTTCAGAAAGAAATGATGGTGTGTGGCTGCTTTTGCCTTCCTGTCTTGATTTCGGTGTAAAATCTGCTGCAGCTAGTCATGATGATGATAGATCCGTGTGCACAAATATAGGAAGATAGCCACGCCGCCCCACAAAGAGCAAGTCAGAGATACATATGGCACAGCCCATAAAGTAAAGCTTGTGTGTGGAGAGCTAAATAATACCTGCATAAGCTTTGTAAATGCGCAGATAATGATCCGCAGAATAGATGCCGAGCTGCTCACAGCAGGGAGGGTGTGACGGGGGCTGTCGCTCCTAGCTCCCAAGGCTTGGGTTCCCTTCACGACATCGGGACCCTGAGAGTGGGTGGTGAATGGCAAATGAAAACAGCCAGGGCAGCAAGGTGGGGTGTGGCTGCCCATGGGCCTTGGTGACGGTGACGGTCCTGGTGGGCCCTTGATGATGGTGATGGTCATGGTCCTGGGGTGCTTGGGGCTGGCTTTTTGCATCTGAACTTCACGTCTTGGGTCCTTCTGCCACCCTTCCTGCTACTCCCATGACTCAGAGGCCAAGAAAGGACGGATGTAAGAAACTATGCGTATGTGGGGATTTCTCCAGTGGGATGTTTCTGCCTGTCTCTGGGGTTTCTGGGTAACTAGGGGGCCCTCAAGGAGCCTACCTACCCCCAGCTCCTCCTCCTCCTCTCCCAGCCTTTTCTGGTGACCAGGGGCTGATGCCAGGGCAGGCAGACACTGGCTCCTGCCCCAGGATGAACCACAGCAGGCACGTGCAGCCCAAGGCCTCCACAATGCTGACCTTTCCGGAGACCTGATGAGGCATTAGTGTCCACACAGAGGCTGGGCCTGGCCCTCAGCCGATCCATTGACTCCCGAGTCCCCAGGGCCTCCTGACTGCCCCTAAACCCACTGAATAAATGAATCATAGAAATGCAATGAGTAATAGATCTGCTGGTGGCCTGGGAATTGGAAGCAAACAGAATCCCGAGGGAACCTTGGGATGGACAGCCCAGTTAGGAATGGCAGGATGGATGCTGGGGATTTGAGGGTGAAGCAGGGACCCAGATAGCCCTGTTCTAAGAGTGGGGAGTCCTGGTCTGAGCAGGGCAAGGGGAGGAGGAAGGGCTTGCAGGGCTGGGTGGAGAGGTGACCACCCTCCGCACCCCCCACACCCCTGGCCATATGTGCTGTCCAGTGTGGCCACGGCTGCTCAGGACAGGTCTCCGGGTGGTAGGATGAACTGTGTGCAGGGAGAGCTCTGAGAAGGGCGGCACTGGGCTCTGCCTGGAGGGGTCAAGGTCTTATAGCAAGTGGGTTCTAATCCTGGCCCCTCCACTTTCTAACTGAGTAATGTTGACTAAGTTACTTAACCTTTCTGAGTCTCAGTTTTCATCATCTGTAAGATGGGGTTAGTAGCAGTACCTCTCTCATAGGCTCGTTTGGGATTAAAATAAGATGATGCATTTAAAGAGCTTAGTGCAGCACTGATTTTTATTAAGGGCTGGAAAAATAGCAGTGCCTCCCTCACCCTTATGCATGTTAGTATTATGGGTTGTCTCTCAGAAATGTGTGGCCACACAGGGGTCCAAGCTGGGATGACGGGGGTTCATGCCTTGAGGGGACAGGATGGAGACTTTGAAAGTGTCCTCTGAAGAACTGGTGCCCAAGAAATGCTGCCTGCCCCAGGAAGCTGTGTTGCTGTGGGTTTGGGTCTGGGACCTGCCGGTATCACCCTGGACGAGGTTTGGAGGCGTGTGCAGTACTGCAGGAAGTAGTCAGAGGGCGGCTGGGGTGAGAGTTAGCCTTGCTCAGGGGCTGAGGTTGTGACGTTGAATAACCTGCTCCAGCCCTGGGGTCAGGGGGCTCTGTAGCCCCTTTCCCAAAGAATCTGCAGGAGTCAAGCCTTTGCCAAGAAATGGCTGCCCTGAGGGACGCTCAAGCTGGTCAAGGGTGTCTATAAACACCCCCTACCCCCGATACCAGGGTCGGTGGGAGAGCAGATGGGAGCAGAACTGCGCTGCTGCAGCAGAGGTGGGCTGTGGGAGCCCACACACTCCACGGAACATCCTGGATTTCTGCTTTGCTGTCAGGTGTGAAAAACAGGAAGTAGGAAAAAAAACAGCCTCATGTTGATTTCCAGGTGAAGAAAGGGACTTGAGCAGGGCAAACTCTGCTGAGGTTGGCTTGAGAATCAAGTAATTTCTTCCTGAAACTGGGACCTCCTTCCAGGAGCCTGTAGGCCAGGCCGGTTGCTTTCCTGAGCTTTGTGAAATGAGTCTTAGAGTGTCACTGACTTCTTCAAAGAGAAAGCTCTTAGGAACATATTAGCCTCAGTTTCCTCATCTGCGAAATGGGCTATCAGGAGAGAGTACGTGCAAAGCATGTAGCGCAGGGCCCAGCTCTCAGCACCAGACAGAGCCCCAATTCTTTTCTGTCATAATAGTGCTTGAGGCTGAGGGGCCCAGGATTCCCACCACTCCCATAGGCCCATTTTACAGAAGGAAAAGAGGCACAGAGAGGGGTGGCCTGGCTTTGGTGCAGCTGAGACTGGTTATGGGACCTCCGCCCTCGCCCCACCCCTGCCTCGTCCCCTTCCTCTCACCCCTGGGGTGGGGGCTGGTGTCAGCAGAGTAAGGTCCACTCTTACTGGCCCCGCAGCAGTGGCCCTGGGGCACCTGGGGACCCAACTCATACACTCCTCACACTGCGACCTCCCCTGGCTCCCAGGCCCGGCTGGACCTGTGGTCTGGACCAGCTGGGCTCCCATGGCTGGTGGTTGAGACCCCAAAGCCACAATAGGCTGGGTGTATTGATTGAGGACTGTGCCTGGGCCCCCTGTGTGGGTAGGGCTTGGAGATGGGACGGGAGGGGCCCGGCCAGCCCTCCGGGAAAGCACTCACTCACTGCTGAGTGGGAGGCGGGCTGGGCCTTTGGAAGGACTAGAGGAAACCGTGGACCAGACGCCTGTGCTGGTGGTTAACGGTGACAACGGCCAACACTTATCGGGCCCACATGCTGCTCTAGAATTTTACCCGGCTTCATTCACTGAATCCTGATGATTCTTGGACTAGGTAATACCATTCTGCCTTCTCCACAGCCAGGAAATGGAAGCATGGATTGAAGTCCCTTCCCAAGGACATGAGATGGAAAAGCAGAGACAGGATTTGAACCCAGGCCATCAGGCTCCAGGGCCTGAGCTGTTGGTGCCCGCTTGGAAGGGAAATGAGGGCCCACGAGATGCCTGTCTGTGGTGAGCAGGGGCAACTCTTAACCAGACAGTCAGAAGCCACTGGCCACCGGTGTGTGTTAATGCCCACCGAAGGCCTGCCTTTCTGCAGGTGACGGCCTGAGCTGTGCCCCCAGGGACCCCACCTGGGGCAGCCCAAATGATGGTTTGGCAGCTTGGTTTTGGGGACAAATGGTTGGAGGCTGGACTATGGTTCTGCCCCTCCGCTGAGTGAGCTGGGCTGGGTGTCCCAAACGAGAAGAACGTGAACCGCTTATGTGCACAGAGCACGCGCCATGTGCCAGGTGCAGCTGGAGCTGGGCCCAGCAGTGAAGTCACAGACGGCAGAAAGTCCCCGACCCCACGAGGAAACAGAGGTGGAGAAGGAGGGAAGGGCTGGCTAAGGGGACTCCACTGCTTGCTGAGAGGTCCGGGGCACACATCCAGCTGTTCTGGTCACTTTTCTGTTCTAGGAAAGTGGGAGCAGAAGGTGGCTATCCAAGACGTTCGGGGCTAAAACTCCAGGCTGATGGAGGCCACCCCGACCCTAGGCCTGTTGGACTTGACCCTTCCTCCATCATCTCCCCTTCCCTACCCCTCCTTCTCTTCTCTCCCCCCTTCCCTTCTTCCTTCCTCTCTCTCTCCTTCCCTCTCTTCTTTCTTTCTTCCTACGGTCGTGAAGCATCACCCACAATCAAGGCACAGCCCATTTCCAGCACCCCACAAAGTGGTCTCCCTCTCTTTGTAATCAGTCAGTCCCTTCTCCCATTTCTCAGCCACTGGCAATCATTGATCTGCTTTCTGTCCCTACAGCGTTGTCCTTTCTAGAATATCATGCATGTTGACTCAGACACTATGTGTATGCTTTTGTGTCTGTCTTTTCACTTAGCAATGCTTGTTTAGGTCTATAATTCATTTTGAGACTATATATATATATATATATACATGGTAAAGTTTGCAGAACTGCAAACCATAGAGGGCTTTTTCCCCCCAGGCCCTGGCGCCAAATGGAGTTTGCCTCATTGGATTTTGAAATTGGTAGACTAGTAACTCTTTCAGTTCAGTTCAGTCGCTCAGTCGTGTCTGACTCTTTGCGACCCCATGGACTGCAGCATGCAAGGCCTCCCTATCCATCACCAACTCCCGGAGTTTGCTCAAACTCATGTCCATTGCGTCAGTGATGCCATCCAACCATCTCATCCTCTGTCGTCCCCTTCTCCTCCCGCCTTCAATCTTTCCAGCATCAGGGTCTTTTCCGATGAGTCAGTTCTTCACATCAGGTGGCCAAAGTATTGGTGTTTCAGCTTCAGCATCAGTCCTTCCAACGAAAATTCAGGACTGATTTTTTTATGATGGCGTGGTTGGATCTCCTTGCAGTCCAAGGGACTGTCAAGAGTCTTCTCCAACACCATAGTTCACAAGCATCAGTTCTTCAGCACTCAGCTTTCTTTATGGTCCAATTCTCACATCCATACATGACTACTGGAAAAACCATAGCCTTGACTAGCTGGACCTTTGTTGACAAAGTAATGTCTCTGCTTTTTAATATGACGTCTAGGTAGGTCATAACTTTTCTTCCAAGGAGTAAGAGACTCTTTAGTTCTTCAGTAACTCTTTATATCCCTCCTTTTTCTCCCATTTTGAATGGGAATGTCTATAACAGCCCTGAATTGTATGCCTGTAACCAGAGATTTTGTGTTTTGGAAGCAGAGAACTTGTTTTCCAGTTTTACAGATGGAGGGAATATTGCCCCAGGAGGGATGCCATCCAGATTCCCACCTATACCTGAGAACTTTGCAGATGTGATTAGGGATCTTGAGGTGGGGAGATTATCCTGGATTATTCTTATAAGAGGGATGCAGGAGGAATCAAATTAGAGGAAAAAGTCATGTGATGATTGAAGCAAAAATGGGGGTGATGCCCTTTACGGATGGAGGAAGGGACCACAAGCCAAGGAATACAGGTGGTCATCAGAACCTTAAAAATTCAAGAGACTGGATTCTCCTTCAGAGACTCCAAAATGGAATGCAGTCCTGCTGACACCTTGCCTTTAGTCCAGTGAAACTGATTTCAGACTTAAAAAAAAAAAAAACTTCAAAATCATATATTTAAAGCCTTGATTTTTCAAAGGGACCCAGAAAAGTTAACCAAAAAATCCAAAAACAATCACATGAGCTGGAGAAAGGACAGTAACTAGAGACCAGATGTTTGGACTGCTGGCCAGCTTTCCAGTGCGCCATATGAATGCATTTTCATCAGATAACACAGTAGTTGTGCCAGCTAAGTTTAGGACCACTGACCTTCTGTACTGTGACCTAGAGTTACATCGCTGATGGCAGGATGTACTGACATCTTAGGGACTTCCCTGGTGGCTCAGCTGGTAAAGAATCTGCCTGCAGTGCAGGAGACCCGGGTTCAATTCCTGGGTTGGGAAGATCCCCTGGAGGAGGAAATGACAACCCACTCCAGTAATCTTGCCTGGAGAATCCCATGGACAGAGGAGCCTGGCGGGCTACAGTCCACGGAGTCGCAAGAGTCGGACACGACTTAGCGACTAAACCACCACCACTACCACCATCTTGGAGAGGAAGTTAGCCTTGTGGATAGATACCTCCAGAAGGAACTTCTTAGGCAAGCAGCCCAGCCTCCCAAAGACCCTGAGAGGGGGCTGGTCTTGACGGGGCTGAGGAGCCCCTCTCGTCTTTTTCTTTTTTTAAATTGGAGTATAATCGCTTTACAATATTGTGTTAGTTTCTGTCCTGTATCATAAGTCAGCTATACACATATATATAGCTCCTTCCTCTTGAGCCTCCCTCTTACCCTGTCACCCCCAACAGTCATCACAGAGCGCAGCTGAGCTCTCTTAATGGCCTGCCTAGCTCCACCCCCTCCAATCGCATCTCTGGTTTCTTTTCTTTTGGGTAATTTTGATCAGAGTATAGCTGATTCATAACGCCGTGGTAGTCTCAGGTGTACAGCAAAGCGAATCAGTTATACACACACATATAGCCACTCTTATAGATTCTAAAGCTATGACCAACCTAGACAGCATATCAAACAGCAGGGACATTACTTTACCACTAAAGGTCCGGCTAGTCAGAGCTATGGTTTTTCCCAGCAGTCGTGTATGGATGTGAGAGTTGGACCATAAAGAAAGCTGAGAGCCCAAGAATTGATGCTTTTGAACTGTGGTGTTGGAGAAGACTCTTGAGAGTCCCTTGGACTGCAAGGAGATCCAACCAGTCCATCCTAAAGGAAATCAGTCCTGAGTGTTCATTGGAAGGACTGATGCTGAAGCTGAAACTCCAACAATTTGGCCACCTGATGCGAAGAACTGACTCACTTGAAAAGACCCTGATGTTGGGAAAGATTGAAGGTGGGAGGAGAAGAGGATGACAGAGGATGAGATGGTTGATGGACGTGGGTTTGGGAGAACTCCGGGAGTTGGTGATGGACAGGGAAGCCTGGCGTGCTGCAGTCCATGGGGTCACAAAGAGTCAGACACAACTGAGCGACTGGACTCAACTGATTCTCATATAGGTCATTCCAGAGTACTGAGTAGAGTTCCCTGCGCTATACAGTAGGTTCTTATTAGTGATTTCAGACTTCTGACCTCCTGGACATTAAGCGAAGAAGTTTGTGTTGTTTAAGGCACTATGTTTGTGAAAATTTGCTACATCAGCAATAGGAAACTAATGCACTAACACAGTTTTGAAGAATAAAGAAGGACTTGTTTTTTTTTAAGATATTATGACTTATTATAAAGCTATAGTAATTAAAGAAGGATGATTACTCAATAAGGGAAGAACAAGCCTACAAATACATCTACTTACAAACGGGACTGAGCGTATGGCATAAATCAACCTTTACAGAGCAAGCTGTTTAATAAAGATATGGTGTTAGGTCACTTGGATCTTCAGATAGAAAAGGTAAAGTGAGAGCCCTACCTCACACAAAACATAAACATAAATTTCAGATGATATAAAGTCCTAAATATGAAATAACAAAATTTGATATTTTTAAAAGAAAATGTTCATTCATGACATCGTGGTAGAGGTTTTCATAACAATATATGAAAGTTCAAGGCAAGGCAAGTTAGTTGCACAGTCATGCCCAACTCTTTGCAATCCCATGGACTGTAGCCCACCAGGTCTTCTGTCCATGGGATTCTCCAGGCAAGAATACTGGAGTGGGTTGCCATTCCCTTCTCCAGGGGATCTTCCTGATCCAGGGATCAAACCTGGGTCTCCTGCAATGCAGGCAGATTCCTTACCAACTGAGCTACTAGGGAAACCCCTAATATATAAAAGCTCAAATCACAAAATAAAGATTAATCTTCTGTGTGGAGCATATAGTATGCATCGAGCTAATGGTTGCTACTTCTGTTAGCACATGTCTGCGTGCTAAGTTGCTTCAGTCATGTCCAACTCTTTGGGACCCCATGGATGGTAGCCTCCCAGGCTCCCCTGTCCATGGAATTCTCCAGGCAAGAAGACTAGAGTGGGTTGCCATTTCCTCCTCCAGCCACCGGAGCCACTTATCCGACCAGATCCTTCTCCTGAAGCAAGCCCCTGCTGGCCTTCTGGTGCCTTCTGAGCACAGTGACCTGAAGTTCACCACCTGTCGTGTGGGTCCGCATCTGCAGCAAAGGTTCCTACCACACCCCTGAATGCATCACCTTGCACACAGCACAGTAGCTGTCTGGCATTCTCTAAGCATGACGTCCTCCCCCATGCCTCTGAGGCTTTGCGCATGCCCTCCATCCTGCCTGGAGTGTATTCTCTTTTATCATCCCCTGGACAACTGCTATGTATCCTTCAGCACCCAGCTCAAATCTCATGTCCCCTGTGAAGCTTCCTCAGCTTGCTGAGGGACCATTACCTGTATGATAACACTGTCAGTTCCCGCCATCTATACGGAGTCCTTCCACTATTAGGGAGGCCTCTGCATCACAGTGTGATTGAGTGTTGGCTCTGGAGACAGGCAGTCCTGGGGAGGAATCCCAGATCTGCCATGTACTTGCTTCAACTTTCTGAGCCTCGGTTTCTGTAGAATGGGGCAGCAAGATGGACCTCTCTGTGTGATGTCCTCTTACTCCTCGGCTGGGCTGATCCAGAGGCGGGCTCTGAAACTAGGACTTGAGGTGCAGGTGGTTCCCATGAGCCAGGGCTCCAGGGAGCCCTTGCAGGGGAGTTAGGAAGTAAGAGCAAGGGACTGTCACCAAGGAGGGCCTCACCCAACAAGTTACTGCTGGAGGCGACAGGGCTGAGCCTGCCAGGGAGTTTGGGGACATTGCAGGGCAAGCCTTAGATTCACCCAGCCGGGGAGGCAGGACCTGATTCTGCCAATCACTGAATAAGAGCGACGCCCAGGGGAGCGTTAACTGCCAGGCACTCTGGCCTGCCCCCTACCTGTGATTAGGAAAAGCTGTCAGGTGGGGACTTAAAGACTGTCAGGTTGGCATGCTTAGAGTGGGGACATGGAGAGGGCACTGATGGTGCCCACCGCAACCTCCACACTGCATGCTCAGTAACTGTGTGGCCCGCCTGTTTTCTTGTGTGATTCCCACAACAGTCCTGGAAAGGGCATTCTGCCCATTTTACAGTTGCGGAAATTGAGGTCCAGCGAAGTTCTCTGCAGTTTTTAATTTGTTGAAGAAGCCAATCAAGAACAAGCAAATAAACAGACCTCTCTGAAGTGACAGATTGAGTCAGTCTTTAAGGACAGATCCCAAGACCCCCTGATTCCTCATTGTGGCTTTTGTTTTTCTGCCCAGATACCTCCCCATGGAGCCTGCGCAGTGACTTGAATCTGTCCCCACCCTGCCCCAGGCAGTGACTGGGCACGTGGTTGCCCACCTCCAGGCTCGGATGAGGAAAGCCCAGGGGTGTCAGGAGGTTGGGTTCTGGTCCTTGCTGTACCTTTCTGCTCAGAACGACTTTGGACAGATGCTGGCTGCCTCTGGGCTCCTTTGCTTCATGGTGGTAGGTGTGTAAGATCAGCCAAGTCCCTCAAGCTGTTAGGATGAGGGGGAGGCTTTAGGCTGGAGGGGACTGATTCATTCCCTCTGTTCAGTACTCTGCTTGGCATGGCTGGGGCTCAGTGGTCAAAGCACCCACTGATTTGTCCCTGCCTAACTCTTAGGTCAGCCTTGGGCTCAATGCGGCTCCATTGGCAGCTTTGTTTCACAGACCTGCCCTCCCAGCTCTGGCCATGATTGAGCCCTGACCTTGGCCCATCTGGTCTTTGACCTTGGTGATGAATGGAGTCCTGATCTGAACACAGACTGACTCTATCTCTGTCTCAGACTGACCCCAAACCATATACTGACTCTTGACCTGGCCACCAACTGACTTTTGATCCCAGCTACAGATTGAGCCCAGCTACAGACTGACCCCTGATCCAACCACAAACCTCAGACCCAGGCTGACCTCTGATCCCAACCACAGGCTGATCTCTGATCCCAGCCACGGGCTGACCTCTGACCCCAACCACAGCCTGACCTTGGCTTTCTGGGCAGTGCTGGTCAGGCCAAGATTAGTCATCAATACTCCTCAGCTACTCACCCTGCCAAGTGGGTTTGAGGTACCACCCCCTCCAAGTAGAAGAGCCCCTCACTGAGCTGGAGGAACCCTGGGCAGGGTGGCAGGGAGGCTGGGCCTGTCTGACTCAGGTCCCACCACAGTTGATCACAGCCTCCAACTCCAGCTCTGCATTCATCAGGCTGGGATCCAGCTCCTATCCTTGATTGATTAGCCCTTCTGGAGTCTGCATCCTGCCCTAATTCTCTGGGGGCTCTGATCTCTGGGGTGCTGGATGTGATGTTTTCCTTTGGATACTAAACACCCTCTGAAGAGCCCTGGTATCGGAGACAGAATACAGAATTTGGATCTCAGCTCTGCTGCTGACTCACTATGTGACCTTCAGCATGACCTTCCTGGCTTCAGTTGCTCCATCTGTCCTGCCTCTTCCCTGCCAGATTTGGAAAGTGCTCCTTAAACTGGGGTATGTATGAAAGGGGTTTGGTTCAGTTCAGTTGCTCAGTCAAGTCCAACTCTTTGCAGCTCCATGGACTGCAACACACCAGGCCTCCCTGTCCATCACCAACTCCTGGAGCTTTCTCAAACTCATATCCATTGAGTCGGTGATGCCATCCAACCATCTCATCCTCTGTTATCCCCTTCTCCTCTCTCCTACAATCTTTCCCAGCATCAGGGTCTTTTCCAGTGAGTCAGTTCTTCGCATCAGGTGGCCAAAGGATTGAAGTTTCAGCTTCAGCATCAGTCCTTCCAATGAATATTCAGGACTGATTTTCTTTAGGATGGCCTTGTTGGATCTCCTTGCAGTCCAAGGGACTCTCAAGAGTCTTCTCCAACACCACAGTTAAAAAGCATCAATTCTTCAGTGCTCAGCTTTCTTTATGGCTCAACTCTCACATCCATACATGACTATGGGAAAAACCATAGCTTTGATGAAACAGACTTTTGTTGGTAAAGTAATGTCTCTGCTTTTTAATACGGTGTTTAGGTTGGTCATAGTTTTTCTTCTAAGGAGCAAGCATCTTTTAATTTCATGATTGCGGTTGCCATCTGCAGTGATTTTGGAGCCCAAGAAAATAAAGTCTGTCACTGTTTCCATTGTTTCCCATCTATTAACTTAGATGCAGAATACATCATGAGAAATGCCAGACTGGATGAAGCACAAGCTGGAATCAAGATTGCCGAGAGAGAAATATCAATAATCTTAAATATGTAGATGACACCACCCTTATGGCAGAAAGCAAAGAAGAACTAAAGAGCCTCTTGATGAAAGTGAAAGAGGAGAGTGAAAAAGTTGGCTTAAAACTCAACATTCAAAAACTAAGATCATGGCATCTGGTCCCATCACTTCATGCCAAATTAGATGGGGAAACAGTGGAAACAGTGAGAGACTATTTTTTTGGGTTCCAAAATCACTGCAGCCATGAAATTAAAAGATGCTTGCTTCTTGGAAGAAAAGCTATAACCAACCTAGAAACCATATTAAAAAGCAGAGACATTACTTTATCAACAAAGGTCTGTTTTGCCAAAGCTATGGTTTTTCCAGTAGTCATGTATGGACTATAAAGAAAGCTGAGCACCGAAGAATTGATGCTTTTGAACTGCGGTGTTGGAGAAGACTTGAGAGTTCCTTGGACTGCACAGAGATCCACCCAGGCCATCTTAAAGGAAATCAGTCCTGAATATTCATTGCAAGGACTGATGCTGAAGCTGAAACTTCAATCCTTTGGCCTTCTTTGATGAGAAGAACTGACTCACTGGAAAAGACCCTGATGCTGGGAAAGATTGTAGGAGGGAGGAGAAGGGGATAACAGAGGATGAGATGGTTGGATGGCATCACCAACGCGATGGACATGAGTTTGAGTAAACTCCGGGAGCTGGTGATGGACAGGGAGCCCTGGTGTGCTGTGGTCCATGAGGTCGCAAGGAGTCAGACATGACTGAGTGACCGAAGTGAACTGATGGGGCCAGATGCCATGATCTTAGTTTTTTGAATGTTGAGTTTTAAGCCAGCTTCTTCACTCTCCTTTTTCACTTTCATCAAGAGGTTCTTTAGTTCTTCTTCGCTTTCTGCCATAAAGGTGGTGTCATCTGCATATCTGAGGTTATTGATATTTCTCCCTGTAATCTTGATTCCAGCTTGTGCTTCATCCAGCTTGGTATTTCACATACCCTGGTATATATGCAGAGTACATATCTGCATATAAGTTAAATAAGCAAGGTGACAGCATACAGCCTTGACATATTCCTTTCCCAATTTGGAACCGGTCTGTTGTTCCATGTCTGATTCTAACTGTTGCTTCTTGACCTGCATACAGATTTCTCAGGAGGCAAGTAAGGTGGTCTGGTATTCCAATCTCTTAAAGAATTTGGTGACAACTTCTGGAGGAAAATTAAGTAGGGAGGAAAGAAGGAAAGCTTTTTGGGAAGGTGGTGGAATCCCTCGAGATGACTTTTGAGCAGAAAGCTGAAGGAGAGGAGGAAGTGAACTATCGGGATGTCTGAGGGAAGAGTGTTTAAGAAGGGGGAACAGAGAGTGCAAAGGCTCTGAGGCAAGTCTCATTGATCCATCTCGCTCAACTTTGAGTGGTAAACCACCATCGTACCCCTTTCATCCTGGAGTGTGAAGTCAAGGACGTCTGGCTCTACGTGAGTGATCACACCATTGTGGCTATCTGGGTCATCAAGATTTTTTTGCACAGAAAAACTATACAAAAAGGATATTCCTCCTCTCCTTCAGCTTTCTGCTCAAAAGTCATCTCAGGGGATTCCACCTCCCTCCCCAAAAGCTCCCCATCCTTCCTCCCTACTTAGCCTTCCTCCAGAAGTTGTCACCACCTTGCACACAATATATTTTAGTTATATATTATAGTGACTTATTTTGCTCGGTGTCTTTCCCCCTTGTCTGGAATACAAGCTTCACGAGGACAGGGAGCTTTCTCTGCTTTGTTTGCTATTGTGATCCTGACACCTGAAACATAGGAGCACAGAAGATGCTTGATAAATATTTGTTAAGTGAATGAATGAATAATAACTGGCTCATGGGAAGTACTTAAACCACAGCACCCAGCACTGAATACTTAATTGATGATACTTTCTGTCATGGTGATTGTCGTCATCATTAATGGGGGATGCAGCTGAAAGGGGTTGGGTCTGGCCTTTGGGATGGTGGGACACCCGCCTCCTACAGGAGCCTTCAAGTCCACTCTAATCCAAGCTGACTGCACTCGCTCAGATCTGCAGTGGTTATCATGTGGGGAAGTTGAATAAGTCCTAGACTTGGAATCTGCCAGTTTGGGCTTCACTTCCCAGCTCCTCTGTTCTTGGCTGGGAGGCTATGCACACAATTATGTCCTGTCTCTGAGTCCCAGCTTCCTAACAGTCAATGGGGAGAATATGAGTGGCTATCCAATAAGATGATGTGGGCCTCAAAGTGATGGGCCGTCCATGGTGTTGGGTGCACAGCTGGCCACGGCTGTGGTCCCTGGGACTTAGGCACACACATTCTCTGCTCTGTTTTGTGGGCCAGCCTGCTTCATTTGTTGAACTGTAAGTTCCCGGAGGGACCAGAACCTGATCCTCTTTGTCCCTTGCCTTCCCAATAGCCTGAGGTTGAAGTTGAAGCTCCAGTACTTTGGCTACCTCACGCAAAGAGCCAGCACATTGGAAAAGACCCTGATGCTAGGAAAGATTGAGGGCAGGAGGAGAAGGGGGTGACAGAGGATGAGATGGGTGGATAGTGTCACTGACTCAATGGACATGAGTTTGAGCAAACTCCAAGAAATAGTGAAAGACTGGGAAGGCTGGCGAGCTGCAGTCCATGAAGAGTGGTGTCAGAGTCAGACACGATTTAACAACTACTGGCCTGCACCTGTCATGTGGAGATGCATCCCATTGGCTGATGGATTGACACTATCCTGACTGTGCTTTTGGGTACCTGACAGTTACAGCCACCAGGGGGCGCCCTGGCTATGTGCACAAAGGGCTCCCCCGGGCTGGTAACTTTTAACTTCTGCTATTCCCTTCACAGATAAGCAAAGGCTTGGTCCATACCCGAACCTGCCAGCTATTTCTACCATTCTGGTGGAGAAAGAGACCAGGAGACTCGGATTCCCAGCCTGGCTTTGCTGTTCACATGCTGTGTGATCTTGGGGGAAAAAACCTCTCCCTCTTTGGACCTCAGTTTCCTCAGCTGTCAAATTAAGAATACCAGCCATGGTATCCCATTACATTGTGGGACCCAGAGTGTGTCTCAACTTGCTGTTAGTCGATAACTCTGTTCGTGCCGGCCACAAAGTATTTCCTCCTTTTCCTCCTAATTCCTTCTTCCTGATGCCTGGAGCTAGGTCTTGCCTTATTATACATGCTGCCCTCTATTGGCTGGCAAGAGAACTACAGCTTCAGGGACCACCCTCAAGTGTGGTTCAGGGGAAGGGTTGGAGGCCAGTGATTTCCTTAACGAACATTTATTGAACTCCTTCTGCACACCAGGCCTAATGCTAGATCCTGCGAACACAGCAGTGAAAACAGCACGGCCTGTGCCTTCAAAGAGATCACAAGCATTGCAGGGTTTGCACATCTGGGGTTGGGGAGAGAGGGGTTCTTCGGCCTGCTCCTTACTTCTCTGATCTGACACTGGAGTGCAGTGGCTAAGAGCATGGATTCAAATCTGGTGCAATGATGCCTGGGTTAAAATCTTGGCTTTGTCATTTACTAGGCGTCTGACCTTGGACTTCCTCAGTGCCTTTGTTTCCCCATGTACAAAGGAAAATAAAAATACTACTCATTTCATAGAGTTGCTGATAGGGTTGAAGTAGTCATACCTCTAAAGTCCTGAGAACAGTGCCCACTCAGTGCTGGATAGGTGCCAGCTACAATAATAATGAAAACATATTTGTGGAAAGATGAAAGGAACAGCATCCAGTCTTAATTGGATAAGAGCTTGCCTGCATGAGCTATCTCTAAGCAAGTCTCTTATGAGGGTCAGGGCAGTTGAGTGCATCTTGCAGTGGGCATTTTCAGTTCAGAATGGCCCCGCTCACCTTAGAGCATGAGGCCTGAGCTGGGCATCCCAGTTGCCACCAGCAGAGGCAGGGTGACGGCGGAAACGGTGTCTGACGCCATCTGTAAGGGCAATCCCGTGCTGATGGCGATGCTGAGGCGGTGGTGCTGATGGTGGTGCTGACAGCGGCTCTGTTAGCCACACTGAAGATGGGGGCGGCGGTGCTGACGGCGACGGTGATACTGGTGACGCTGGCAGGAGCTCTGGGGCTTGGCACAGGGGACCTGACCTAGCTTTCTCTTCTCCAAATCTCCTCAGTTCAGTCCAGTTCAGTCGGTCAGTCGTGTCCGACTCTGCGACCCCATGAATCACAGCACGCCGGGCCTACCTGTCCATCACCAACTCCCAGAGTCCACCCAGATCCAGGTCCATCATGTCGGTGATGCCATCCAACCATCTCATCCTCTGTCATCCCCTTCTCCTCCTGCCCTCAGTCTTTCCCAGAATCAGGGTCTTTTCAAATGAGTTACCTCTTCGCATCAGGTGGCCAAAGGATTGAAGTTTCAGCTTCAACATCAGTCCCTCCAATGAACACCCAGGATTGATCTCCTTTAGAATGGACTGGTTGGATCTCTTTGCAGTCCAAGGGACTCTCAAGAGTCTTCTCCAACACCACAATTCAAATGCATCGATTCTTCAGCGCTCAGCTTTCTTCACAGTCCAATGCTCACATCCATACATGACCTCAGCCACCCTCAAAGTCCCGGGACAAGGAGATGGGATACAGATCCCCTCAGAACTTCCTGGGGGCTATTTTTGAGCCCAAAAAAAGCAGTCATAATCGAAGCACTAAGTAACCCCCTCAGCCTTCCTGTAAGGGTGGTGAGACAATTCGTGTCTCTCGGCTTCAGGTTCTCCCTGTGAAATGGGAAAGGGGAGGAACGCACACTGATTCTGAAGTTAAAATTTTGCTTTGAAGACTTAATGAAATCTGGACCCACCTCTCGGGAAATGCAGACACACACATGCAACCAAAGCTCCACACACACTGACACACAACCACACACACAAAAGAACCACACATACATTCAACCGCATGCACATAACCACAAGTCTCTGAGCGATCTGGGAGTTTCCAGCTCTTCTCAGGTCCACAGACCCCGGTTCTATCCCCTGGATGGGCTGTTCTCTAACTGTCTGTCAGCCCTGTCATCTAGGACTCCCTGGTCTGAGGCCCTCTCTTCTAAAGCCCAAGCCAGGCCTGGTGGCCTGTGCCAGGTGGCACCAGGGAGGCCTGGTGAGGATGGGCTGCCCCTGTCTGATCCAGCCTGCCCATTCCTCTGGCCCCTACCAGAAAGGCAGCTTGCGCTTGCAGTCCTAGGCGTGTCCTCTTGGCCTATAGGAGAGGAGGAGTTGGTGGGTGGAGCCGCGAGCTGAGGGGTGGGTGTCAGAGGTGATATGTCTCTGGCTACTGATGTAGGCAAAGTGAGTTTTTCACACTCGGCCCCACCAGGAACATGGCCTCCGGTGGTGACTCAGTGGACTCAGGGAAAGAGATTTGCATTTGCCGCTGTTGGTGGTACAGTGGTGAGCATAGCTGCCTTTGAAGCAGTTGACCCAGGTTCGATTCCTGGCCAGTGCAACTTGCATGGGCTTCCCTAATGGCTCAGTGGTAAAGTCTTCCTGCCAATGTAGGAGACGTGGGTTCAATCCCTGGGTCAGGCAGGTACTCTGGAGAAGGAAATAGCAACCCACTCCTGGGGTTTCCTGCCTGGGAAATCCTACGGACATAGAAGCCTGGTGGGCTCTATAGTCCATGGGCTCGGAAGAGTCAGATATCACTTAAGAGACTGAACAACCACCACCAGGCAGCTTTCTGTGGCTCAGAGCGTTCATTAGACTTAGAGCCTCAGGTCGGGGGCAGCAAAGAGAACAACGAGCCATGAGATCTGGGTTCCACTCTGATTCCACCTTGGCTAAAAAGCCATTCATGGTCACAGCCTATTACAGTTTGCAACACATCCCCATGAGAATCGTCATAGGTGAGCCCCACCGGAACCCTGGCAAGTTCAGCTTGCTCCCTCACTGCAAAAAAAGGCTCAGAAAGGCTGATCGACTGGACCAAGGTCCCATCGCACGGGAGGCCTTGAACCCAGTCCTGGCTCCCAATCCAAGGCTCTTTCCAAAACCTCAGAACCCTTGCTATACCTGACTGTAGAAATGGGAGCAACCTCCTTCCCTCTCCAGATAATGGACCCGGGGAGCCCTGGGAGCCTTCTCAGCCCTGAGCTTTTAGGACTGTCCGTTTTCATTCTCTGAGGTAGCAGGTAGGGGGATTATCGCCCCATTTCACAGATGGGGAACAGGTCCAGACGGGGAAGCCACTTGGCCAAGGCCGAGGAAGTGGCAGAGGTGGGACGAGAAACCTGGTCTGCAGACCCCCAGCCACAGAGCCCGGGGCCCCAGGCCGAGCTGAGTTGCTAAGAATAAAGCCGGCTCCCAGAACAGACCAAGAACAGGGACTTTTGGGCCCAGCTGTTTCCCAAGTGTGAGCTCAGGCAGGGCCGGCTTGCTGGGGGGGCGGGGGGTGGGAAGGGGCGACCACTTCCTGCTCGGGCTGGCGCGGTCCCCGTGAGGTGGTCATCAGAGGCCGACCACTTCCCGGTCTGGGCCGCCTTCCCCTTTCTGAGCCTGGGAGGGGATGGGCGGCCCGGCGAGGCGCCCCTTGCGTGCTGCGGCCTGGACGGCGTCTGGCCTCTTTTCATTTCCCCCGCTCGCCGCGTCCCTCTCCACAGCCACCAACGGTCGGAAGTTGCGCAGGGCGGCCTTGCCCCGGCCCTGTATGTGCGGGGCCCTCGGGGGTGCTGTCCATGGAGGGGCTGCTGCGAGGCCTTCTCACTCCCCACTGAGTCTCACCAAGGGGGTTGGCGACCCCGGGTCACACCGCGAGTAAGTGGCAGAACCAGAGTTAGGACTCAGATGGGCCTGCCTCCAAAATCTCCATCCTTTGTCCGTTTAACGTTCCCAGGTAACCCCAGACAGAAGTCTGAGCCCGAAGGGGCTTGGACGTGAAAGGCACTGGAAGGCTCCCACCGGACACTGAGTCCTGAGGGCAGCGAGGGCATCTGTTTCTCCTCCCTGTTCTGTCCCAGAGCCCATCCCACGTGCCTGCTCTGGAGTAGGTCCCGGGGACACACAGAAAGACGAAAGGCAGCCCACAACCTGCTCCCAGCCAACTCCACAGATACGTGAGAGCCCTGGGTTTGGGGACACGGAACCGAGGGAGATGTGGTCCCCTACCCCTTACCCCATCATCCTTATCCAGACACAATGCTCCACATTTTTTGTTTTTAAGTTTTGTTTATTTTTTGGCTGTGCCTCATGGCATGCAGAATCCTAGTTCCCCGACCAGGGATCGAACCCGCGCCCCTCACAGTGGAAGCGCAGAGTCTCAACCACTGCACTGACTGGGAAGTCCCTGAAGACTTTTAAATACGCCTCAAGTCCCATGCAGGCGATCACAACAACCTATATGCATAGTCCTTCTAGCAGGGAAGCCAGAGGCTCATAGAGTCTCAGAGTGTTAAGGAGGCAGCCGACTGTAGGGATCCAGAGCGTGGAGCCAGATCGGGTCCCCTTCCAACCCCAGCACTTCCCAGCTGAGGGTGGCCTTGGGGAAATGACTTCACGCACCAGTTTCCTCACCTGCAAAATGGGAACAAAGCAGCGAAGAAGGCCTTAACTGGCCGCCATCCGATGGATTCTCTGGATTTATAGACGTTCTCCCTTCCTCTGAAAGGCAGACTAGTGAGTGTCATGACGTTCTGAATGTTCCAGGCTGGTGGCTTCTCTCCAATGCCATCAGCTCCTCTGGCTGGCTCAGGAAGGCCCGTCCTTGAATCTGTCCTTGAAGCTGCCAGTTGTGACTGTTAAACCCATGTAACGTGAGAGCGGGACAGAGTTGATGTGTCTCTGAAAACTAAGAAAGGGCCTCAGAAAGATCCAGCAGAGGAGAACTGTCCAAAGAAGAAGAGAAATGCTGAATTAAGTGTGGGCGAGACAATTATAAATTAGGACTTCCCTGGTGGCTCAGGTGGTAAAGTGTCTGCCTGCAGTGCAGGAGACCTGGGTTCCATCCCTGGGTCGGGAAGATCCCCTGGAGAAGGAAACGGTAACCCACCCCAGTACTGTTGCCTGGAAAATCCCATGGACAGAGGAGCCTGGTAGGCTACAGTCTATGGGGTTGCAAAGAGTCGGACATGACTGAGAGACTTCACAAGACAATTATAAAAGATCAGAGAAAACAATTGTTAAAATCCACCAGAAACTTATGTTGAATTAGGTGTAGGTTAAAACTTGGGGGATGTTATTAAAAATCCAGAAGAATTCTGCTTACAGATTGCTTGACAACCATCTCTAAGATATCTCACTCCATTTGAAAGAAACCCAGATGGGGACCATCAACTCTGCTTCACAGGATTGTTTTATGCAAGAAAAACGAGGTAGGACTCTAGCTGGAGGCTTTGGTCTCAAACAACCTTGGCCCTCCTGCAAAAGATCATCTAATAAATACAACGTGCACACATGTTATGTTTAATATAATGTCTATTTATGTATCGTAAGATGTCCTACTTTAAATATTCTCTTTTTTCTAGTAATAGACCACTAGTTTTGCTCTCATTGGATAGGAGATTTCTTCTATTAATAGTACTTACCTCATGGTGCGGATGTGAGGACTGAACGAGGTAACATATGCAAAGCATTTGGTGCAATGCCTGGTACACAGCAAATGTTCTGCAAATATCAGCTATTATAGTTATCTTCAAATCTAGGCCTCCACTTGGCAGATGAGCAAACTGAGGCTCAGGGGACAAGGGAACTTGCACACAGTCACAAAGTAAACGGGTTGCATGCAGATCAAAGCCTACAAATGGATCCTTGAATCCCAATCTGATTCCTGAATTCCCTGGGGCCTCTCCCTAGTCCCGAATCTCAGAGGGCTAATGCTTCCCAGAGGAAGAGCGGAGGGCAGGCGGCAGCCGGCAGGAAGAGCCCAGACAGAAGGTGGGGCTTTGGGCACCTCTCAAGAGCAGGCCCCCCCACCCTGACCTCCCACCACCCACCCCACTCCGGGGGATGCAAGAGTTCTCCCTCTAGTTACATCTACGTTAATTGCTAAGTTTATCATCTCAGTGGCCCCTCTGTGTTCCTTCACAGATCCTGTGTATTTTTATCTCAAAGAGCTTCATTCATGTCTTTAATTATTTGTCTCCTCGGCTGTCTCCACCAGCAGACTGGGAGTCCCCGGGGAGAGGGCACCAGCTCTGATTCATCTCTAACCCCGAGCCCAGCCCAGTGCCTGGCACCAAGGGGCCACTTTACAGATGTTTGCTGAACAGACGATCAACTGAACAAATGTTAAGTAACAGGGCGCCCCGGATCTCTTGCTGACTTCCTGGCTCGGGAAGTAGCAGAGACCTGGAAGACACGGCCTCGGTCTGCTCCCCTCTGGCTCCTTTTTCTCCTCTTCCATCCCTCCAGCCTCCCCTTCCCAGGGAGTCCTGAGAGACATAGGTGGGGTAGGGTAGACGCTGGGAAACCCAGCCCGGGGGGCGAAGCTCTTCTCTTCAGGGATGGACGGGGTGTGGTGTGGGGCTTTGTCTTCTCTGAGTCACCTCCTTGGTGCCGTGGGGCTGACTCAGAAGGAGAGTGAGAAGGAGAACTTTGTCAGTCCTGGTTTCCACGGGTCCTGGGCCCGGCCGGGTGGGAGGAGGGGAGAGGCCTGGC
Source organism: Moschus berezovskii (assembly GCF_049115385.1). NCBI lineage: Eukaryota > Metazoa > Chordata > Mammalia > Artiodactyla > Moschidae > Moschus > Moschus berezovskii. Next base: position 8,345,908 of record NC_142461.1, on the reverse strand, counting down.
ACGGGAAGATGTTAGGATACATGGAGTGGACCTCTGATCTCCTCGGAAGCACCAAAGCCCCACACTCGGCTGCACCTGGAACCGAGGCTTAGAAGAGGCAGCTGGGTGTGATGGAGGGAGGAGTCGGTCCTGTCTTTATCTCCTCCCCTCCCTGAACCTCAGATCCTTCACCTTTAGCTAGAGGCTTAGACCCTGGACTCCTCCAGCCAGCTCCCAGCTGGGGGCCAGAGCTTTCCCCAAAGGCTGCTGGGCCTTCGAGAAAAGACCCACAACCAAGAACCGCCAGAGTCTGTGTTCCGACTACGTGCCGGGAGCTGGAAGATTGTCTGTTTACAGATCTCACCAAGTCCTCACGCCAGGCCCCTGGAGCCCCGTTTTGCAGATGAGGAGACTGAGGCTCACATAGTCAGTGATGCGACTCACGCGGTACCCTGAGCTAAAGGGGGAGCTGGACCCAGGATCTGCTGACCCACCGTTCTTGCCTCCTTGTCTACTACCCCCCGTTTCCCCCCAGCCACCCCACCCCAAGAGGCTCAGACTTGGGAGGCTGGCCACTGGTCCGTGTACCCTCCTGTGTGTAAAGCCAAGTGGCCACCTCACTGGGGAGCCCTCTGGCCATCTGCAGCCACCCAGACCACCTCTCCTCGAAACCCTCAAGCCCCAGTGTGTTAGACAGCTCTGGCTTAGGTATCCTTTTATTGTTTCTCTTTTGACCTCCTGTAGTGAATTTGGAGAATTTGCACATTTACACAGAAAAGAAAAAGGCAACTCATGCTTTATCCTCTTCAATATTAACGTTTGGGTGCACGGTTATTCCAGTATTAATTTTATGCACATGCACCCACACTTTTGTTTTTATGCGAACAGGATCAGTGGTCAACAGACATTTCCTGAACCCCCGCTGAAGGCGAGAGTTGTGCCGTCTTCCTGGTCCCCCTCCGTCTCTTCTTTTTGTCTCGACACGGGGTCCTGCCGGGCAGAGCAGAGCTCCCGTGGCGTTGCGGGTGTGGGAGAAGGAGGGCCCTAGGGGCATGGGGCTCTGCAGCTGAGTGGTTCCGAGCTTGAGCTTCAGTCTTGGTCTCTGGCTGTCGCTCAATGTCTCTGAGCCTTGGCTTCCCCGGAAGCGATCATCACGGCATCTGTCACGACACAGGTATGAGAGCTAAACAGGCAAATGCATGGAAAGCGTTCAGCGCCAAGTCAGCGCTTCTCTGTGGGTGGCGGGGCCTCTGGGCCGGGGGTGTCTCTCTTCCTGATGTCCTGAGGATCCAGATCGTGGGAGATACCTAATGACAATTCAGCGATTAAAATCTTGCCTGTTGGGCTTGAGGTCAGGGCCTGGAAAACCTTTTCACCACCCTGTAGTGTTTCCAGAAAACACAGGATCTGGCCCCAAGCATCTTCCTTCCCGCGGGTTGTGAATGTGGGTGTGATTCTCAACCGAAAACCAAAGCTGACTTCACAACTGAAGACCACCCGTCAGTCTCCCTCTGGGTGACAACCGCGACCCCTCTGGGTTTCACCCCTCCCCACCCCCAGACTCAGGTGGGGCATGCTTCTGTGGGTGACGTGGCGGGATTCAGGTGGGCCTACAGGTGCTCAGAGCACTTGGCAGCTGGCCGGCGCTCATTCAGTGAGCAAATCAGCCGGCTGGAGGGGTGGGTGCCGGGAAGAATTGGGGGGAAATTTTACCCTTTCTACCCAAACTTCAACCCCCAGTGCTCATCACAGAGCCTAGGGGTGCCCGCAGGACCCAGCAGGCTGCAGACCACCTCACGCCTCTGCTCAGAGCCCCTCTGTGACCCCTCCCCGGGCTCATTCCCTCTTAAGTATGCCAGCTGCTCTGTTTCCTGGAGAATTTACCAGGGCACCCCTGAATGTGCTCTGACCCCAAAGGATGGCTGGCTAGTGAAGGTCATTTTGGCATCAGGGAAAGATAATCTAGAGCAGCAGTCCCCAACCTTTTTGGCACCAGGGACCAGTTTCATGGAAGATAGGCTCATGGGGAGGGGGAGGAGGGGACGGTTTCAGAATGATTCAAGCACATTGCGTTTATTATGTACTTTATTTCTATTTTTATCATATCAGCTCCAGCTCAGATCATCAGGCATTTGATCCTGGAGGCTGGGGACCCCTGTGCTAGATATTCTGTTGTAGGCAACCAACTGTTCCACCTGCAGGTAGAGCCCGCCTCGGGGCATGTCAGAGCAACCCGTGTACTCAGCTGTTCCCAGCGCCCCAGGGTCTGGAGGCGCTGACACAGGACAAGCAGTAAGAATGGCGCTGAGGGCTCCGTGTGCCAAGAGTGCTGTGTGGTCCTGGACAGGTGGCTGAGCCGAAGGCCTGCAGGAGGCCCCCCCAACCCCTCGCCCTGTGATGGTCACAGCCATGAGGGCTGGGGGTACAGAGAGGGCAGAGGAAGGGTCCCAGATCAAGGCAGGGGGGCACCCAGAGACAAGCAGTGCGAAGCTGTGTGGACTTAGGAAGTGGTGTTGGCATTAACCAGAGAAAGTGAAGCAAGAGGAAGACAGTAATAATGATGATGATGATGATGATAATTTTCATGTGTTAAGGACAAGTGAGGAACTTTGCTCAGATTATCTCCTCTAATCTTCCCAGTGATCCCTCTTGTATGGCAGGCATCAAAGACAATGGAATCTGGAGTCAGAGAGCTGGGATTCAGATTCTGGCCCACCAAGCCTCATTCCCTCATTGCCCACAAGATTTAAGAAGAGCCCCTACCTTCTGGGTAGTTGGGCATGTCTGTGAGTGATCAGATGGCCCTGTGGCAGAAAGGAGAGGCTCAACTCGTGTGATTATTAGTTCTATGAATGCAGAGGTGGAGGCTCAGAGAGGCCAAGTCACTTGCCCAAGGCCACACAGCAAAGTGGCTGAGCCAAATTTCATCTCAGATCTTTGCGACTCAAAGTCACTCCTTCCTGAAACCTCCTGCCTCAGTGCCTCCTGTGTCTCTTCTGTTTCTTCAGGACAATGAAGTATTCAAATGACATATATTTTAGAGGAGAGAGGAGAGGAAATTGCTGGAAGTCACACAGTGAGTCTGCGGTCTGCCCAAGAATGGACCCTTGGAGGCAGACTCTCACGCCAGCACCTCCACCCACGGCTCTGCAGTACCTGATGGTGGGATGGCTCCCTTTCCGGACCCCTAACCTGCCCTGCCCTCACCTCCCTTGGGGCACAGGAAATGATGGCCACGATCCATTCCAAACCACAGGGGAAATTTTATGTCTGGGCTGGACTAGAATCCGGCCAGAGCCCCAGCTCAGACGTTCCCAGTCATATGCAAAGGGCGGGGGGTATGTAAGCAGGTGGGAGGGGGCATTACACTTCCACTCCTGTCTGACCTTGGGATTTCCCTGGCCTGGTGGCTCTGAATCAGGCGGGCTTCCGAGCTGCGGACAGAGGCCCCTGACCTCACCTGCACGGACCATCTGGAGGTCATGCCCAAGCCAGGCCTTGGTCAGCTCAGCTCCAGCCTCAGATCAGAGGCAGTGCTAGGCAGAGCAGATGGATCTCCCCTGCTGACTCAGCCCAAACTTTCTGTGTGATCTTGGATGAGTCCCTTGTCCCCACTGACCCCAAATCCACTGTCTCAAATCCTCCCTGAACTGCCCTTCAGGAATTCACAGGGAACTTTCTTCTGCCCCTAAAAGACCCAGCCTCCTGAACCCAACACGGAGAGAAGAGCTGGGGTTAATTACCTGTGGCTTCTCCATCGAGCAGGTGCTTCTGGCTTCTCTTCTGTTCGCCCTCTGGGCTGGCGTGAGGCAGTGAGCCCTCCAAGGAGAAATCTTGGCTCTACACACTGCAAAGGGCTGGGAAAGAACTGCAGATGGCTCCTCCTTAGGTGGGTCCAGGGGGCAGCTCTTGGCCCTGCTGTGGCCTAACGGAGCCCTGGCACTAGGCTCTGGCCTGGCCTCTCCAGGCCTTTCCTAGGGGCTGCTTGGGTAGCAGTGGGCAATGCCCAGGGCCCCTGGTGCTGGAAGGACTGAATCTTAAGGCAAAAGTTTGGTTGAAGCTGGACCCAGACCTGAGCAGCCCCAGACAGACCAGAGCTGACCTCTGGGGCCCTCAATAAATCCTTTTTTATTCCCCCTGGTGATAGTGAGGGAACCACGAGTTCAGACACCTGGATTCAGGACTCTGCTCTGGACTGGCCTCCTTGAGGCGGAGGGGAGGAGTGGGCACCTGCCATGAGTCCCTTGCTCTTGATGGGCCACAGCCTTTTTCTCTGTGCCACGGAGAGACCCCCATGATTCTGAAGCCAGGGTGGGGAGTTGGGAATGGATGGAGTGGGGGCCTGAGTTTGAGTCAGTTTGTGCCTTTCTGAGTGAGGTGGGCCTCTGTGGCCTCAGGGAAGACAGCTCTCTGAGTTTCAGCAGCCTGGTGGGCAGGGGCAGGCGGTGGGCACTGGAGGGCACAGTCTTCTGCCCATCTCTGCTGAGCCTAAATGGCCAACTCTCACCTCTCAACTCTCACCTTCAAGCTCGGCCTCCATTTGGGGTAACAGAGCTGCGAAGACCTTGGCGAGAAGCAGCCTGTCCTGGCCACATGCCATCCCCTCCTGCGCCCCCCGTGAGACCCACCAGCTAAGAGAGCTCTGGGGGGTGGTGGAGGCCAGGTGGCTTCAAAGATGCAGGAAACTGAGGCCCAAGCGAGTGAGGCCAGCCTTCCCCAGCCCTCAGGCCCTGTTTCATACTCCCCCTCCCCATCTTTCCTCTCTCCCCCTCCAGGAGCATCTGAGGGATGGCGTGGATCTCACCCAGGTGAAGAGACCTGCGTCTGGGGCTTCGAGTCCTGGTGCCTCCGCTGTCAAGTTTCCAGACTTCCCTGGCCACCCCCTCCCGCATGTTCTCGTCTGGGCTCCGGGCAGGGTGTAAGGGTGAGCGGGGAGAGGGCAGACCCCAATGTCCAGGATGGCCTCGCTCTCCTCCCCACCCCCCTGGCCTGTGCTGGGGCCCAGGCCTCTCTCCCACCGTCCTCCCGCACTCTGCCTGCGGAGTCCCTCCTGGGAGTGCTCCTGGGGCCTCCACGGGCCCAGGCTGCCTCCCACGAGGCTAGCAAGGCAACCAGGAGAACCTGGGAAGGAGACAACAGAGATGCTGGGCGGTGGGCCCCCAAGTCCCCTGCCCCCGCGGGGGTATTCACAGCATTTGATGCCAAAGGGAACGTCTGCGTCTGGGATCAGGGAAGGCTCTTGCTGGCCCTCTGCACCGTTCCTACCTGGTGGGCGGTGGTCATGGCTTCTTCTATGGTTCGTCTTCCTTTCCTCCCCTGCTCCCTGCTGGTGGGGCTGTGCATGATGATCACAGCCGCGCCCCTCCTGGTGGGGCTGCTGTGACGATGCCCCCTTCCATGAGCACAGAGAGGGCCCCTTTGCTGGCACAGCCACTCCTGTGGTCAGATAAGCTGCCCCCCTGGCATGGCTGCTGGGTCTGGGTCTGAGGCCACAGCTTTCTGTGTTCGTGGCAGTACCCAGGGCACCCGCCAGACATCACCAGACTGGAACTGCTGCCCCTTCCACCAAGGCAGTTCAGATCCATCCCTCAGGGGCCCCCAGCCCCCTCCATTTTCCGGGAATCCAAGACTGTGTGCTCCCTTCTGCCCTGGAACTTCTCTCTGTCCCCAACCCTACCTGTGCTGAGCACCATCAGCCCGGGCAACCTCTGGGCCCCCAAGGACAGAGCTGAGCACTCCTCTCTCATGGGACCTCAGCTGCTGCCAGAGTGGGCATACAGGACACCCTCCTTCCCTCTTACTCCCCACGAAGCTCCAGGGTCGTAGTAAGCAAATAGCCAGGGGTTCCAGTTCCACAACTACGGAGGACTGGCCACCTGCTGTCCATGGAAAGTGGTCCTCTGCCTGACCACTCTGGGACCCCCTGTCACCCCTAAACCCTCCCTGAGCAGCAGGTCCCAGGGCCTGCCTTTCCCAGAGGTCACCAAAGGCAAGAGGGGAAGCTCCTGGAAAACTTTCCGAGTGACTGCTGCTCCACATTTCTCCCAGCCTCTGGCTGCCTTGGTGGCACTTATTCAGTCCACAGCCTTGGAAACCTACCATGTGCCAGGTACTGTGCTCGCCTGGGGTTGCAGCCATGAGGGGCCAGACTCATCCCTACCCTGAGGACAGTCACGGTCTGGACAGGGACCCAGGCAGAAAATTGTGCAAACCATGATTTAAGCAATTATGATGAACATGCAGAGTGTGAGGGCATTGTGAGGGCATGTAACAGAGCCAATCCTGGAAGGCTCCAGGAGGAAGTGACCTTCAAGCTCAGGTCTCAAGTTTGAGGAGGATAGGGTCAGGTAAGTAAGTGGTGGTGGTGGGGGGGCAGTGCCCAGGCAGAGGAAAACTGCAAAGGTTCTGAGCAGAAGGGGCATGTTCTTCAAAGCTCCTGGAGTCCAAATCCTTTTTTTTTTTTTTTTTTAACATTTATTGATTTATTTGGCTGTGTCGGGTCTAAGTTGTGGCACACGGGCTCCAGAGTGTACGGGTTGTTCAGTCATTTCTCTACAGCGTGTGAGATCTTAGTTCCCCGACTGGGGATTGAACCCACATCCCCTGCATTGAAAGGCGGATTCTTAACCAGTGGACCACCGGGGAAGTCCCCAGAATCCAACTCTTCAGCAGCCACCAGGTGCCAAGCTCCTGAGACAGGCTGGCCCAGCGTTAACGGCTCAGGTTCTGGGGCCACATCATGTAGGTTTGAATCTCACTTTGCACTTACTAGATGTGAGACAACGCGGAAATAACTCGACTCCCTGTGCCTCAGTTTCTTCCTCTGTAAAACAAGATAATACTATTGACAGTAAAGGACTTCCTGGAGTTGTTGGGAAAATTAAATGCAATCACCCAGGTAACCGAAGCACCCGATAAACATTAGCAATGCTCCCTAACCATAAACCCTGTCCATGGAGCACCTGCTGTGTGTCAGACACCGTGCTCCAGGTTTTGCAGTTAATCTTCCCGCAGGTTGCAAGCTTGGACTCACTGCCCCATTTCAGAGATGAGAAGACTGAGGGCAGAGGCCCGAGCCACTAAGGGGGAGACTGGTTGAGGTTTTGGAGGGCTCGGGGGCAGCTTCTGGGAGGAGGTGGTGGCTGTGATGAGTCTGGAGGATGGGCACCCTCCCAGCCAGGCAGCCCCCCAACCGTAGCTGAGCATTTCAGCCCTTGGGCTTCCTGAGTCTGGTGACAATGGGACAAAGGGGCAGCTCAGGGCACTTCCAGGACCTTCCAGGAGTCCCAGCGAGGGAAGGCCCCACCGGGCCAGGTTCTCAGACCAGAGAGCCTCGAGCGAGCGCCAAACAACAAAAAGGCTTTTCTCACTCGGGATGAGTCACCAGACCGAGAGAGCAGACGCCTGGTCCCCGTGCTGAAGAAGACGAAACCACACATCTGAAGAAGTTTCCCACGGCCACCACTTGCTTTAAATAGCTGCAGAGGAGGGGGGCAGGGAGGTCGGGAGGCAGGGTTCTCCTGCCCTCGGGCCCAGGGCTGGGGTCTTCACCCCTCCACTCCGCGGGACCCTGGCCCAAAGCGCCCCCTCCCACCCCGCACCCCAAGACTGGTGGTTGCTGGGAACTCGAGGGCTCACGGGCACCAGGGGAACCCAGCAGAGGTCCAGAGCTCGTGGTGGGACGGTGGGGTGGTGGTGGTGGGGGAACAGTGGACAGACAGACAGCTGGAGAGACATCCCGCCAGGCAACGGGTGTCGGGGTACAGGCCCGGGAAGGGGGAAGTTGACCTCCCCCTGCACCCCGGTGCAGCCTCCCGGCCCCCAGTCAAGCTTCCTTGCAGGTCACCTGACTCCCCCCTTGCGCTCCAGCTGCCCCCCCGCCGCCCGCCCGGTTCGTGACTGAGCCCCGGGCGGCGTTTCCGGAGGCAGGCCTGGAGCCGGGGCTGCTGACGCACTTGCCGCCCCCCCGAGCCGGGCCGGGTGAGAAGAGCGAGCCCCCCCATCCCCCTTTCCCGTAAGTGAGCTCACCCCCCAGGCCTCGCAGGAATTCTAAGAAGTGGAAACCTCTGCACCTGCTCCTCGCCCACCATCTCGGCCTCCCCACGCTGGGGGAGGGGGGTGGGGGGTCCTTCTTCCTCTCCGGCTAGGCGCTCAGGCCCAGGCTGGGGGCTCAGGGGCAGACCAAGATTTCTCCCCCACTTAGGTTAGGAAGGACGCCGAGATCAGGGTAGCTCAGGGCGCCCCCTTGGCTTGGGCTCGTTTTTCAGAAGATAAAGGGGGGAAATCCAGAGAGGCCTGGGCAGTCCGTCTGAGTCCCTCCCAGACTGGGAGGAACATCTCCTCCTGGTGTTCAGACGGCTCTTGTGGGCCAGCAGTGGCTCAGGAGGAGTCAGCTGTTAGAGACTAGCAGAATCAAGGCCCAGAGAGGGCAGTGACTCAGCCATGGTCACACAGCAGGCCCGTGGAGCCCTCAGCTACACCCCTCTGGGGGCCCACAACCCTGGGCAGCCCACTGATAATACCATCACACATTTATTGCGCATCCTTTGGAGGGACCCAGGATGAACTAAGACGACATCCAGCTAGAATCACAAGCTTAACAACTAGCAGTCAGAGGGGCCTAGGGCCAGGGGTTCTCAGTGCTGGCTTCTCAGCCAGAGCTCTAGGCTTTGCAAAAATACAGATTCTAGGCCTCTAGCCCTGAGACTACGAATCAGCGGATTGGGAACGTGCCCAGGAATCTGCATTTTATAAGATTCCTCTAATTGATCAGATGGCGGAGAGGCTCTGGAACAGATTGCGAGTGGCTTCAGGGCAGGTGTGCCCTGGAGGGTGACTTGCAAGGGTTTCTAATGGGAAGCTCGGGTGAGGCTACAGCCTTCCCCTCCTGCACCAACCTCGCCCTGCACACGGGGTCCACCCCAAGGGATCCCAGAAATGATGCATCACTGAGTCAGGAGCTGAATGAAAGGATGTCGCCCACACCTTCCTCTTGCAGGGAAAAGTGGGGGCCAGTATCTGAGCCCCAAATGTCTGCTCACTCTTGTCCTAATACTCAGGAAGCTTGGTTTTCTCTGGCCTGGTGGCACCTCTCTAGGGAATTTGGAAAGCAACTAGAAGCTCACAGGCTGGACTTCCTGGTGGTTAGGGGCTGGCCTGCCAGCCCATCCCACCCTTGTGCCTGCACTATGTCCAGCCAGGGTCAGGGAGGAGCCCTTGGCCGATCGGAGGGTCTGAGGCAGCTGGAGCCCTCAGGTGAGCAGGAATTGTTTTGGTCCGGCACACGGGGCCCACCTTCTAAGGCCACCGGTCTTCTCAGGGGCTCTGTGTCTTCCTCTGTACAATGGGCGAAATAATTTCTTCCAGCAGGAACAGACGGAGTGGGGAGAGAGTGGCTGGTTGAAAGCCCACAGTGTGGCTAATAGCAGTGGCTGGCTGGGCGGGGGGGCCCCCCTGCAGGCCCAGATGCCCCCCCGAGTGGGGCGTGTCCCGACCGCCTCTCTGGTCTGTATGGAGGTCACGGTGAGGAAGCAGAGGGCCCCTTCAACCTCCCCAAGGCCTTCCTCGGGCAGGCCACACCCCCTCCAGACTTCTATTTCCTTCGGGCAGATACCCCAACTCCACAAGGTCATTGTGAGGATTAAACGAACACAGTCACCTGACCGTGTGAATCGTGATCCTTACTTCAATCGATTTGTTTCTCAGTAGCCTGTGAGTTCCAGAAGTGGGGGCTGGTCTCTGCATCCAGGGCCTGTCACAGCACCTGCAGCATGGTGGCTGACCCGCTTGTGTTGGCAGAGGGAATAACGGGTTAGAGAGAGCTGCCTTCTCTCGGCACGCGTGTGTGTGCCCATGAGTGTGTCCATGTGTGTGGGCCTGCATGCTCACTCCTGTGTGTGGGTTTGAGCCATTGTGGAAATGTGGGTCTGTGCATGGGCCTGTCTGGGTCTAGGTTTTGCATACGGGTCTAGCGTGTGTGTATTTGCATGTATGTCTTAGCCTGTGTGCCTGGAGGCATGGGCCCATGTGTACGAGTGTGCTCAGCCCACAGGTGTCCAGGCCTTCTGTGGTTTGTTCTTTGTGTGGGGGGTGGGGGTGGGTGGGTGCCCCTTACTCTCCTGATCTCACCCTTCCCCTGAGACTCCAAGTAATGAGCCCACCTGGGAGAGCTAGACTATGCAAAACTGAGGCCAGGCCTGGGGAAGCCCCTGGAGAGCGGCCCCTGGGGACCGGCTAGGCCTTCGCGCCCCTCCCCAGCCCCCCTGACAGCCCCCCTCCCGCGCTCCCCACCCCCACCACCCGCATAGAACAAACAGCTTGTCCCCTCCAGAGTCCTGTGAGCCTCCCCTCCCGGGCCTTCACACTGTCAGGAGCCAGGTGCCTAGATTCCCCTGCCTCCCCAGCCCCACCCTGCCTGCTCTCTGCCCCCTGCCTTGATACCATGCCTAGCATCTCTCCCCTTCCTCTGTGAGACCCCCTTTCACTTCTGCACCTCCCTGAGCTGCTGTTGCGAGCTGTACCAGGCACCAGGTATTTGGCACTTTACCAACAGAGAAGTCTGGTGAGCGATGGAAGCTCAGAAAAGTTAAGGAACTTGTCCAGAGTCGCACAGCAAGCACCTGAGCATCGGATATGAACCAGACTCCATATCCAGATGTCTTACCCACTAGGCCACACTGCTGTCACACTTCAAGTCGCCCATAAATGGCCAAGCCTTGCGGGGCTGACCTTGTGAACCTCCCCTCTCCAAAAGGGGCATCAGGGGCTGGGCACCATCTCATACACTCACTGCTAAAGAGATGGAGGCCTCGGACTCAGGAAAGGGCTCATCTTCTCAATGGCAGAACAGTGGTCCATCCCGGGCTCTGGGTCTGAGCCACACTGGGCCTAGAAACTTCTGTGCTCACCCCAGTCAGGCCAACTTGAAGCCCCGCAAGTCTTCACGTTGCCTGGTGGTCCCCACGGAAAGGTCAGAATCCCCTTTAGCAGGGTGATTATTCTTCCTCCAGATCATGCTTCCATTTGGCAAGGGGGTGTGCACTGGAGGAGCCATGTGGCTTCGATTTAAATCTCACCCTGGAAAAACAATGGTTTGGATTAAGGGGAGAAACAGTTGGTGAAAAGTCATGAAAAGAAAGGAGGGCAGAAGCAGGGCCCTTGTAGCAAAAATGAGCCCCAAACTTTTAAACACTCATTCCAGAGGTTTCTCAAAGCCTGCCATCCAGCCATGACCTCCCACGCCAGCACACTCCTGCCCCTTCAGTAGCTGGGCGGGCGACACTGTGTGTGTGGGGGCGGGTGTCCCCCGGCCCCTCTCTCCCCTCTTACAGAGGAGGAAACTGAGGCTCGGAGAGGGTGACAATGGATTCTGGTGGCTTCCATGCAGAGAAGAATAAAGGTGGGGGGAACACGGGGCTCTGGTGCTCCCACTGTGCTGGCAAAGAGCTTGCCCTCTTTAGGCCTTCTTCCCCCGAGAAAGGGATGGAAAGGGCCTCATCACGAGCTGAGTAAAGCCCAGGCAGCCCACACAGAGGCAGCCTGTTCGGCTCTCACCTGTTGACCCTTTCCATTTGCCAGACTCTGAGTCAAAAGCTTCTCACACATCTCCTCCACGAGTCTTCCCAGGACCCCAAAACCCCCATTTCACAGATGAGCAGATTGAGGCTCTGAGAGGGTAAGAAATTGCCTGAGGTTCCCCCCGCCACCCCCAGCTAGGATGTGGTGATTGTGTCTTGAGGCCAGGTCTTTGCGGCCCTGAGGGCTGTTTCTAACCACTGGGCTGTGAGACTGAGGCCAGGAAGTTAAGAGTAGAGGGAGTCAGACTAGGGAAGTGAGAGCTGGGAAAAGTCTGGGAGCAGGCCCACAAGAGCATTTTGTGTCTCCTGAATCACCAACCTTTAGCGTTGGGAAGGCCTCAAAGATTATCTATGCCTCCCTGGGGAATAGTAGGGCGGAGTCGAAATTGAGGCCAAGGAAGACGGGACACATCCAGGGTCACACAGGGGTTGGTGCAGGGCCCAGTTACAACCTCGTCTCCCGAGGGCCAGCCGGTGGCTTTGTGGCGTGTATCCAAGCTGTCCTGAAGACGTGTGGATGGCCTTCACCTTTGGGGATGATGCCCCTGGCCCAGCTGGCCGTCTCACGGGGAGAGCGGCCTATGCTTTTCCAGAACTCACAACTACATCTCTGACATGGCTGCTTGGGGTCAGGATGCTGTGGCTGTGGTTATGGGTCCATCTGAGACCAGGGTCAGAGCATGGTGTGTGGCCAGCCCTGGTGTGTCAGTAATCCAGGCTTGGTCTGTGGCTGGGGTCAAGGCTGAGGAGTCCTAGGCAATGAATACTGGAGTGGGTAGCTGTTCCCTTCTCCAGGGGATCTTCCCAACCCAGGGGTTGAACCCAGGCCTCCCACATTGCAGGCGGATTCTTTACCAGCGGAGCCACCAGGGAAACCCATGAATTGACTCCGGAAGACCAAATGGACTTCAAGCCCTAAAAGAACAGGGTTACTCACTGGAAAAGACTCTGATGCTGGGAGGGATTGGGGGCAGGAGGAGAAGGGGACGACAGAGAACGAGATGGCTGGATGGCATCACCGACTTGATGGACATGAGTTTGGGTAAACTCCGGGAGTTGTGATGGACAGGGAGGCCTGGCGTGCTGTGGTTCATGGGGTCGCAAAGAGTCGGACATGACTGAGCGGCTGAACTGAACTGAACTGAACTGATGGCACAGTGGCAGGAGCTGTGCTGCGCTGAGGTAGCGGTAGGAAGCCGGGCTCTGGAGTCTATAGGGGCAGGAGATGGGGGCTCTCCATCCCATGCTGCTCCCCTTCGCACCCACTGCCGCCTGGCTCCAGTTGTGTGAAGATGGTGGAAGCACCTGGCAACCCCCCTCCCACCCTTTTCCTCTGAGAAGATGCAGCAATCAGGCCGTTCCCTCTCCTGACTTGCCTCCTATCGGACCGGAAGAACCACTGCCCCTCAGTTCTGGGGTTACCTGGGCTCAGAGCCTAATCTTGGCCCCCATGATGGGGACAAGAACCATCTGGAGGCTGGGAGAAGGGCAGTTCTGCTGGACTAGGTGTGGGGATGCTGAGCAATGGATTGTCAAGGGCATTGTTCCAGTTCAGGATGTCCCTGAACTATTCCTGTTACTGGACACTCAAGCCATATGAGGTTGAGCCAAATACCCCCATTTTATGGATGGGTAAGTGGAATGCTCAAGGTCACCAGCTGGCAGGGATGGAGCTGGGTTCATCAGACTGGCCAGCTCTGAGCCTGGGCCATACCCACTCCACACGTGGCCTCACCAGCTCCTTGGATCATCCTGGGCCCCGGGGGGCACCCCCAGCTGAACAGGCCAGGATGAGGCATCACCTGACCTGCCTTCTCAGGATCACAGGAGAAATGGTTTTCCCTGGAGGCGGGGAGAAAACCTCGGCTGATACAATCTGCTAATCTATCCCCCTCAGGTTTTGATGTCTGGAGTCCCCCATACCAAGGCAATGATGATAATAATAAATTGACTGGCACTTCTTGAGGGCTTCGTATGTATGGGGTACTATTCAAAGAAATTCCAAGCATTCACTCAGTTTATCCTTCCAGCAACCCCATGAGGTAGGAACTATTATTAATCCTATTTTTAAAAGTCAGCTTTAGTTTTTAGAACAGTTTCAAATTTACAGAAAAATTGAGAGGCTAGTGCAGAGTTCCCATGTACCCTACACATAAGGTCTGTTTCCCTATTATTAACATCTGACATTCATCTGGTGCCTTTGCTACAATTAACAAATTGATATTATTAATTAATGTCCATACTTTATTCAGATTTCTGTCATTTTTGCCTGCTGTCCTTTTTCTTTTGCAGGATCCCACCTAGGATACCGTATTATATTTAGTTGTACTGTTTCCCGAGGCTTCTCTTGGTTCTGACAGATTTTCAGACTTTCCTCTTTTTTTTTTTTAATGTTCCTGACAGTTTCAAGAAGTTCTGGTCAGGTATTTTGTAGAATGTCCCTCTGTTGGAATTTCTCTAATGTTTCCCTCACGATTAGACTGGCGTTACCGAATCTGGGAAGGAAGGCCATCAGGTAAAGTGCCATTTTCATCACATCATATAAAGGGCACATAGTATCCATATGGCTTATCACTGCTGATGTTGATCTTGATCACTAGCTGAGATAGCATTTGTCAGGTTTCTCTGCCGTAAATTTATTCTCCCCACTCTTAAACCTTTCCCTTTCCATACTCCCCTTGGAAGGAAGTCATTAACCTATTTTACAGTTGCAGAAACGGGCCCAGAGAAGGTAAGTAATTTGCCTCATGTCACACCAAAGGGCAGAGCCAGGATTTGAACCCTTGTAGTTTGGCTCCTGATCCCAATGCTTCCAACTGTACCGACCAGAGTTCTTGGCCTTCTCCAATCAATAAAAATTGACTAGGGGCCAGACAAGAAATGCAGGCAAGGCTTTATCGGGGCCACTGCCACAGCGGGGAACCGAGAACAAACGAGCTCCCTTGTTTGCTCACTTCCCAAGCCTGTTCCTTATACAGGGTAAGGGTAGAAGTGTGTCCAGGGGTCAAACTGGAGGGGTGGCTTAGGTGCTTTGCTCACCCAGTAGGTGGTGTGTGTGCAGGAGGCAAGGTTTTTCTCCCAACACTGTTTTTGCTCCAGGCTCCTCAAAAAGTGTGGCAGTTGGAGTTTTTGGTCTCTTTGTATCCTTTGGATCCAGAATTGGCCCCCACGGTGCATGCACACAGTTATTTTTAGTCCCATGCAGTTTCTTTGAATTTTGTTGCTCCAGGAGAGATGCGTCCAGGTGCAGGCATTGCAGCAAAGGGTCCCAGATCCCAGCCTGTCTCACAACCACTTGCCATAAACTTCCAAGAGCCTAGTGAGTACCGATCCCATGGTTTTAGCAAAGCAGGACAGAGTGGGGCAAAGTGTGGAGACTTGGGGCCACATGGCCTGAGTGTTAGGCTGTATCCTGCCGTTGAGACTCTGAGCAAGTCACCTCACATCACAGGGGCTGACATGTAGGGTCAGTCAACAAACAGGGGCCTTAAAGTCTCAGCTCCAGGCTGCAGATCCAGGCGATGGCACACAGCCAGGACAGGAGAAGCCAGCCTGAGCCTCCAAGCAGCGTCTCACGAGAAGGTACCCCGCCACCCCGTTCTGCGTGGGGACAGTTGGTAGCGCTGGCCTTGACTTTGCCAAAAGGATTGGGATCAGATTCAGGTGTTGCTCACAACCTTTGTCTGCTTATGACGACCACACCCTCTGAAGACAGTGAGAAAACAGTCCCCAAGAACTGAGTAGGAACCACCCTCTCCCCATTTTACAGAGCAGGAAACTGAGGCTTCAGGCTAGGAAGGGACTTGGCCAGCACCATCCAGTGAGGTGCAAGCACGTGCCTGGCCCGAGAGGTGCCTCATGATAACAACAGGCGCTACCTTTGCCTGAGTAAAGCCCCCGCCAAGCCCCCGCCAAGCCCCCGCGTGTCTAGTCTCATCTAATTCTGTCAGGGCCGTCTGACCACCAGCCTCATCTTGTCGGAGGTGCCACTGTTGGAGGTCAGTTTAAGGTGACACTCACTCTTCCAGCAACTGAAAGAGATCACAGTCCAGGTTCGATGCATGAGACAGGGTGCTTCAGGGCCGGTACCCTGGGATGACCCTGAGAGATGGGATGGGGAGGGAGGTGGGAGGAGGATTCAGGATGGGGGACACTTGTACACCCATGGCTGGTTCATGTCAATGTATGGCAAAAACCGCTACAATATTGTAAAGTAATGAGCCTTCGATTAAAACAAATTAATTAATTTAAAAAAAATGAAAGAGGTGAGACTTGAGCCTGGCAGCCAGGCACCAAGCCATGTATCCCCACGGTGCTGTGTCCCCATGTGTCCCCAGCCTCACTCCCAGCGGCCCAGGCCAGGGGACCCCCAGGGTGTGGCAGCCTCATGCCCAGCCCACCTCGTCCCACATCTTTGCAGAAGTCTGGCCCCTCTTGGTTCCACAAGGGACATTGTTCCCTTTACCCTCCAGCCTGTTGCACGAGGGGTAAGAGGAAGACAAAACCACAGACGCAGGCGAAGTGACCCCACACCTGCCACCATTTCCCCTGGTGGATTTTTCCTCTGCCTCTGAATTCAGAGGAACCAGCCAAACAGGAGAAGAAATTAGGCTGGGGGTGAAGCAGTTGTGGCCAGGGGTGGGTGTGGGAGATGGGGGTGGGCAGTACACGATCAACCAACTGCAAGCAGTTCATTTAGCATCAGCCTTGAACAGTGGGCTTCCCTGGTGGCTCAGTGGTAAAGAATCTGCTTGCTAATGCAAGAGACATAGGTTCAGTCCCTGGTCCAGGAAGATCCCACATGCCATGGAGCAACTAAGCCCCATCGCCATAACTACTGAGCCTGTGCTCTAGAGCCTGGGAGCCGCAACTCCTGAACCCATGTGCCTAGAACCCATGCTCCACAACAAAGAAGCCATAGCAATGAGAAGCCAGCACACTGCAACTAGAGAGTAGTCCCTGCTCGCCACAGCTAGAGAAAAGCCCATGCCGCAACGAAGACCAAGCACAGCCAAAAACAAATAGATAAAATTAAAAAAAAAAAAAACAAAAACAGCCTTCAGCAGAGTCAGAATCCTGCTGGGTTGAGGGAAGCCAAAACTCAGTTCTGGAGCCACTGCTTTGCCGTGTGGCCCTGGACAACTGGCTTGGCTTCTCTGCCTTCATTATCCCACCTCTAAAATGAGAAGCTTGGATTCATCAGTGAGGCTCAACTCTGGCTGCACTCAGGGCCCTTTAAAACATACATTTCAGTAAGGTTTTGGGGTAGGCACCTTTTAAACCCACCCCAGGTGATTCAACTGGGCAGGCAGAATGGAGGTTCCACTGCCGGGTTGTGTGTGGGGCCCTCGGGCTCTGACATTACCCACCCACTACCCCACAGCCATCCAAAAAGTAGAACTCCCGTGGTCCCCTTTCCACAGAGAAGAAGCTGAGACACAGAGGGTGGAGTAGGTTTCCCAAAGTCACAGAGCTATGAAGGAACAGAGTCCAGACTGCACACGTGAACAGCTGTGCCTGAAGACCACAGGGGAAGGGACCTGCATAAATTCAAGAGGGCTCTGGATTAAGCACCAGGACTTTCCAGCCTGCTGCCTGGAATCTAACCCCAGCTCTGTCACTTACTGCCTGTGTGACCTAGGGCAACTTACTCAACCTCTCTGTGTGCTTCGGTTTCCCCGTCAATGAAATGGAAATGGAAACTGAACACACAGGGCTTATGGGGGTTGCTGGTGATGCTTCATTTGTACAGCAGCATGGTGCAGAATCAGCCCCATGTAAGCTGTGATCGTTATGATCATCTTACCTGTGCTGATGGGATGCACCCAGCTGTGAGCAGTGGTTACTCTGGGAGTGGGCTGGCAGGATTTCCACCTAGTACTCACCACACTTCAGTAGCATTTTGCTTTTTTTTTTTCTCAATGAGCATTTAACCTCTATTGTGATATACAGCCTTTTTTAAATAAAGAAAACCTTGGGCTGAGCTGAGGTGTGAGTAGGCGTCAAGAGGTCTCTTGTGGCAAGTTGCTTTCTTTAGACAAATAGAAGAGGGGAGCATTTGATTGTACTTCATAGAACCTGAGTCATGGCTCGTGGGTGTGCGAGAGGCCAAGGCATTTCCATCAGCTTGAACAAGAATCGGTTTCACCCCCACCGCATGCTCAGGGCTGCAGGAGGAACACTAGACCGACAGCCCCAAGATCTAGGATTAGCCTGACATTCTGCCATCGCTTGTGATGAAGCCTTTATTTCTTTGCTCAGTATATTCTCCCCAGTGCCTTCTCAGTGCCAGGCCCAGGGGCTTGCCAGTCCTGGCACGAGTCCTGGGGAACAAAATATAGGACAAGGCAGAGGTTGTCATCAGACTTCTGTGACCAGCAGTCCACCAGGGGAGGCCAGCACTATCAGATCACCCCACCAGCAAATGTTTAGTGGCCATCTAATGTGTGCTGGGGGAGAGGCGGGGGACAGGGGCTCTGAGAGCCTCGATGGGGGCCGGCAATGGTCAAGGTGAGGAGGAGATGAAGGATGCATTGCAGGGAGAGAGGACAGCATAAACAAAGTCCAGGTAGAGCAAAGGAACATAGTGAGCCTCAGCGAGGGAAAATGTGCCTAGAGAGAACAGGGCAAAGGGGAGCTTGGTATGAGATAAGAGGGGATGGAGGCAGAACCTGGCCGTACAGGAGGTCATGGTGGGAATCTGGCCTTCATCCCCCAAAGCCACAGGCTATGAAAGGAAACCAGGGAAGAGTCATGAAGGTCTTACCTAGTAAGATTCCCCCAAAGCCTGGGGAGAAGAGATTAGGTGGAGGGTCAGAGTGGACACCTTCCTCTAGCTGCATAGTCATGGGTGCAGAGCAGCATCAGTAAATGGCTTTTCTTCCATAAACTTGTCAACTCATGGAGAAAAAATTTAGACCAGTCATTTTTTATTTAATAGTTTCTTTTCCTGAATACAAAATATGTACTCTATAGTGCAGAACCATGGGGAATGATCAAATATAAAGTGCTACCATGGGAATGAGGGGCTTAGCTTACTTCCTGAGTTTTTCATCAAATGGAGAGCCAGGTGTATAGGATGTGGCTGTGTGTGTGTGCTCAGTCGCTCAGTCCTGTCTGACTCTTTGCAAACCCATGGACTGTAGCCAGCCAGGCTCCTCTGTCCATGGAATTTTCCAGGCAAGAATGCTGGAGTGGGTTGCCATTTCCTCCTCCAGGGGATCTTCCCGACCCAGGGATTGAACCCACACTCTTGCATCTCCTGGGATGGGTTCTTTACCACTGAGCCACGTAGGAAGCCCATAAGGATAAAGAAGAGTTCCTCAACCTGTTCTAGGGGCTGTTAAGCTGCTAAGATTTCTGGGTTCCTGGATGAGTAGCGAGTTCCTCATTCCTGGTAGTATGTAAGCTGTCAGAGTATATGTTTTAAAAAAGAAGTATGACTCTTATTCAAATATAGATTGAACATACATCAAAAGTTTGTTTAACTCGTGAATGAGAAAACCAGTATGGCAGTCATGCTGATTCAAGGGAGAACAAGAGGAAGACAGTTACAGGATACTGTAGAAAGAACATTGGGATAAAATAGCTCAGTTAAATACAAAACTGGTTAATGTCCCAAAGGACCAAAAATCTGTAACCTTTGTGTGTTTCCTACTAGAGAGAAATCTATCAGTTAACGTATAACTTCTAAAGTCATGTCTTTTAGTAGCATGTGCCAATTGGTCAAAGTTTAATCCTCCAGATAATACCCTTGGTGGGTCAGTTATACAGTGCTCCAACATGTCATTGAAAAGACACATTGGTCTCTATTTTCCTGTTTCCAGGTTTCAGATAATTTTTCTTACGAAGCTGTGCAAATGGCCCCAGTGAAAGGCTTCAGGGGTGTTCTGGTGGCAAAGGGTTGGTTGGCATATTAGTTTTTATGATATAAAATATTACCCAAAACTTTGTGGCTTAAAGCAGTCAACTTTTATTATGTTGCAATTTCTATGGGTCAGGAATGGGAGAGCGGCTCAGCTGGCATTTCTGCTTCAGGGTCTCTCATGAGGTTGCAATCATATGTCAGATTGGGCTGCATTGACCTGAAGGCTTGACTGGGGCTGGAAGATCTCCTCCCAAGATGACTCAATCACATGACTGGCAAATTCGTGCAGGCTTTTGGCAGGGCTTCTCATGTGGGTCTCTCCATGGTTGCTTGAGTATCCTCATAATATGGCGGCCAGCTTTGCTCAGTGATCCCAGAGAGTTAAAACAGAAGTTCAGTTCAGTTCATGACTCTTTGCGACCCCATGGATTGTAGCATGCCAGGCCTCCCTGTCCATCACCAACTCCTGGAGTTTACTCAAACTCAAGTCCATTGAGTCGGTGATGCTATCCAATTGTCTCATCCTCTGTTGTCCCCTTCTCCTCCCGCCTTCAATCTTTCCCAGCATCAGGATCTTTTCCAGTGAGTCAGTTCTTCGCATCAGGTGGCCAAAGTATTGGAGTTTCAGCTTTAGCATCAGTCCTTCCAATGATATTCAGGACTGATTTCCTTTAGGATAGATTGGCTGGATCTCCTTGCAGTCCAAGGGACTCTCAAGAGTCTTCTCCAACACCACAGTTCAAAAGCATCAATTCTTCGGCAGCAATGTCTTTTATGAGCAAGGCTCAGCAGTCATACTCCATCATTTCTCCAATAGTCTATTGGCTACACAAGTCATCCCTGCCTAGTGTGGCTGGGGACTTCACAAAGGAGTGAATATCAGAAGGTGAGGATCACTGGGGCCATCTTGGAAACTGTATCCACAGCTGGAAGCCTTTAGGGCTATTTCAGCCAGAGGCTGAGGTTAGTGGGGGTAGCAAGCAGAAGTTACCTTCAGCTGTCCCACTGCCCTTGACACTTCCTATTTGGCTCCTTAAAGATGCTACCCAGCCAAGGTCATGGGGTAGGTGAGTCTGCACCAAAGTCTGTCTTTGCAGTACCTGATGCATCTTCAGAACAAAAACTGCTCTTCCCATCCCAGAATCTCAGCCCAGAACCAAACCTCACTCTGGAAGAGCTAGACTGATCAATCAGTCACACCTTAGTATGAATTAGTAGAAGTAGAAAAAAAGATTTGGGATGGGAGTTGGTGGGAAGCAGAGACAAAGAAAAGTAAGCCAAGCAGGGCACCTGGTGGGATTCCCCAGCAGGGAACAGCCTTTCTGGAGAGGACCAGAGGGGACCATCTTGGGGGGAGCATTAGAAAGGGGATACCTTGGGCAGTGCAAGCATGGGAAGCTTAAGTGGGTCAGTGATTGGGGAACTTGGGATGGGAGCTGGGGCCCACTGCTCAGGGCCATCTGGGGGTTGCTTAGTGCCCAGGTGAGGGCATCAGGAGAGGGAAGGAGGCATACAGGGAGAAAGCGCACAGCAAAGAGAAACTTCCGACCTTGGTGGGCGGACACATGCTGGCAATTAGGACGTGATGGGCTGGCTGCCCGCCGAGGTGTCTGGTTGAGGGGTGGTCCACTGCCCCCTAGTGACCTGCAGTTGGGCCACCCCAGGCCCCTCGGAAAGCTCCCGTGTAGAAGTGGAGCAGGAAGAAGAATCTGTACTCTGCACAGTGGGCTGGCAGGGACCCAGGAAATGGTGACCAACCAAAAGGCTGCATTCCTAGGGGGTCTTCCAGGCATCAGGCCCATCAATACAGGCCCGCCCAAAGCTTCCAAGCGAGGGAGCTGGGACGAAGAGCCCCGAGCCCAGGGTCCAGTCTTGGCCCTGTCCTCGGCTGCATCAAGCTGAGACCTCC
This sequence comes from Moschus berezovskii, assembly GCF_049115385.1. NCBI lineage: Eukaryota > Metazoa > Chordata > Mammalia > Artiodactyla > Moschidae > Moschus > Moschus berezovskii. The sequence goes on along the minus strand of NC_142461.1, from coordinate 8,324,577 downwards.
GGCAGACTCCTCCCCGTTTGCTACTCAGTTCCCTTCTGTGGGAAAGGATGGGGCACCATGATGGTGGAGCCAGCTCAGGGGGCTACCCCAAGGGTTGGCCTCTTCCCTGGCCAGGCTGGGGGGCTGCCAGGCCTCCTCCTTCCTCTCTTCCCAGGCCGGTCCTCACTGAATAAGGAGGTGGGCAAACAGGAATGGGGACAATGATTCCCAGGGGCCCCATGGCCCGCTGATGCCCAGGATCTGATCGGGGGTGGGCAACTTCTGGGGGAGGTGAGAGGCAAATCCAGCTGGGATTTGAGGTCTGTGAAACTGTCCTAGAGGCGTTTATGCAAGGAAGAAGGGGAAGGAGGCTGCCAGTTTAGGGGGTAATTATTTTGCAAAACTTTACGAAGTTTCGGAAAATCTTGTTTCCCCCTTCATTGAAACCATTGTTTTTCAAGGGAAATTGAATTAGAAGGTGGTGGCTGCTGGAGGGGTCTGGAGAGGGAAGAGTAAGCCACATGTTTTTCTAACTAACTGGGCGTCTGTCCTGTGCCAGCAATTCCAGAAGCTCCTCAACTCTGCATCTAGGACCACCAGGACTGCGGCCAGGGCTGGGAGAGAGGCCCCAGCAGCTCTGGGGACAGTGGCAAGGCTGGCAGTGCCCCTACATCAGTCCCCTTCATCTGGGCTGGGAGGGCAGTGGGCTTGAGCTGAGACGTGGGGTCAAGCCCCTGTTGCTGGGATGGAAGCCTGAGAGAGGCTTTTGCAGAAAGCCAAGTGGCCTTGTACAAGTCTTCTTGTCTCTTCGCAACCAGTAACAGCAATCAGACGGCGAGATAGGACAAAAGCTCTTCAGAAGGTGTAAAGTGCGGCTGTCCTCACTGCAATTAGCATCCCCATCATGACTGTGCTGAGAGATGGTTAACCAGTGCCATCCCTTAGGTCAAGTCCAGAGACTGGCTGGGGTGATTTGGAGTTGAAAGGGAGTTCAGTGAGAGAGTGCAGGGATTGACTGTTGATGCCTGTTACGGACGCAGATGGGGAAGTGACATTACGTGTGTCGGGGATTTGCCTTCTCTAATCCAGCCCAACTCCCTCAATCTTCTGATAAAGAAGCTGAACTCTAAAGAAGCAAAAGGGCGTTTCAAAAGGCGACCCTTGTGGCTTCCCAGGCTTATTGCCACGTGGTCACTCAAAAATCTTCGGTGACTCCTGCTGCCTAAAGAATAAAGTGACTCGCTCTGAGCTGCTTCCAAGCACACTTTCCAAATGTTATTTCCCTCCCCAGGACTGTGTTCCAGCTGAGCGAGACCCTGCAGGACCCCATCTCACCCACCAGCCGGGCTTTGTCTCTGTGGCCCCTGTACCTGTAGCGCCCTTCCCATGTCCCACCGACCAGTTCTCTCTCTCAGCCCAGCCCTCACAGCCCTCCCTCTCTATCTTTCCTCCTGGTCCTGGTCAGACTTTATATTTTACCAATATTCCCGAACGTTCTCTTCACTGCTGAGTTGTCAGCTCCTGAAACCGAGCAGGTTGGCTACAATTTTTTCCTCTCCCCGTTCCTCACACAGGGCCAGGCACACAGACCCTCAGCAAATACTCAGTGAGCAAATGAAATGAATGGCTAACCTCACAGCAGGAGGCGGTGGCCTCCTTACACCGGGCGCTGAACCCTTGACTCCCGGATCTGAGTTCCTGTGGAAATCTGGCTCTCCCATGTCAGCTTTCTCTTGGCTTTCCCAGGCCAGATAAGCTTCTTTTTCCTCCCGCCCTTGCTCCCTCCCACTCACCCACCCATCCTCCTTAGACAGGAGGACCCCATTCAAGGCTGGCCTGATCTAGACTAATGCCTAGAGGTGTGACACTGCCCCTTCCCGCCACTGCCATGAAGAAAATCTGAAGCCCCAACCTGAAACTCCATCATCTCCCCAGGCCCTGGGCTCAGCCCGTCTCTCTCCTCTGATGACCCTTTATCCCTAAGCGTGAAGGAACCCAGTGCAGAGAAAGAGCCCTGATGGGAGAGGCTGAGTCATATGCTCTGACTGCCTGACCTTGGACAAGTCCCTTCCCCTTCCTGGGCCTCACCTGCACAGGAAACCAAAGGACCTTCCAACTCTCCTGTGCTTCCCTGGTGGCTCAGTAGTCAAGAATCTGCCTGCTAGTGCCTGCCACTGCAGGAGACGTGAGTTCGATCCCAGGGTCGGGAAGATCTCCTGGAGGAGGGCATGGCAACCCACTCCAGTAGTCTTGCCTGGAGAATCCCTGGCTGGCTATCATCCATGGGGTTGCAAAGAGCTGGACACGACTGAGCAACTGAATAGCAACAGAACCAGCTCTAACAGATGAGGCCCATTTGTGCCTCTCAGCAAAGTGGGGGGACTGGGATTATGGGAGTGGAGAAGGGACCCCACTCTGTCTTGTCCTGAGAGTCTGGCTTTTTGCCCTGGTCTTTGAGCCCCCTTCTCCAGCGCCCTGTGACTCAGACTCCAGGGAGGCTGTGGCTCACGGGCCCGACTGTCCCAAAGGCCTTCCTGGGCCAAAGTGATGGTGAGCTGGAAACCGGAAGACAGATCCTCTTTCTCTATACATTTGGCAAACCGAAATAACTTATTTGCTGGGAGGTAGGGGTGAGAAGCTGATCGCCGAAGAATTGATGCTTTTGAACTGTGGTGCTGGAGAAGACTCTTGAGAGTCCCTTGGACTGCAAGGAGATCCAACCAGTCCATTTTAAAGGAGATCAATCCTGGGTGTTCATTGGAAGGACTGATGCTAAAGCTGAAACTGCAATACTTTGGCCACCTCATGCGACGAGTTGACTCACTGGAAAAGACTCTGATGCTGGGAAAGGTTGGGGGCGGGAGGAGAAGGGGACAACAGAGAATGAGATGGCTGGATGGCATCACCGACTCAATGGACATGAGTTTGAGTGAACTCCGGGAGTTGGTGATGGACAGGGAGGCCTGGCGTGCTGTGATTCATGGGGTCGCAGAGAGTCGGACACGACTGAGCGACTGAACTGAACTGAACTGAGGGGTGAGGTGGAGAGGGTAGGGAGGTGTGACTTTGATTAGAGACATTAACCTTAGTGTTTTAAGTTTTATATATATATAACTTTTGTAAATTATATATGTAAGTATATATATATATATATATATATACTAATTTACATTGAAAAAATACATTTCTGCCAAGAAAGGGAGGCTCCAGGAGAGAGGGAGGAAGGGGAGGGAGGGGTGAGGGGAGGGGAGAGGATAGCCAGACTCTGACGACTGGGGCATCTCCAAGCACTTTGGAGCCACACGCAGGCGTCCTGACTAGGTACTCAAGCCCTGCTTCACCTCCCAGTCCTCCCCCTCACTCCTCCCCTAGGCTCCAGAAAGTAGGCTCCAGCCTCTGGCCCTTTGCTCCTGTAGTTTCCCCACATAGCCTGTCCTCCCTCCTGGCTCAGCCTTGCTGTTTCTGGGAGATGCAGGACAGGGTGAGAGATTCAGGCTCTGGGCTTTGAAAAGATTAGGTTCCAGCCCTTCCTCTGCCACTTTCCGGCAAGTGATCTCACCTCTCTGAGCCCAATTCCCTATCTGAAAGGGGAAGTAATAGTAATAGCATCCACCAGGTTTGAGATTTCAACACTCTCAAATACTTAGAAGTGGGTCTGGTATGTGTTAAGTGTTTGAGTTGTTAGCTATTAAAAAATGATAAGGTCCATAAATGCCCCGCTGACAGCCTGCCTTTGCTGACTACTCAGCAGGCAGCAGGTTCTCAGCAAATGTCTACCACTGGTGAGGCTCCAGGTGGGGAGAGCAGTGGAAGGGCTGGGCAACATTTCATCAAAGCCCCAGCCCCTTGGCTGGCCTCACCCACAACTGATCCCAGACAATCTTGTACTGTTTGATTTTGGAACCACGTGAGTATGTCACTAATTGCCCCAGTTGCTACTGCTGCATAACAAATTACCCTAAAATGCAATGGCTTAAAGCAGCATTTTTTTTTTTTTCCTTTCGCTCATGAGGTTGTGGTCAGGAAGCGTTTGGCTGGGCATCTCTGGCTTGGGGTCTCTGATGCAGCTGTAGTCAGGTGTGGGCTGGGCTTCATTCATCTGAGGACTTGACGGGGCTGGACATCCAAGCTGGCTCACTCCCATCCAGCTGGCTACCCATGCTGGGTCTCGACTGGGGGCTCAGCCATGCTGGCAACTGGAACACCTACATGTGGCCTAGCATGGTGACCTCAAGATAGTCAGATGTGTTCCACCGAAGCTGACTTCTTAAGCAGCAGGGTCCCAAGAGAAGCAGGAAGAAACTGCATGGCCTTTTACGACCTAACACTGAAGGCTCATCATGTCACTTTCATCAGATTCTGTCGATGGAAGCAGACACAGATCCACCCAGATTCAAGGGGAGGGGGGTATAAAGCCCACCTCTTGATGATACGAGTGTCAAAGAATTTAGGCTACTTTCTAATTTGCCACGCTGAATTTTTTAAATTTAATTTAATTGTTAAAAAATTTAGAAAAAACTTATATCCCCACACTAAACAGAAAACCAGCATCAAAAATAAATGTAAGGAAACTGCAACTGCAAAAGTAATTGCAAACATAAATATAAGGAAAGTAAAAACATTATATTACTCTCCTATTGCTGTTTACTAAATATACCAGCTTAACTCAATCAAAATTTATTATCTCACAGTTCCTGTAGGTCACAGCCCAGGCACAGGTTAGTTGGATTCCCCTGTTCAAGGTGTTGGCAGAAATGGGGCTCAGGCTCCTCTTTCAAACACACTGGTGGTGGCAGAATTCAGTTCGTCGTAGCTGTGGGGCTGTCTGCTTTCTTGCTAGTGGTCAGCCAGGACGGCTCTTAGTTCCTTGCCATGTGGCCTTCCATATGCAGTTCACCAGTGGCTGTTTGCTGTCACCCAGGTCAGCAGAAGTCACTTCTTGGCACTTTACCTTCTTTGAAAGTCTCCTCTGATTAGGCCCACCCAAGATAAACTTCCTTTGATGAGCTCACATGCATAGATTCTGCTCACACTCAAGGAGATGAGAGTACACACGGAATGGATAGGAATCTTGGGGGCCCTCTGAGAAAGCCGTCTACCACAAAGATTCTGAAACTCCAGCTGGATACTACGGTGTGTGGAAACCTCTGACTCTGAGACCCTCTGTCTGGATGGGAGACTGTCAAGAACAAGAGTGTTAAAGACCCCCCAGCACCTGACTGATGGGAATCAGAGGTGCCAATGAGAATAGAAAAGGGCATTCCTGGCTCACTCTGGAGTCAGTGCCCATCAACAAGCACCAGAAACAACTCAGAGACCAGATAGCACTTGGGCCTTTCCAGCGACTGAATTCTGTGACTTTGGGGCTTCCCTCGTGGCTCAGGGGGAAAGAATCTGCCCACGAGTAGAGGAGACTCGAATTCAATCCCTAATCCAGGAGGATCCCACACGCTGCAGGGCAGCTCAGCCCGTGTGCCACAACTATTGAGTCTCTGCTCTAGAGCCTGGGAACCTCAACCCGTGAGCCCACGAGCCACAACTACTGAAGCTCGGTGCCCGGGAGCCTGTGCTCTGCAACAAAAGAAGCCACTGCAGTAGGAAACCTGAGCAATGAAGAGTAGCCCCCGCTTGCTGCCACTGGAGAAAAGCCCACGCAGCAACAAAGACCCAGCACAGCCAAAAATAAAGTGTAAAAAATGATTTAAAAAAAAATTCTGTGACCTTGACCATCAATCTCTGCTCTGTCCTTTGTGGCTACATGACCTTGGGCTGCTCATGGTGAGCCTAGGATTTGAGAATGGGCTCTGTAAACTGTCAAGTGCTGGGCTAGTGCATGGGGATGTTATTCTTCATCCTGCCTCCTGAGCTAAGCCAAGCTGGACTTTGTAACTCCTCTGGGTACCCACACGGGTTGGGCAGACTGGAGTTGGGCTCCCAATCCATCCTCATGGCATTAAATAGCTTTCAGTGTTCCTGGTGCTGGGGGTGGCTTGGAAGGGGTCGGGCTGTGCCATCTCAGGGGTCTGACAAGAGATGCACTTGGGGATCCTCCCTAGGGATAATCATCCTAATTGCTCTCCAAGGCTTGTGTTATAGGGGTGCACCGACCAGTATTTGCTCTTTTCACAGTTATTTCATGTATTTTAGGGTGGAAAGTGTAAGTGTTAGTTGCTCAATCATGTCCGACTCTTTGCCACCCCATGGACTATAGCCTGCCAGGCTCCTCTGTCCATGGAATTCTCCAGACCAGAATACTGGAGTGGGTAGCCATTCCCTTCTCCGGGAGATCTTCCCAACCCAGCGATCAAACCTGGGTCTCCTGCATTGCAGGAAAAGTCTCTACCTAATTAAACCTGTGATTCCACAGACAAGATTTCTTAGGATGAAGTTAAATCTATTAAAGTAAAAACAATGAATATATTTTTTAAAACACACGAAGTAAGGAATATTATGTGCAATATGAGTTTAGAGTAAGAAACGTCTTAAAGTTGTTACTGGAATGACTGAAATTTGGAAAAAAAAAAAGCATGTTTGGGAGGACAGCTCACCACAGAGCGGGGTGTGGCTCTGTTTCTTCCTGAGTCATCAAGCCAAAAGTCAGGGAGTTGAAGTCGGGTCCCTGCCACCAGGCCGAGTTCAGGATGCTCGTCTCTCACAATGGCAGGGGCACCAAAGCAGAGAGCATCTCTGCAGACCGAGCTGCCTGGCTGGACCCGGCAGGAGGGTGGCTCTGCTATGTCCCATCAGGCTAACCGGTGTGTAGTCTGCGGCCTTCCTAACCCGGACCAAAGGGTGACCTGGGCTGAGGCTGCTGCCCATGGGTGCCAACTTCCTGCTGAGGAAGAACCGGAGGGCTCCTGAGTCTGATTTCCGGTGGCCAGGGAGGGGACATGGAGGGAAAGCTTGTGGCCGGGGTGGAGGGGGTCCAGGGAGGGGCGGATGGAAGACAGGCCGGGCAGGGAAAACCCAGGCAGGAAACATGGTCAACCAGCAGGACTTCACCTTGGGGATAGAGAAACCAGCATCAGCGGGGAGTAAATAAACCCACCCTGTCCTGTCTGAGCCTTTGCGGAGAGGCTGGCCTTGTCTCCGCGTGGGCACGGCAGGCAGCGGCCATCGCCGAGTGGAGGGAGGGAGAGCCAGGGCGGATGCTCTGGGATCTTGTGTGGCCGCTTCAAGGAGCCGGAGGACAAGCCCACAGCCCCATCCCGATCCAGGGACCACGAGGGCTCAGAGCCGGGTCTCTGCTGAAAAAACAGGCCTCTGTCTGTTGTTGGGGAGCACTTGCGGGGAAGGGCAGGATGGAAAAGGAAAGCGGAGGGAGTTTGCACCCCAAGCATCCTCAGAGATGTAATAACAGAGTATGACACCCATTGGGCACTGATTGTGTGCAGACCCTTCACAGCGTTAGCTCATGGGTGCCTCCTGACTCCCCAGGGAGAGAGACACTCTCATACCCACTTTACAGATGTGGAAACCGAGGCCCAGAGAAGCGGAAAAACTTGCCCAAGTTTACACCTGAGGAAGCAGGGAAGTGGCCAGGCCCTGCCGATATCACCCTCAAGAGCCAAAGTGCATTTTTACATCGAGAAAACATGTCCTTCCTATGAACGTAACTGACCGAGATGAGCTCACACTCACATAACCGTTCTGTAATCGGCCTTTTCCCTCGGTGTGCTGAGAACCTCTTGACACCTTATGACCTCCATCCTGACGTTTCTCAAGACTGAGAAAACCTAGGTCTGGACTGGTTGGTCCCAGTCCCGGGCTGGGCATGATGGAGGAAGGGGGTGACAGGGAAAGAAGACAAGCAAGCCTCCAGGATGTGCAGACGGTGGAGCCTGGCACCTGGTGGAATGTCTGCAGCGGACACCTGGCCCGTCTGTGCCAGGCCCTGAGCTGGACAGCGGGTGCGGACACAGACCTGATGAGCCCTGAATCTGGGGCACTCTCTCTGGTCGGGACACGAGCGGGGAGTCAAATCCAGGGCAATGAGAAGACAGGCCCGGAGCCCTCAGAGCATCTGACAACTAACCGGCAGGGCAGCGCTCCGCTGTGCGGGCCAGACGATGGCGTGGTGAGCCTGAGGAGGGACAGTTCTCTCAGGAGGGACCTGTCAGAGAGGCTTCACGGAGGAGTGGGACCTGGGCACCTTGGGAGGATGCGCCAGGCCCAGAGCCCAGAAATGATGGTGTGAAGGTCGCAGGAGGAAGGAGTCTGGGAAGCAAACTGAGGCAGTTGGTCACCCTGGAGCAGAGCTACTCGGCGTCAGCACTACCAATCTTTGGGACCAGCTCTTTTTCATTGGGAGGGGCTGTCCTGCACCCTGAGGGACGTTTATAAGCATCCCTGGCTCCTGCCCACTCATTGTGACCCTCTAGCTGTGACAACCGAAAACGTCTCTAGACATTTGCAAACATTTCCCACGAGAAGCACAGTCACCCGGGGCCTGAGAAGCATCACCTCTGAGGGAAAGAGAGGCTGAGAGACGAAGGCACTTCTCCAAGGCCACACAGCAGTAAATAGCAAGTCTAGGGCTGCTTGAATTGCAAACACATGGGCTTTCCATTGGGCCATGTGGCTGCTCCTGGTGTGGGGAATCGGGACCTCTGGACGGGGCCCTTGCTTTGCGTCTCACGTGCTGTGTGTTTCAGACAAGGCACCCCGCAACTCTGGGCCCCAGTTTCCTCATCTCTCAATCTGACAACCTCTGAGGCCCCCAGATGCTCTGATGTTTAGATGCTCTGCCTTCCCAAGGGACCAGGGGAGGGTCAGCTCCGCTGGCATGAGTGGGAAGTGGGGTGAACGGCCAGAGGCGGAGAAGCAGCTGGGGGCAGGGTGGTTAGCGGGAGCTGAGCGTCAGGCCCTGCTGTCTGGGTGTCTGGGTTTGGTCACCCTCGTGTGTCTGTCTGCCCACAGGCATATCTCACTGGGATGTGGGAGGGCTCTTAGCTGCTCACAGTGGGCGTGTTCAAAGAAGAACAGAGGGGATGGAGCAGGGGGAGTGAGAAAACGGGTCTGCAGGGTCGCTCAGCCTTTCGGGAAGCCTAAATTTGTCTTCATAGCTATCACCAACTCTCCTTCCTTTGACTCCTGCCTGCCAGTGCTTTGCGCTTAGTGCTCAAGAAATAGTTGGGCTTTTTTTTTCCTTTATGAATGAATGAATGAACTCCAGCCCATTTCCCACCACAGCCGTGTGGGAACCAGTTCCAGGCACCCTGAGCCCTCCCAGGCCTGTAGTTTAACCATCACCCCCGCCTGGTGAGTTAGCCATCATCAACCAAGGCTCCTGCCTCCCTGTGGTTCTTCTTGGTCTCACCCTCCTCTGCCAGGGCCTGGCACACGCTGAGTGTGTCCCATATAGGGAGGAGATGCTCCCCGCCACGGGGTCAATCTCCAGCTCCCTGGTAGGCAGCACCTAGCGTGTAAGACTGGCAAGGAGGGGCTCGGAGCCCCCCTGCTCCGCACCTCTCCTGCCCCCAACGCTGCGGTTTGCTCACAGAGGAAGCAGCAGCTGGGCCTGAACACGAGGCCTAGAGGCGTGCTTGTTGGGGCCGTGTGGAAAGTTACAGCCGCCACCACTGAGGTCTTTGAAGACCAAACTGTTTGTGTTCCCCACAGCTATTTGTGGCCAAGGCGCCCCCCTCCACCCCACCCCCTACCCCAGCCGTGCTGGCTCAGAGCTGGAGACTGAGCAGAACTCAGAGCGCTGTGGCTAGACCCCAGCCAGCTGGGACCCCAGCCAGACCAGGTCAGGCTACAACCCAGCCCACCTCGCCAGTCTAGCCCAAGCCAGACAAGCCAAGCAACCCAACCTATCTAAGCCAGCCCAGTTCTAGAAACCCAAGTGACCCATCCCATCCCACTAGCTTTACCCAACTAACCTTGCCTGCACCAACCCAAACCAATCACCCAACCAACTAACCCAAGCCAAGTAATGAGCTCAACCCATGTAACCAAGCCTAATTCTGTCAACCAGACCAACTTAAGTAGCCCTGCCCCACCCATATAATCCAGTTTATTCAATGAGTTAGGCCAACTCAATCCACCCATCCCAACTCAAGCAATTCAACTTGTTATGGACTGAATGTTTGTGTCCCCTCTAAATTCACATGTCAATGCCTAAATCCCCAACATGGTGGCATTTGGAGGTGGGGCCTTTGGAGGTAATGCCGTCATGAATGTGGTGCCCTCATGATGGAATTAGTGCCCTTATAAAGGGATGAAGAGACCAGAGCTTTCTCTCTACCTTGTGAGGATATAAAAAGAAAATGCCCACTTGTAAACCAGGAAGAGGGCTTTTGCCAAGAACTTAACTTTGCCGGCACCTTGATCTTAGGCTTCCAGCCTCAGACCTATAAGAAAAAAATGTTTGTTGTTTAAACCATCCAGTCTATGGCAATCTGTTTTAGCAACCACAGCTGAGTAAGACTCTACTCAGTAGCCCAATATAGCTGGCCTAGCTGAATCCAACTAACCAGCCAAATCCAACTAAACCAGCCCAAACCAACCCAACTTACCCAACCCATATGAACTGACCCAAGCAAAACCAAGCCAATAGCCCAGCTCAACTAGCTTAAACCAACTCAATTTACCCATGCCAAGCCACCTCAGGTCTCTCAGTCCCAAGTAATCCAACACAATTCAACTAAATGGCTGTTTCCCCAAACCAGTCCTGCCCAATGAAACCAATCCCACTCTATTAACTGGCCCCATCCAACTAACTCAGTTTATTCCAACTAGGCCCAGATAACCCAGCCTTGCCTAGCCTGACTAGCACACCTAACTCAACTTAATTCAACTAGTCTAGGATAAATCCTCCCAATCCACGTCTTTCCTGTTTAACCAGTCCAGGTCCAAAAAGACTACCCATGCTCTTCCTCCAAAGGGCACCCCAGCCCAGTTCTATCCAACAAGTTGCTATTAAGAAGCTACTCTTTAGGCTTCTCCGGTAGCTCAGTGGTAAGTAATCCACCTGCCAATGCAGGAGACATGGGTTCGATCCCTGATCTGGGAAGATCCCACGTGCTGCGGAGCAGCTAAGTCTGTGCCCCACAACTATTGAGCCCGTGCTCTAGAACCCAAAGTCCCAATAGCCGAGCCCACATGCTACAACTACTGCAGCCTGTGCACCCTAGAGCCCGTGCTCCACAAGCAAAGCCTGCTCGCTGCAGCTAGAGAGGAGCCCCGCTCACCACAATTAGAGAAAAGCCTGCACAGCAATGAAGACCCAGCCCAGCCAAAAATAAATACACAAAGTTATTTTTTTTTAAAAAAAAAAAAGAAGAAGCAACTTTTCTTCAGAATTAAACAAGTCCCTGACGACAGGATGAGAAGAGACTAGGTCCTGTCCTCAGGGCCCTCATGGTCTCCCAGAATTTGGGAGGCAGCCTCTATAACATGGAGGGATCCCCTGTTGTGAGTTCAGTTCAGTTCAGTCGCTCAGTTGTGTCGGACTCTTTGCAACCCCACAAATTGCAGCATGCCAGGCTTCCCTGTCCTTCACCGACTCCCGGAGCTTGCTCAAACTCATGTCCATCGCATCGGTGATGCCATCTAACATCTCATCCTCTCTTGTCCCCCTCTCCTCCTGCCTTTAATCTTTCCCAGCATCAGGGTCTTTTCCAATGAGTCAGTTCTTCGCATCGGGTGGCCAAAGTATTGGAGCTTCGGCATCAGTCCTTCCAGTGAATACTCAGGACTGTTCTCCTTTAGGATGGAGTGGTCAGATCTCCTTGCAGTCCAAGGGACTCTCAAGAGTCTTCTCCAGCACCACAGTTCAGAAGCCCCTGTTGTGAGGCTGCCTCAAATCTGACCCAGACCTGCAACATGGGAGAGGCCATAGCCAGAGCCACGGGGGTTCTGAACACCAGGTACCACGGCCGACACGACCTACGTACGGGTCCTGGAGAACCGGTAGGGTGGACAGAAGGAGAAGGGAGGGAAAGGCAAGAGCAAATGCCCAGAGGTGGGAAAGCCCTATCTGACAAGCGGGATCAGTGTATTATGGCTAGAGAGCCGGGGGAATGGTGGGGAGTGTGAGGGGTGGTGGATGAGAACAGAAGGGAGGGGTGGATAGAGAGCATAGAGCCCCGATCGGACTTCTATGTCTTGCGCAATAAGGAGCCAAGGAGAAGAACAGGGTCTGAGCAGACACATGTTTTTGAGGTCCCCTTCCCGGGGGTCACCTGATGCCCCACCCTCATAGAGAAGCAAAGACCCAGGACGCACTCCCTGACCGCAGGGGAGGCTACACCTTGGGAGACAGGTACAGGCCCCGGGGATGGGGTGGGGTGGGAGGTGGGGGTAAGTATCATGAGGCCTTTTGAAGGGAACTTGTCAGGAGAAGGTAGGAGTGGGGAAAGAAATTGACACTGGGATGGCAGGGGTCAGGCTCTGAAATGGACCAGTTATGGACTGACAAGGACTCCCTGGCTAGCGCCGCGTGCCCAGACACTCGGGGATGTTGTCACCAGCACAGGGAGCACAGAGCTGACCATCCGTACTGATGACTGATGTGAACTTCTCCTTTGGCCCCTGGGAAACTGAGGCCCAGAGACGGACAGAAACTCGCCCAAGGCTACACAGTAGGTCAATGTCAGAGCAAGGGCTAGAACCAGATTGATGATCCCAGCCCAGAGCTGTCAAACACACACCACCAGGCTATTCTTCAGGTTCAAAGTAATGGGCTAGAGTGGAGCAGCAATGAGTTGAAGCACCAAAAAAGTATCAAGGTTATCCCTGAACCTGGAAGGTGTCTCCTGGGCTAAGTCTTTTCCTCCTCACAGGCTGGGGCTTCTCAGCATGCTCTGAAGTCTGGCCACGCCAGCTGACCTCCAAGCAAAGTGTTTCCGAAAGTCAAGGGGAAATATTTCCTGGCTCCAAACCCTCTGCCCTCATCTGCTAGGCTGAGTCCGAGCGATTTCAGATTTGGAGAATAACAGCTGTTTTCCCTGTGCGGATAGGACGGATCAATAGAAATAGCCCAGTCTTTGCCAGGCCAGAGAGGTTTGCATGGCGGGTGGGCAGTGGACCTATACCAACCCAAGACCTTGGAATCCCACCTGCCCCAGCCGTCTGGGGAGAGGCCAGGGATATTAAGGGAGAGAGGCCAGGAAATATATACATACACAACCTGCTGTTTCTGAGTTCCCAGAGACAGGAACAGGCTTTGGGGATGGGAAGAATGGACCACATTGGGCAGGAGGCAGAGAAGTGCTAAGAGCCCAGAAGGTGGAAAGCATGTGGAGCAACTTCTTTGAGAATGAATCTCATTGATAGAGGAAAAGTGAGGCTCAGAGAGGAGCCAAGACCTCAGGGTCATAGGTGAGTGAGGTCAGAGCTGGGATTCCCAGATCTGGGACATGGCCTATTCTGCCTCCTCGAAACCAGAACCAACCAGGAAGCTAGAGAGAGTTCAAGAGCCATTACCCTTGCTCCACAAAGACACATACCCCCTGGCTCAGCACAGGTGCTACAGTGAGTAGTTTAAGCACGAGGATCATGAATCAGACACTTGAGCTCATATCGCAGCTCTCCACAAATTGGCTGCGTGAGCTTTTGGTGACTCAGTTTTCCTACCTGTAAAATGGAAATAATAGCATTTTTCTCAGCTGTGAAGCATTCAGAGCAGCACTGGGAACATAGCCAGGGCTCAGTAAATGTTCGCAGTTTTCTTTCCCAGCACTTGACAATTAATGGTTGAGTGAATAAATGAGGACCTTCTCCAAGATCACAGAGGGAGTCAGCTGCAAAACCAGCACCAGACTTCTGCAGAATGAGTAGAAAAATGCTGAGAAGAGGCAAGGGGAGCACGCCCACACTTGCCTGGGACAGTGCCGGTCACATGACAAGAGCCTGTCCTCTTCCTGAAGTCAGGGTTGGGCTCTCATTGACCCATCTTGGGTCACATGCCCAGCCACAAACCAATCAGGAAATCTCTTTTTGGCCCGGTCTGGGTCACGTGTTGGCCCCAGAGATGGGGGCGTGGCCACCAGAACAGCGGGAACTGGACCTCAGGGGGTGATGTGGCCCAGAGAGGTTACCCACTCACGTCCAGAGCTCGTGGAATCTGAGCAACCAGGAAGAGAAAGAGTAATACCGCCATCATTTCCAAGCACTGCCAACGGGGGTGCGCACACCCAGCCTGTCAGGTGGGGACTGTCATCACCCCATGTAGCAAGTGAGGACACTGGGGCAGCACTGAGTCGTTAAGAGCCTCTGAAGGCTGATGCCTGGGAGGAAAATATATGGCGCTTGTCTTTATCAGGGACCTCCTCAAATTTAACTGAGGAGTGTCACAATGTTCTCCTGTCAAATGGCTGTTCAGTTCAGTTCAGTTCAGTTCAGTTGCTCAGTCGTGTCCGACTCTCCACGACCCCATGAATCACAGCACACCAGGCCTCCCTGTCCATCACCAACTCCCGGAGTTCACTCAAACTCATGTCCATCGAGTCCGTGATGCCATCCAGCCATCTCATTCTCTGTCGTCCCCTTCTCCTCCCGCCCCCAACCTTTCCCAGCATCAGAGTCTTTTCCAGTGAGTCAACTCATCGCATGAGGTGGCCAAAGTATTGCAGTTTCAGCTTTAGCATCAGTCCTTCCAATGAACACCCAGGATCGATCTCCTTTAGAATGGACTGGTTGGATCTCCTTGCAGTCCAAGGGACTCTCAAGAGTCTTCTCCAACACCACAGTTCAAAAGCATCAGTTCTTCGGCGATCAGCTTTCTTCACAGTCCAACTCTCACATCCATACATGACCACGGGAAAAACCATAGCCTTGACTAGACGGACCTTTGTTGGCAAAGTAATGTCTCTGCTTTTTAATATACTGTCTAGGTTGGTCATAACTTTCCTTCCAAGGAGTAAGCGTCTTTTAATTTCATGGCTGCAATCAGCACCTGCAGTGATTTTGGAGCCCCAAAAAATAAAGTCTGACACTGTTTCCACTGTTTCTGCATCTATTTCCCATGAAGTGATGGGACCAGATGCCATGATCTTTGTTTTCTGAATGTTGAGCTTCAAGCCAACCTTTTCACTCTCCTCTTTCACTTTCATCAAGAGGCTTTTGAGTTCCTCTTCACTTTCTGCCATAAGGGTAGTGTCATCTGCATATCTGAGGTTATTGATATTTCTCCTGGCAATCTTGATTCCAGCTTGTGCTTCTTCCAGCCCAGCGTTCCTCATGATGTACTCTGCATATAAGTTAAATAAGCAAAGTGACAATATACAGTCTTAGGAATGTAAAAATCAACAGTAATAATAGCTTGCCTTAATTAAGCACTTACTATATGCTGGACATGGCTTTAAGCATTTTTCATGTATCAACTCGTTTAACCTAGGTAATATTCCTATGTGGTAGGTCCTGTCATAAACTCCCCTTTACAGATTTGGAAATTGAGGTGTGAATAGGTTAAGTAACCTGCCTAAGGTCCTCTAGCCAATTATCAGATGTTTCAAGAGAATTTCAATTAACCATGGTTTTGCCATATACAGGGTGGAGATTTCAGTTAGTATCTATAGAGAACACCTCCCTTCCGCTTCCTCCCCACTGGACAAAATAACGAATGTTACCTCAGCACCACCTACTTGCCAGGCATCTTTCTGGGTATATGACCTCCATTTAGTCTCTCACTGGCAAGAGTCATCCCCATTTTACAGATGAGGACACTGAGGCTTGGAGAGGCAGAGTGTTGTGTGCCCCCAGGTCATACCCACACCAGAAATAGCTGAATAGAGTTTGGACTGGCCAGGGCCCCTTCTTGCTCTCTGGTGAGGATCTTGATAAATGGGGCACAACGCGGTGTGCAGTGGGATGTCCCCTGCCCATCCCGGCTCTCTCCCAGCACATGGCCCATAAATCTGTCTTCCAAAAGTATGGGAGTGGCCTGGGTGCCCCAGGGGCTGCTCTGTCTGAGGCCTGATTCCCGGTGGCCCCATTGGCGTTGGCTCCTCCAGGACCACAGCCTGACCCTTGTTTTGCTCAGAAAGCCCACACATCACTTCACACAGGAAATTCAACCTGGCCTTCTCACGTCCTGTTCTCAAGAACAGGGGAAAAAAACCTGTAAAGTGAGTCTCTGTGTTGTTTTTTCAGCCAACTTTGAAAAGTTTCCTGAGAGGGAGGGAGAGTCAAGAGAAGGAGAGAGAGAGAAAGCTGCAGGTAGAAAGGGGAAGGGAAACGTGTCAGAAGGACCAAGAATCAGAAAGGAAGAGAGATGGAGCAGAGGGGGCTTCTGAGAGGAGCCCACGATGGGAAAGCATCAGATGGCACCAGCAGGTGACAGAGAGAAGCAGAGTAGGCGAAGGGAGCCAGAGGGACTGAGAGCAGCACAGGGGAAATCTGAGCCTGGGAAGGATCCCTACGCCCACCTCCAGGGCCACCCTCAGCGGCACCCCAGCTCCACCAGCCTGTGCTCCCACCTCCCACTCGTTCAGGGAAGTGAAAGGGGGCCTCCTCTGAGGGTAAGACGGACCTTTAGATGTGCACTGGAGCCAGCTGCTGCTGGTTGCTAGGAGCTCGCTGGAGGCAGCTGTGAAACCCTTGGGAATTTCGTAGGTCAGTTGTTGGTAACTTGGAATTGACCTTGGTGGGAGTAGTTACACCATAGAAGTTGGCCAGTGCTACAAATCAAGGCTTGCTTTTTTTTTTTTTGAAAGCCAGAACACAACTGCCTGGAGTCCAGTCCATCCATGTCTCTTAACAGCTGTGTGACTGCGGTCTTGTCACTGTCTAATCCTCTTCTCTTCCTGTGCAATTAGAAGACTGATACCCACCTCCCAGGGCTGTTGGGAAAATAAACTGAGAGTCTGTGGGAAGCACACAGCAGACGCCTAGCTTATGCCCCTTCTTCCCTTGGAGAGCTCGGGACCCTGTTTCTCGTCACGCTCTTCACTTCCCGTTTACGTCTGAGGCGCCCCTGCTAGAGGAAGATGGATTTAAGCCTTCCCATCATTCAGTAGAAAAGTATTCCTCTTCCTGGTAGGGGAGGACACTGGTATGTTTCGGGTCTTGAGTCATTTTAATTCAGTAGGTATGAAGCCACATGCCAGCAAGGGCGTGGGAAGGGAATGGGGAGGCTAGAGAAAAAGATGGAGATGAAGATGTATTTCCTAGAATTACAGAAAGAAGAGATGAGGTGGCATATCCCAAAATGACTGGTGCTCAGAAATCCATGACATGTGGCTTTGAAACATGGAAATCAGGGGAGGCTCCCGAGGAAGGTCACATTTGAGCAGGGCTGTCCTTCCTTCCTCCCTTCACTCCTCATTCCCCCTTTCATCACTTGATTATAATTTATTTGTTCATCATTCGTTATTCAGCCAGCATTTCCTGCCCACCTGCCCAGCTGAGGTGATGTGAGGACACAGGAGAACAAGTCAGGGAGACAGGCCCACAAGTGGCCCACTTCAGTGAGTCGTGGTCCCTTTTGCAGGCTGGCCAGATCGCAACACGTGCAGATGGTCAGGTGGTCATTCCAGGAAGGGGGAATGGCATGAGCAAAGGCCCAGAGGCTGGATTGGGTGGAGCATGCTCAGAAGCAGTGAGGAGCCTGAGTGGCTGGAGAGGTGAGACGGGCCGGAGAGCAGGAAAGAGAAGTCAGGCCCTTGAATGCCTGAGACAGGACCTTTTTGCTTCATAGGGTAGGACCGTTTCCAAGGACTGACAGCCTAAAGCAAGGAGGAGCGGGGAGGAGGGTCCCCAGAGACCCCGGTCTCTAACACCAGCACTGCCTTCCAGATAGCCCTGTTCCACGAGCCAGCCTTCCTCTACAGAGCTAGGCAGTTGCAGTGGACACTGTGTTTGGGGCACCCCCAGCATCTGTCCTGTCTTCCTTTGAAAACACTATCTGGATTTTCTTGGGAGGAACCACCCACCCTCCCTGCTCCCTCCTTGGGGTTCTGCATCATCTGATCACAAGTGAGATAAGGCCGCTTTTCTGCCCCAGATCCTCCAGGGGCTTCCACCACCCTGGAAAGGTGAGATAAAGTCCTCCTAGTGGGCTTCAGGCCCTACGAGCCTGGCCTGTGTACCTTCACACTCCTCTCCCCTCACTCCCCTGCTCCATTCACACTGGTTTCTTCATTTGTCCTGGGAGCACGCCAAGCCTGCTCTCACCTCAGGACCTTTGCATGTGCTGTTCCTCTGCCTGGAATGTTCCTCCTCTGGGCCACGGTGTGGCTCACTCACTCACTCACTTCATGTAGGCCTGTCCTCAGATGTCCCCTCGTCAGAGAGGCCTTTCCTGGCGCCGTGTGACTCTCAGTCCTCTTACCTTGCATGTTGCTTCTTTCTTAGAGCTCCTTGCCGTCTGACATGTTCCATCTTTGTGCTTTGTGGTTTATTGTCTCTCTGACTTCTTCAGGCCTGGCCGGTGAGAGCACTGGATCCAAGTGCATCTAGCCCTTGGTTTAAAGGCGAGCACATGATCCAAACCAGGCCAGTGAGAACCTGTCTTGGGATTTGCCTAGATCTATGGAAAGGAGAAGGAAACGGTAACCCACTCCAGTATTCTTGCCTGGAGAATCCCATGGACGGAGAAGCCTGGTAGGCTACAGTCCACGGGGTCGCATAGAGTCGGACGCAACTGAGCGACGGAACAGAACGGAACGGATGGAAAGGAGAGCTCTTTTCCTGGGACTGCTTAACTGAAGAAATGTAAAATTGTGGTTACTGAAGGCCACAGAAACTAAGAGGAAATGGGTGCCTGAAAATGAGGCCAAGACCGAGGATAGCATTATGGGGAGCTGCAGAAGAAGGAGAGAGACCTTATCCTGATAATGCTGTTTGAGCTTCTGGATCCAGCCATGCCTGAATCCATAGCTTCTTGGAATTTTCAGTTATATGGGCCAATCATTAGACCAGTCTGAGAGAAATTTCCATAGTATGGAACCGTAGAAGTCCTTACCAATTCAGCTCAGTCCTGGCCATCCCACTGTGAGAAGCTTTTATCTACTGAACCACAATCAGAAGAAAGCTTCAGGGATAGCAGGGGTTTCTTGAAACCATATCATTTGAGGAACTGTTGAAGGCAGTGTAGCCTGGTGGCAAAAAAACCACAGGATTTAGAGTCAGAGCAGGCTTCCTACTCTGTCCTGTATCGGTTGGGTGACCTTAAGAAACCCCTTCACATCTCAAGGCTCACAATGGGAGTGCCCACCTCAGGGACAAGGGCAGGAGATAACATGAGTAGTATCCATGGCTGGGCGTCTGGCGAGCAGCTGATAGGAGAGCTGGCTTAGAGGCCTGGAGGCTTTGGTGTGGGTGAGGGGCTAGCACAGTGCTGGACTGGGCAGAGAGGGACAGGGGGTGGAGACAGCGTGAGGGCAGACCTGTGACAACTGAGTGAGCAGACTCCAGCTCAACATAAAAGGGAAGTTTCACCTGGTCAGGACTAGCCAAATGCCATGGGCTGTCTTGATAGGTAATGAATTCCCTGTCACTGGAGGCACGTAACCATTTGCAAATGGTGTAGAACTGGCTCAAGCATTGGGCAGAGGCAGACACTAAAGTCTCCTGAGTTCCATGGAGTGTAGGGAGGCATCATGAGCCAGTTCCCTGGAGATTTCAGTTTCAGCCAAACTGCTTCCCAGGGGACTAGTCAAAGCCTGACTCCACCCCCAAAGCTGTTCAGATGAAACCCTAGGCTTTATCACATCCGTGTGCTTTTTCTTCAAATCTGCAGTTTCCAGTTCAGAGTGATTCCATCCCCTGGATGTACCTCAAGGCAGGGAACAAACAAACATGTAGGCGCCATCCTCAGACCACAGAAAGGAGGGTTACCTGGTCCCCTGGCTGGAGTCTCAGCAGTTGACTCAGGACAAGTCACATGACCTAAGCAGGCCAATGTGTGGCAACCCCAGAACTTTTGCTGGAATTATTTGAAAAGCAGTCCTCCATTTCTACAGTTCGCTAAGCTTAGACAGTAACTTAGAACATAAGGCAGCTTTCTTTGTGCCTCATGAGGAAAGCCTGCTCAAGAATGAAGTCAACACAGAGGAAAATAGAACAGAGAGAGATTCTAAGGAAGAGGTCTGCTCTGCTGAGCCCGGAAGGTCCACAGTTTGCAGAGGGAGACCTGTGGGAGAGCTGATGTGGCAGCTCCAGTCTGGAGGTCTATCTGCTGTCCTCCTCCTCCGGGGAAGTCAGTGTTTTTTTCTCTTAAGGTCATCCACTGATTGGATGCGGCCCACCCACATTAGGGAGGACAGTCTGCTTTACTCAAAGGTTTAAATGTTAACCTCATCTAAAAATACCTTCCCAGCAACATTTAGAGTGGTGCTTGATCAAATATCTAGATACCAGCACCTCGCCAAGTTGGCACACAATATTAACCATCACAGTTGGGTTCCTGTCACTTGTAATAGGGCTTTCCTAGTAGCTCAGCTGGTAAG
Organism: Moschus berezovskii; assembly: GCF_049115385.1. NCBI lineage: Eukaryota > Metazoa > Chordata > Mammalia > Artiodactyla > Moschidae > Moschus > Moschus berezovskii. The sequence goes on along the minus strand of NC_142461.1, from coordinate 8,304,202 downwards.
AATGTGTCTGCAATGCAGGAGACCCTGATTCGATTCCTGGGTTGGGAAGATCCCCTGGAGAAGGGAAAGGCTACCCACTCCAGTATTCTGGCCTAGAGAATTCCATGGACCGTATAGTCCATAGGGTCACAAAGAGTCGGACTTGACTGAATGACTTTCACTTTCACTTGTAATAACCAAGGGAGTTCTGACTAGAAGCAGGGGAATGGACCAGGTGACCTTTCTGTCTTTTTCTGGCTCAGGGATTCCACCTGAAACAGAGGCAATAGAGTGTTTTATAAAGAGCTCTGGATTAAGTGTCAGAGCTGAGCACAAATATCTTTTGTAGTCAGAAAAGACATAAGAAAGAGTAGGTTGAAATGAAAGTCAGTGTGAAAGCGTCTGAATGCTCCTCTCTGCTTTCTCCCAAACTCTATTTGATGGAAGATGTTCCAGCTGGAAAGATAAAGTGTAGAGTAGAAACACCCGGATTGCGCAGTCTCGACGCTGATACTTCCTGGCCGTGTGACTCTGGGGTGCTCCCTAGCCTCTCTGAACCACAGTTTCCTAACACGGAAATGTTGGCAGCAGTACTGACATCACCACTTTATGTAACTTTCAGGAGGTTGATTTTGTGAGTTGTAAGGCTGCATGTCGTAGGTGCCTAATATATGTCAGCAAAACCTGAAAGGGTAGAAAATCCAGTGAATGCCTTCACTGATGCCCATGCCATACACCACACTGTGCCAGACGCTTAGGGGGCAGCAGAAGCAGAAGCTAACATCTTGGCTCCAAGAAGCACAGAAGAACAGAAGCATCAGGTTGGCAGCTGGAAGCTTCCTGTGGGAGGGGCACTAAAGTCGGGTCATGAAGGGTGAGCAGGATTAAGACAGTGGCAGAAGGAAGGGAGGGACTTCCAGGAGGAAAAAATCCCTGTGAACAATGATCTGAATTTTTTAGGTGCAAAGCATACCCTATCCTGGCAGTGCAAGATGCGTAATTAAAAGCAGCAAGAAGGTTACTCGGAAGGCCTCAAACTCTAGGCTGTGGAGTGGGGAGATGTTATGGTGGGCCCCAGGGAGCCATGGGAGATTGTAGAGCAGGAGAGGACCAGGCATTTTGCCTCCCCTGGGGCTGCAATGGAGCTGAGGAATCCACCCCAGCCTGGGCTCCAGGAGTGCGTGGCCTCTGCCCGTGCCCTCCCCAGGTTTCCCAGAGGCCCAGCTGAACAGTGAGAACCACCGAGGGAAGCAGACAGCAGCTGGCTCGTCTGACACCTCGACCACATACAAGACAAGAGGCTTATCTGATGTGCCTTAATGTGCAGAGTTGACAGAGCAGGCAAGGGAAGTGTCTTGATTTCTCTCTTGCTTCTGGTTGCTCTTCTTTGGAAATGTTGCTGTAGGGGCTGGAGTTGGGGACTGGAGTGGGGGTGGGTGTGCGTCCTGGACTGTCATTATCAGGCCACCAGGAGCTGCAGGGCCCAGAATGACACCGAGGCCAGGCCCCTGGTGCCAGTGTAGTCGCTGGCCCTGCGAGGCTGGGACGAGCTTCCTCTGTCTCTCCTGCACCTGAAGTCCCACCGTCTCAGCTGCCACCCTGCTGGCTGAAAGCCTGCTCTGTCTACTCACCAGGACGCAGGGGAGGAAGGTGGCCCTGTGGTCCAGGCCTCAGAGGGAAGGCCTTCGGGTTGTTTTCTGGGAGTGGGTTCTGACGGGGGAAGGAAGGAAAGCATAGAGATGCTAAAGGTTGGGGACAGGACGCATCAGGCAGGGTAAGGGACAGATGGGGACCCTGGGACTTCCGAAGCCCGTCTCTGCCACCTTTGGCCCAGAGCTCCCATGCGGGTCACTCACGCCTCCTATTCCTCCACATCCCGTCCCCACCACACCAGACCTTGCCACGGAGCCCCCAGGTCCCCCAGGCCATGGTTCACCTTAGGGAGTCTCTTTCCACCTCCCACCTGCTCAGAACTTGACTCTTTCCAGAGTGCGCCACCTCTCTGCAGCCCTCCAGGAGAGCCTGCTCCTCCCTCGTTTCCCCACTGTCCAGGCTGCTTCCGGATGCTGCCCCAAAGAGTCCCCGCCTCGCCTCCCGTGGAAGCTCCTGCTCCTCTGGGCCACTCACCTCTTCACTTGTACCCTTGCTACAGTCCCCTGGCCACACCTCTGCCACCCTTCTAGCCCCAGGCCCCCGAAGGCCGTTTTCCTCTTTGCTCCAAGTCTGGAGCAAAGAGTGAATTGATGGATGGATGAAGGAATCGATGTGGCATCTGCTGCCTCCACTGAGCCCCTCACCCGAATGCGCCCCGTCAGACGCCTCCACTGAGCCCCTCACCCGAATGCGCCCCGTCAGACGCCTCCACTGAGCCCCTCACCCGAATGCGCCCCGTCAGACGCCTCCACTGAGCCCCTCACCCGAATGCGCCCCGTCAGACGCCTCCACTGAGCCCCTCACCCGAATGCGCCCCGTCAGATGCCGACCGCAGCCAGGAAATGAAAAGGCGCTCGCTCCTTGGAAGGAAAGTTATAACCAACCTAGACAGCATAGTAAAAAGCAGAGACATTACTTTGCCAACCAAGGTCCATCTGTCAAGGCTATGGTTTTCCCGTGGTCATGTATGGATGTGAGAGTTGGACTGTGAAGAAAGCTGATCGCCGAAGAATTGATGCTTTTGAACTGTGGTGTTGGAGAAGACACTTGAGAGTCCCTTGGACTGCAAGGAGATCCAACCAGTCCATTCTAGAGGAGATCGATCCTGGGTGTTCATTGGAAGGACTGATGCTAAAGCTGAAACTGCAATACTTTGGCCACCTCATGCGATGAGTTGACTCACTGGAAAAGAGTCTGATGCTAGGAGGGATTGGGGGCGGGAGGAGAAGGGGACGACAGAGAATGAGATGGCTGGATGGCATCACGGACTCGATGGACATGAGTTTGAGTGAACTCCGGGAGTTGGTGATGGACAGGGAGGCCTGGCGTGCTGTGATTCATGGGGTCGCAGAGTCGGACACGACTGAGCGACTGAACTGAACTGAACTGAATCACCAACACCTTCCTCCTAACCGAATCCACGGTCACGTCTCAGTTTCCCTCTGCTCCATTCCCTCCCATCCATGACACCTTCCTTCCAGACCCTGGCCTGGACCCCCTCAACCTTCCCAGTCAGCTGCCTGAGCTCCCCTGTCCCCTGCCCCACATCCTTCCAGCTGGTGCGTCCCAGCTTCCTGCCCTCCATTTGGATCTCTTCATACCCATTCTTCCGTGGCCCTGGGTGGGCAGCTGAGGCCCCCATTCCTTTTGGGCTCCAGAGTGATACCTCGACCTGCCTGCTGGACACCTTCTCCAGGAGACCTGCTCAGACATGGCAGGACCAGCCTGGACCCCTCGCAACTCAGGACCTCCCAGGTTCTGCCCCGTGTTCCACCCTATGCCCTCCCACTAGACAGGTTCCAGCCCAGTGTTCCTCACCACCAGCCAGCCAGCTTCCAGACTACAATGCCAGAGCCACACTTGGCTCATTCTAACCAGCATCCTAAGTGCCTCTTGAATCCATCTCTCCCCTTTCTCGTCACTTCCATTGTCTTGTTTCAAGCCTTGGTACTCAAGCCCAGACATCACCAAAGCCTGGATACCTCCCCATGTAACTCTTCCCAAATCAGCCTCTCTGCTCCCACTCGGTTCCCGGCATGGCTCCGCATGGCCTGCCCAGGACTCAGGGCAAACGCTGTGGCAAGACATGCCGGCTGTCCCTTTTGAATCTCCTCTGCTGCTTTGAGACCTATGTGGGTAGGACTGATGATCAGATACAGAGTTCCCAGTTAAATCTGAATTTTGGATAAATCGGAGTCATTTTTTAGTGTATCTCAGGCCATATTTTGCCACCTGCATTTTTATTTGCCAAGTCTGGCAACCCAAGGTCCAGAGCCACTGGCCACCAGTGGTCTTGACCACAGACTGGCTCAGTTGACCCTCGGCATGTGGAGCCGACCTTGTGCGGGGGGAAGGCGGGGAGCCAGCTGCCTTCTTACCGTTGCTCTGCACAACTCCGTTTGGCTGCTGCTGTGGCCTGGAATACATTGCTGTTGTTCAGTCGCTCAGCCACGTCCGACTCTTTGAGACCATGGCCTGCAGCACGCCAGTCCTCCCTGTCCTTCCCATCTCCCAGAGCTTGCTCAAACCCATGTCCACTAAGTCGGTGACGCCATCCAACCATCTCCTCCTCTGTGCCCACCTTTTCCTCCTGCCCTCGGTCTTTCCCAGCATCAGGGACTTCTCCGATGAACATGCCCTTCACCTCAGGTGGGATACAGTTCTCTGGGCTCAATGCCCGTGACTCATCCCTCGTTTCCTTGAGGAGGGGGTCTCCGCTCCTTTGTCGCCCGCTGAGAGATCCCGACGACCCACTTGGGCCAGCCCCTCCCTCTCTCTTTGCCCCTGTTCCTGCTTCGTTTTCGTCATCTCACGGGCTCACCCAGCACGATGCCCGCTTACCTGTTTGCTGTTCCTGGCCGTCTGTCTCCTCGCCAAGGACCCAGCTTCAGGGGGACAGAGATCTTTTTCTGCTCGCTGTGAGTCTTAGCATTGAGACTCATGCCTGGCACACAGTAGGTGCTCAATGAACACCTGTGAGTGGAACGAAGCAATGCAGCCTCCTGCCACTTCAGCTCTCTGCCCCAGGGAGCCACACACGAGGTGTCCCCGGCTCCCTAAAATGAAGGGCGCATCGGAAACCAGAGGGGACTCTTCAAACATTGGTGCAGGGCTCTTTGGAGAGCTGTCACATGGGAGTGGGTGGAAGTGGCTGCAGACCTGGGAATCTGTGCTGTGACAATCCCCAGATGCACGTGGGCCACAGACCTTGCCCCCCAGAGACCCACATCATCGAGCTCCTTCCCACAGGCACCCCTCTGGCACTGCAGAGCCTACCATGAAGCACGGCCATCCTCCAGGACACCCAAAGGGCGAGCCTTCCCCAGTCACAGCTCCATCTGTGACACGGGCCAGCGGGCACAGGAGAGAGGGGGAATCTTACCCTTTATTTGGGCCCTGGGCTCCTTTGGGAATTTTATGAAAAGGAGGGACTGGAAACTACATATCTGACATGATTTTGTGTGTGGTTTCAGAGTCCCGAGTTCCCCCGAAGCTTGTATACTCAGGGGAAGAATGCCTGCTGTGGATTCATGAAAATTCAGCTATGGTAATGACATCTGGGGAGAAGAAAGAAAAAAAGGAGAGAGAAATAGACAGACTCTGACTCAAGAGAGAGACACACACCAAACTACTGATGGTGTTTAATTTTAAGTAAGAGGTGTGGGGTGATTATTACATTTTTTTTCCCCTTTGGTCTTCCCAAGGGTTCAGCATTGCACATGTGTGGCTTTTGTAACTAGGGAGGGAGATGACTAACCACAGGGAGAGGAGGAAGGCAGGAGGGAGGGGTTGGCCCCAGGGTGGGGGCAGGGCAGGCAGGCAGGTGGGAGGCTCCGGGGGCAGAGCCCGGCTCCACTCAGGGCTGTGGAGCAGTCCCTCACCTGCAGGGTCAGGGAATTGCCTGGCTTGAGCCTCAGTTTTCCATCCATTAAATGGTGACAAAGGTGACCTTAGCCAACAGGTGCGGGTGACGATGGAGCAGTAGGGGCGGGGAGCGTGTAAAAGGTGGCCTATGGAGCATCCAGCAAACAGAGCTGAACCCCCAGTCAGCTCCCCTCCTGCCCTCCCCCTACCCCGAGGCAGCTTCAGGCTCTTTGATCTATTTCCTCGAAAGAGGGAACTTGAACATCCACCCATGAGGGGCAGGGTGGGTAGGAGCTGGGGTTGGGGGCAGGCAACTTCCCCTAAGCTCCTCCAGATTCTTGGAGGGCCCCTTCCCCCATGCCAGGGACAAGACCATTTTTTGAGGGTCCTTGGTCCTCTGAAGGGCCACAGGCCAAGGGAGGGGCCTCCTGGGGTGGGCTGATGGGCAAACCTGAGCCTGTGGGGCTGACCGCTGGGGCCAAGGGGACTTGCTGAAACACCTGCCAACTGGTTGCCCCAAATCCAGTTCCCCGATGCCCTCCTGACCCTCAGTTGGGAGTACAAGTTCAGAGAGGTGGAGGTGTTCGCCCTGGATGCACAGCAGCAGGTGGCAGAGCTGCAAATTTAACCCAAGACCTTTCCATCTGCCGCCTTGACGGGTGCTGTTGTCACCCCCATTTATAGACACAAGAGTCATATCTTGTGCTGTGGAGCAAATGGCAGAAGGGGTGTGAACCCAGTATGGGTGGCCTGGCTGGCAAGCCCGTGCCTTTCCACGTGCGAAACTCACTTTAGTTCGGCTGAGAGCCGTGCACTGAGCAACACACGATAGGTGGCAAGCCCCAGGTAAGCATTTTGGAAGCAGGGGCCCAGTCGTGTTTCACGCACAAGGTGTGTGCTGTTGGCCCCTGGACAGAGCACCAAGCCGCCAGCCCAGGATTCCAGCAAAGAGGGGTCTCGGCTACATGTTAGTTTTCTAGGTCTGCCGAAACAAACCATCACAAACTGGGCAGCTTGAAACAGCAGAAACTTGTTCTTTCACAGTTCTGAGGGCCAGAAGTCCCAAATTGGGGTGTGGGCAGGGCAAAGTGCTCCCTCCTGAGGCTCTCAAGGACAGTCCCACTTTGGCCTCGTCCAGCTTCCGGTGGGGCCAACGTTCCTTGACTTGCGGCTGCATCCCTCCGGTCCCTGCCTCCTCTTTTCCAAGTGGCCTCCCTTTGCCTCAGAGACACGTGAGATGGCACCTAGGGCCCACTGGATAAACCCAAGTAACCTCAGCTCAGAATCTGTAATTTAATCACACCTGTTACCAAATAGGGGCGGGCTTCCCTGGTAGCTCAGCTGGTAAAGAATTTGCCTGCAATGCAGGAGACCCCGGTTCGATTCCTGGGGCGGGAAGATCCGCTGGAGAAGGGATAGGCTACCCACTCCAGTATTCTTGGGCTTCCCTTGTGGCTCAGCTGGTGAAGAATCCGCCTGCAATGTGGGAGACCTGGGTTTAGTCCTGGGTTGCCATAACAAGTTTCCCAGGTGGATCAGTGATAAAGAATTTTCTTGCCAAAGCAGGAGCTTCAGGAGACAATCCCTGGGTCGGGAAGATCCCCTGGAGTAGGAAATGGCACCCCGGTTCACAATATTCTTGCCTGGAAAATACCATGGACAGAGGAGCCTGGCGGGCTACAGTCCATGGGTTCACAAAGAGCTGGACACGACTGAGCACGCATGATTGTTACCATACAAGGTCATGTTCTCTTTTTGCCATATAAAGTAACCTCCACAGTTTCCGGAGACTCTTTTGGGGAGTCACCACTCAACCCATGACAGGCAGGCAGGCCTAGGGTGAGGTGTTGGGGCAGGCTGTCCCCTTCTCCAAAAATATGGGGCTGTCCAGGGAGACCCCTCATGGAGGATTTTAGTCGGGGGACAGGTTCAGAGGAACAGCCTTATCTCAGGGAGGTAGGGACAGGGGCCGCAGGGCTAACCTTAACAGGAAGCCACCACATGGGGTGCGGGGAGGGAGGGAGGGTGAAAGGTCACCCCGTCCTTCTGTCCTTGGTGACAGGGGCTGCAGCCTGCATGCGTGTGTGTACACACAGCCCCAGTCCCCCTTCAACTAATTCTCTAGAGAAAACCTAAAACGTGCACATCTGACCGTGTTACACCCCTGCCCCAAGACTTACCAACACTCTCTTCATCTCTGGTTGCCTTGACATCCTTCCAGAGCTGTCCCCGCCTACCTGTTCAGCCTCCCCTCTCCCTGCGCCTACAGTCTTTGTCTGGGGCTCCTGGGTCAGGCTGGCCCCTTGCCCCGCTCTGGTCCCCGGCCAGTGCTGTGCCCTCTACCTAGCCTGCTCCTCGCAGACCTCACCCCTACCCACGGGTCACCACGGCTCCTGACTCTGTAAAGTGTCACTTCACCCATGGCTAGAATGAAGTAATTATTTGTGAAGTTACTTGTCGAATGTCGATTTCCCCCTTCAGCCTCTCGTCCCGTGAGCGGGGAGATCACGCCTGCTGTGTTAACCACTGGGTGCTCAGCGCCCAGCATAGCGCGTGACGCGTGGTAAGTGTGCAACACACAACTGTTGAGTAAATGACGTGAACGTCGAGCCCAGCGGCCCAAGCTTGCTCTTCTTCCGTATTTCAGAAAAGGAGGGCCCTTCATTCAATCCCTTGTTTGGTCACGCGATCATGAATTCGTTCGTCAAACATCCTGTTGCTTGCTTCTGGGATCTGGAGACATACTTCCTGTTTTTGCAAACTCACAGAGGGTGGAGGGGGCCAGATATAGGAATGACAGCAGCTAGAAATACGGAGCGAGCAAGGAGGTTGGATGACGGAGCAGTTTCGTGGAGGCGTGAGCTTTCTACGGACAAGAAGCAAGGGCTGGGGGCAGGCAGGCCTCTCGGGAGAGATTATAGGAGGGGCAGAGTCGTGGAGATGTGAGGACACCACACCTAGCCTGGAAGGAAGATGGAGGAAAGAGCAGGGGTTTTCCTGCAGAAAATGGGAAGTTGTTGAAAGTATAGGCAGAGTTCTGGCTGATTCACCACCTACCTGGCTGATAGATGGAGGATGAGCTGCCATCCCACTGGACAAGAAGCAGCACAAGGATTATTTTGAAGGTGAATAGCATATTAAAAAGCAGAGACATTATTTGCCAACAAAGGTCCGTCTAGTCAAAGCTATGGTTTTTCCAGTAGTCACGTAGAGTTGTTAGAGTTGGACTATAAAGAAATCTGAGGGCCGAAGAATTGATGCTTTTGAACTGTGGTGCTGGAGAAGACTTTTGAGAGTCCCATGGAGAAGGAAATGGCAGCCCAGGACAGCGGAGCCTGGTAGGCTACCGTCCATGGGGTGGCAAAGAGTCGGACACGACTGTGTGACTTCACTTGGACAGCAAGGAGATCAAACCAGTCCATCCTAAAGGAAATCAGTCCTGAATGTTCATTGGAAGGACCGATGCTGAAGCTGAAGCTCCAATACTTTGGCCACCTGATGTGACGAGCTGACTCATTGGAAAAGACCCTGATGCTGGGAAAGATTGAAGGCAGGAGAAGGGGACGACAGAGGATGAGGTGGTTGGATGGCATCACCGACTCGATTGACATGAGTCTGAGCAAGCTCCAGGAGTTGGTGAAGGACAGGGAGGCCTGGCGTGCTGCAGTCCACGGGGTCGCAAAGAGTCGGACACGACTGAGCGAGTGAACTGAAATTCAACAGTCAGACAGAAGAGTGATACAGGACCTGGCCTGGGGACAGGGTAGGTGACTGTGCCACTCACAGAAGAAGGACAGTAGGTTCTCAAGAAGTCACTTTGGGAGCTGCAGCATTTGCGTCGTCTGTGGAAACTTCGGGTGGACTACCTGGGAGATGGTTGGCAAGCTCCCTGTGTATTGGTTTCTCTCCATTCCCCCCGCTCAGGTCTCATTACCTTTCCCTGCCCCTGCTCTGTGCACCTGGAGGCAGCCATCTGTGACCTGCTTGCTTGTTTTTGTGCTCCCTGACCTCCCTGCTGGGTTTAGCCAGAGGGAGGCGATTCTGGAGGGGGCTTCTTCCTCACCTGGCCTGCCATGGTTTGGGCAGTGTCTGTATTCCTTCTGTGAGGCACCTCCTTTCCCAGAGCTATCGGGTATTGGGTTCCCGAGCCATCTCCCCGGCCTGTCCCCTCATCCCAGTGGTTTCCCATTGCTTTCCCTTGCCGCTAGAGTCTGGAAGCATCAGCATACCTTACTGGCTCCCTCATCCTGCCCTACCTCCACAAAGCTCTGTTGCCTTAAACACTCCTCAGTCAAGCCTTTGGGGCATACCACCTGTTTCCTGCAGGATCCTGACTGATGGACCCTTGCGGGGACATTAGTTTCTGGGCTCTTCATTCTGTTTCATTGGCCTAATCGTCTCGTGCTAGTACCTCTCTGACTTGATGACTTTAACGTATCCTAGGTCCTGATATCAAGCAGGATGAGCCTTCTTACTTCCCTCTTACAGAACTGTCTTGTATTTTCCTGGCCACTTATATTCCACATGAGCTTCAGGAACAGTTTGTCAAGTTTTGTGGAAAAATCCTAGAATTGCTAATATAATTTATAAATGAATTTCAGGAAGAACTCACTGTTATTTTTAAAATTTTATTTATTTTTAATTGAAAGACAATTGCTTTACAGAATTTTGTTGTTCTCTGTCAAACCTCAACATGAAGAACTCACATTTTCTAAAGTTGAGTCCTCCCAAACACAAACAAGATAGATCTGGAATCCTTATTTCAATCAAAATCTTCTCCACAGTCTAGAAAACAGAGGAGTGAGTTGAAGGCCTGTGTTTACCTCTACTTCCCAGGTGTGGAGTGCTGTTGTTGGCTCAGTGATTGGCGCTGGTGTATTTTTTTATTTGAGGGGTTATTTTAGGTTATCTGACTACAAGGTCAGAGAGAACAAGAGAAAAGATAATAGTAGCAAAGTGTAGGAACCTGGAAAGCATCTGTGGGGCAAGCCACTGACTTGGCAGACCTGAGTGGCCTAAATCCCCACAGACATGCCGTGGGAAAGCAGAAAGCAGCTCCATTTCTTACACAGCAAAACTGCCAAAGACTCAGGGATTGGGTACAGGAGAAACATCCAGAAATGTGGGTGGGGAAGGAACTGAGAACAGAAGGAATGTTTGAAAGTCTGCAGGAGGACTTCCCCTGTAGTCCAGTGGTTAAGAATCCGCCTTGCAAAGCAGGGGACACGGGTTCAATACCTGGTCACATGGGTTCGATCCCTGGTCGGGAAACTAAGATCCCACAGGCCACAGAGCAACTAAGCCCACGTACTGTCAACTATGAAGTCCAAGCACTCTGGGGCCCGTGTGCCACAACTGAAGTCCATGCACTACAATGAAGATCCCAAGTCCTGCAGCTAACACCTGATGTGGCCAAATAAATAAGTAATAAATAGATCAGTTCAGTTCAGTCGCTCAGTCGTGTTCGACTGTTTGCGACACCATGAATCACAGCACGCCAGGCCTCCCTGTCCATCACCAACTCCCGGAGTTCACTCAAAAATTTCATGGCTGCAATCAGCATAATAAATAGATAGATAAGGAAAATCTATAGGAATCAATTAAACCCCCAGATTCTCTCTCCTATCTCAGTAGGATACTTGAGGTTTATTTTTTGGAAAGAAAAAAAGCAGAGGC